>NC_041385.1:213661630-213680437 GCF_002162155.2 Triticum dicoccoides | reverse complement strand
GACCCGGCCGCCTCGCCGCGCCTCGGTGCCGCCGTCTCCCCCGACCCCATCTCTCTCCCTGCCCTCTGTAAGCACTCTCCCCTTCCGATCCCTCTCTCCCCTTCTGATCCCTCTTCTCTGCTTATTATGAACCCTAGGTATTTAGTGCTAGTTAGTATGAACCCTAGGCTATTTTTAGTGCTAGTTAGTTAATTACTTAGATGGTAATTGGGGCAGTAGTTCCTAGGTACTAATTAGTTAGTAAGAATTAGGTACTAATTAGGTACTAGAATATTTTTATTTATAGTATTATTTTTAGTAAGAACTAGTTGAATTAATAGAACTAGTTAGTAAGAACTTGTTTCTATTTTTTAGTTAAAGCAATTTTTCCCGCCTCGACGTGGACGATGCCTATCCCGCATCCTCGTCGTCGAGTCGGCGAAGGACGACACCTGCTTGACCAGATCGGCCATGTTCGGGACTGGGCTCCGCCGGGGTGGTACTGGGAGGCGCTACCTACCGGGGGGCGCAGGTTGGTGAGGAGCCAGCCTGTCGTTGACCCGAACCTTGTTTGGTGGCGGTCGCGTGGGCCAGTGACGATCCAGAGGCTCGAGGACTCCGCGGAGGTGGTGCGTCACCGTGTCAGTGAGGAGGACGCGCACGTCCGTCGCTACTTGTTTGCGTTGGAGCACAGGCCGTTCTCCAATACCTGGCAGGTTCTCCGGGGATCTCACTGGAGCTATGATCCCGTGATGGTGCCTTCTCTGTGGGTGTCCACCGCCCGCGCCGATACCCGTCGTGTGCTAGAGTTTTAGTTGTATTAGTGATGTTATATGTATGACACTATTCGTGATGTATTAGTGACAATATTTTGAAATGCATGAGATGATCTACTTTTGCTTATTGAATGCATGCTAATTTGTGTCCTATAAGATATTTTCAAATGTATATCTTGTGTTGCTCAATATCCAAGTGGCCGGTCATGTTTGCAGGTTACACCTCCGAGTGGCCTATGTTTTGCCGGAGTGTTGATTCATTTCCGTTCCGGCAAATTTCAGGCGCTCGATATGTCCTATTTTAGCAAAGGTCATGCCGGATTTTTCCGTCAATTTTGGCATGACTTGTGCTAGAATATGTAGGAAATATCGAGTGCCCCGGATTTGTGTGTTCAGTATCTTGGTAGTTGTCTTCGATCGATTTTCAATTAATGTTTTAACTATGAACATAGGAAATGTCTGACGACGAGAAGGATTTCGGTATTTGCAAATACTGCGAAGACGAGCGCGGCCTGTGCGACGGAATCTTCCTAGATGATGATAGGCGCTTCAGCATCAAGCTGGACGAGAACTTCGAAGTGGATACAGTAAGTCACAACGACAAGTCTTTTTTCGTAATTAAGCATGACATCTCCTTTCATTTGCTTCAACTTATATTTTTTTACTATTCTACTAGCGTATCCCCTGCCATGCAAAAGTTTTTGTATTGGATAAGATAGGTTTCAGTCATAGTATGGAGGAAAAGAAAGTTTACTTGAAGACCGAGCATGGTTATATTTTCCATGCGAAGTTATACAATTCAGACGACTACACCTATTTTGGATGCAAAACATGGCGAGCACTATGCAAGACTTATGCATTTGAGCCTGATATGGTTATCACCTTTGATATTCGTCCGGAAGATGATATTGAAGGTAATACCGACATCTGGGTCAATGTGCAAATGCCTCCAGTTATACCATTATGTAAGTTTCTCAACCATATTTATGTCTTTGATATTGTTTATTCAAAAATAATTGACAACTAATTTGTATTGTCAGCTTATTTCCGTGCAAGCAAGAATGTCCAGCGCTTGGTAGACAGGACCGTATACTATCCTGGGGCTGAACTCAACTGCGAGGAGCTCAGTCATTATGTTTCATGGCTTGAGGATCTTGATACTGTCAAGACAAATTTTCTTCCTGCATTTAGAAATCTTAGTACTGAAAATGTGCGACCCATAGTGTTCATAATGAACTACGGTCACATCCATTTAGGAAGGATGGTAAGATTTTTACTTTTTATCCTCATTGCATCTTTTCCATACATTATTTTTGAAGCTAAACTTCATTGCTAAGTATGTTACCATACGATGTTCTTCAACAGGGACTCCCGATGAATGTTGTGCCTTATGGGATCGAGACTAAAGGTGTCATGAGTATTATCAACTTACGGCCAAGATATCCTACAGCTTACTTTAGTGCATTCAAGATTAGCGACGGATGCTTAATAGTGCAAGACTGGACCAAATATGTGTTGGGGGAGCGCAGAGAAGTACTAGGGAGCAGCAACCAGAGACGCCTTCCACGATTAGGAGACAGGTTCATCTGCATGCTCCAACTTGATCAAGGAGGAGAGCTATACATGTTTTATGTTCTTTTACCTAAGAGAGAGCGGCAGGAGTGAGTAGCAGGAGTGAGTAGCCGGCTAGAAATGAGTTTCAGGATGATGATGTGCTACACTATTACTATGATGATAAAATAGCTAGTGTTCGTGGTAATGACTATGATGATTATTATTAGCTAGTGTTAGTGGTGATTAAATAAATAATGTTGATGGTAATGACCATGATGACGATTAAATATCTTGTGCTGGCGGATTAGATTCAAGTGGAGGCAACATGTGGTGCACATCGAAAGTACTACTAATCCAAAGTAGATCAAGTTTGGATTAGTAGTATACTTTTGACATGCACCACATATTGCCTCCACTTGAACCTAATCCACCTTCATTTAATACACTGTTATGGACATAATGATGTAAACCTCATAACAGCTGGTATTGTACCAATATTTGTATGATGGCGCATAAATACACTAAAAATAAAAAAATTATAAAAGAAAATACTAGTAGCGATGGAAAGGAAACACGCTGCAAGTAGATAACTTAGCAGTAGCGCGGTACTGAACAAGCGCTGCAGCTATTTGTACTAGCAGTAGCGCGTGATGGCACGCGTTACTGCTAAGCAATAGCTGTAGCGCCTTATTAGTAGCGCGGCTTCCCGCGCTACTAGTAGTCACAAAACACGCGCTACTGCTAGGGTTTTCCCTAGTAGTGATATAAACCGGAGGGTTTTAGTCCGTAGGACGAACAACAATCATACCATAGGCTAGCTTCTAGGATTTAGCCTCCTTGATCTCGTGGTAGATCTACTCTTGTACTACCCATATAATCAATATTAATCAAGAAGGAGTAGGGTTTTACCTCCACCGAGAGGGCCCGAACCTGGGTAAAAACATCGTGTCCCTTGTCTCCTGTTACCATCCGCCTAGACGCATAGTTCGGGACCCCCTACCTGAGATCTGCCGGTTTTGACACCGACATTGGTGCTTTCATTGAGAGTTCCTCTGTGCCGTCGCCATCAGGAAGGATGCCTCCTCCCGTCTTTAAAGACGGCACCGTTGCCAAAGGAGCTTTGGCCATCAGGCAAACTATCCGGCTAGGCGGTTTTCTTATGACCGCCTGTTCGGCCGCCGCGCCGACGATGACCTCTTGGGTCATCAAAAGCGATCTTCACGTCAACTCGGAACTCGCCGAGCAGCTAGATCCGATGGAGCTCTCCTCCATAAACGAGCTCTTGGATCGTGTTGCCGCCCTGGGAGTCGCTATAGACTACGATCAGACCGGGCCTAAAATCGATCAGAGAGAGATCAACTCTCCCCAGGCTACTCACCACGTTGCTGTGGTGGAGGAACAACACGGCGATTCTTCTTCTACATTAAGGACAAGCTATGTCCGAATTCCCGACCCCTCCATGTCGGATTCCCGCGGAGGGACGGACGCTGATCAAGCCCTGAACCTAAAGTCAGGCAGCGGGCCGGATTCGTTGGATAACATCCAGCAACCCAAGCTTCCAAGTTCAGAAACTTTCTGGCCCTTGAGTCTTAGATTGGACGGGGTTCCGAATTTAATTCCACCCGCCCACCCAAACACAAGCGATCTATCCCGAATCCGGCAAGAGCCCGCTGAAACAGTACACCATTACTGGGCCAGATTCCTCCTGGTTATGGATAGGATAAAGGACTGCCATGAGGAAAACGAAATCTCAATTTTCTGCAATAATTGCATGGACAAGGGGATCATGAACGCCATAAGTCGTTGCGAAATTACACGGTTCGCTGACTTGGCATCCATAGTATGAAAGTACTGTGCAATGGAGAGTGCCTGGAAAACCGAAACCAAATTTTGGGACAATCCAGCTCCGAACACGACCGTAGTCCGAAATAAAAGGGTGCATCATATTCAGGCACCTGGGTTAAAAACCAAAAAGCAAAAACCCCCTAAAGGACACGGAACCGTACTGGACGGATGGCTCAGCGGACCCTGCAAAATCCATAGTACAGAGGGCGCCACTCCAACACATAGCCTTCGAGCATGTTGGATACTATGGCAGGTGGCCAAAAGTGGCGAAGAGCTTCTAGCCCTAGAGAACCAGCCCAGCAGTACGAGTACGGTACTAACAGTCTTTGAGAGTTTCACATCAAATAATATGCGGAAACGAACACTCCGCAGCCTCGCCGAAGTCTACCAAGTAGCAATAATAAATCCATGGAGTGACACGGCTATTACCTTTAACGCCAATGACGAACCTAAATTCTGAATAGCCCGAGCACCAGCCGCATTGGTCCTCAGTCCAATAGCGGATGGCTTTCACCTTACTAAGTACTCATGGATGGCGGCATCGGATTAAACCACATCTACGAGGAAACTCTTCGAAAAATGGAAGTAGACTGGAGCCGCATTGAGCGAAGCAACACAACCTTCAGAGGAATAATCCCTAGTCGGGAAGCATGCTGCACAGGAAAAATCACACTGGATGTGGTATTCAGCTCGCCGGAAAACTATAGGTCCGAGGAGATCAGGTTCCATGTGGCCCCGTTCAGCAGCGGATATCACGCTTTATTAGGACGAGAGGCATTCACAATTTTTCAAGCTATACCCCATTACGGGTACATGAAGCTCAAAATGCCCGGGCCCAACGGAATCATCACCCTTGCCAGTGATCCGGACGTAGCGCTCCGCGCCGAAAATAATACAGCCACACTAGCCCTAGAGGGGCTATCCGAAGCTGTCGGCGTTCTGGGAACGGGGGTCCCCAGACTTGCCTGCCTGCGGCCTGCGGCGTGGCTCAAAGGAGGCCCAGCACAACCCATCTTCATCAACGCAAGCTCAAGACCCTCGCGAGGGGCCAAGCCTCGCGGGGCGGACGACAAGGAGCTTCCTCAGGCACGGCCTCATCAGGATGGCTCACGAGGAGGCGGAGAGTTCAAGGTGGGGTACCTCACAAGGTGCCCATGACGCAAGCCATGACGACCAAGGGCGCCAGTCGGGCGCCAGCCCGCGCAGTTTCCTCCCTTTCCTCTTTGGTGCAAAGGGGGCAAGCGCAGGCAAGAGCATCAAGCAAAGGCATCCATTTCGGTGCAACAAGACCAAGACCAGCCCAACGGCCGGAAGGAAGTCATTGTGGAGCCCAAGCCAGCGTCACCACCAGAGCCTTTGACAGGCGAGGACCAACTTTATTCAGGATAAGTGTACCCGTTGTTCCCCTTTAAAATGGCCAATTGTTGGCGCACTTCCCGCTCGATATTTGGGGAGAGGCCCAGGGCGTTCGCCTATAAATAGGACTAGCCACCCCCAAGGTAGAGACATCTTGATCCTCAAAAAGAAACCAGTAGATAGAGAGATTGAACTCCTCCCAGCAGTTCGTCGCACCAGCCAAGAACAGACCCTCGCGAGGCTGTTCTGCCTTGTATTGTTCATCATCAAGCCCAAGAGGCAATCCACCACACCACACACTGGAGTAGGGTATTACACCACAATGGTGGCCTGAACCAGTATAAATCTTGTGTCTCTTGTGCTGTTCTGTTTGGTAGTTTAGGTCCTAGCGATTCGGCGAGGAGCGAGCCGGTAGAGGGTTGAATCTCCGCGCGCACCCCAGTGTTCGAACCTCAAGGGTCTGCCGGAACCCGAAATCTGACATTTGGCGCGCCAGGTAAGGGTGTGCTGGAAATTGCCTTCCGTCGTCTCGTTCTTCTCCAACCATCGCGTCCATGTCTGACGCTCGTCGGGCTCGCGCCGAGGGCCGAGCCGCCATCGCTTCCCATGTCGCCCAGACGGCTCCCGTCGGTGGGTGCCCTCGTCGTTCCCCGTCACCCGCCGTCATGGCCGCCACCGGCCCGGCGGGGAACGAACAGCAAGCATCGTCCCAGCATCCATCCGTGAGGCGGGACGGCCGCCCTGCCATGCCCTCGCTCGCCCCCGCTGGTTCTTCGTCACGCGCGCCCCGCACGGCCATGGAGGCCTGAGCTGCGCTCATCGCGGCGAACGAGCTCCTGCGCTACCGCCCCATCAACGATGTCTATGAAGAATGACTCGACCGAGTCGCTGAGCTCGTCAAAGCCGCCGGAGGCGCCCCCGCGCCGTCCTTCTCGCTGCACCGCACCCCACCCTGTGCGGGCAATGAAGCTCCTGGGCGCCTCAGCCGCCTCCACCTCAAGAAGGCGCCCTGGCCCCAAGGCGCGCGGCCCCTGGGCGGAACCTGCTCCGTCAGGCGCCAGCGCGTCAAGAGCAGAGCTTCCAAGAAGTCCCTCGCCCTCGAGAAGCTGCCCGAGCGCTCCCTACTCCAGCACGTCAAGACCCTGCGCTGCCCCCAGCCGCGGCGCGCGGGGACCCGCAGGACCAAGCTCTCCGTCGCCCAAGGCCCCCTGTGGCCACGGCGGGCTGCCGCGCCTTCACCTCCGAGCTGCGCAGCGTCGTGTGGCTCGGTAGGTTCAAACCAGACCTGCCTCCTCGCTATGACGGCACAGCTGACCCTGCAGAGTTCCTCCAACTCTACGAGTTGGGCATCGAGACTGCCAACGGAGACGAAAAGGTCATGGCGAACTGGTTTCCCATGGCGCTCAAGGACGGAGCCCGCACCTGGCTCCTGAATCTGGCCCCAGGCGCGATCTCCTCCTGGGACGAGATGCACACCCGCTTCATCGCCAAATTCCAGGGTACTCGCGACCGGCCACCCGCCGTGAGTGACATGGGCCGTATCAAGCAGCAACTAGGGGAAACCCTGCAGAAGTACATCCAGCGCTTCAACAACGCGCGCCTCAAGATCCCCAGGGTGACGAAGGAGGCCATCATCTCAGCCTTCTCCGACGGTGTGCGCGACGTCAAGATGAAGGAGGAGCTGGCGATGCATGATGACCTGTGCACCTCCTTGGAGTTGTTCAACTTGGCGACCAACTGCGCCAGGGCTGAGGAGGGGCGCCTCTCCCTCCTCGAGCTGCCTGCCGTAGACCCCGAAGAGAGGAAGCCCAAGGCCAAGGACGTGAAGCGCAAGGGAGCTGCCGTACTCGCGGCAGAGCCAGACACCAAGCGGGGCAGAGATCAGCCCGAATCCTCCAAGGGAAGTCGGTACTGCGTGTACCACGACCTCCACTCCCACAACACCAATGAATGCCAAGAGCTCCGGGCCGTGCGTGAAGGAAGGGTCGGAAGACGACCCGACCGTAGAGACCGGGGCTATGGCCGAGGAGGAGGAAGGAATGCAGGGCGTTGGGAAGACCACGGCCCCCGCCATTGGTGGCGCGACCAACCTCGCGAGGATCGCTGGTAGGACCCGCCTCGCGAGGGAGGCTGGAGGGATCAGCCTCGCGAGGATCGCCCACAAGGGAACGCAGGCCTCCCTCCGCTACCGCCGCAGCCAAGAAGAAATGAAGACCGTCATCAGGACGAGGGGGCTGGGGGCTTCCATGAACCGCGCACAATCGCCTGCATCCTGGGCGGAGCTTAAGCCCCAGCCTCCCAGTGCATCTTCAAGCAGTTCGCCCGCGAAGTGAATGCAGTCCTCCCCAAGATCGAGGCCACGCGCCCTCTCAGGTGGTCGGCATGCGCAATCACGTTCAGCTCAGCGGATCAGCTCAAGTGCGCGTCCACAGCCGAAGTCCTCTCGATGCTTTGTTCCCCAATCATCAGCAACGTGGTAGTCACCAAGACCCTCATCGACGGCGGGGCATGGCTCAACGTCCTGTCCGTGGAAACGTTCAACAATCTTCAAGTGCCCTACAGTCAGCTTCTGCCAACCAAGCCCTTCTCCGGAGTCACCGACGGCTCCACGGTCCGGATCGGGCAGGTCCGCCTTCCTGTCACCTTCGGGGCACGCGACAACTATCGCACCGAGCTCATCGACTTCGACGTCACCCACATTCGCCTGCCGTACAACGCCATCCTCGGGTACCCGGCGCTAGCCAAGTTCATGGCCGTAACCCACCACGGCTACAACGTCCTCAAGATCCCAGGAAGCGGCGGGGTCATCACGGTGCCCTGCCAAGAGAGAGACGAAGTGTGCTCCCTAGAGCGAGCCTTTCAGGCCACATTGCTGGAAGACCCAGACCGCGGCATCAGGAGGCCTCCCGAGGCCGCCCCCAAGAAGAAGAAGACATCATCCGGCCCGGCCCCTCAGGAGGCAGGCCCCTCAGGGCCCGCGCCTGCTCAGGGGGAGCCTCCTTCCATCGCATAGGGAAGCGCGCCCGGCGCCCTCCTCAGGCAGGGCTCGGGGGCTCTCCCCTGGAGGGCCGCCGACCTCGCCAAGGTCACGAGGGAGGCGCTTGGGCACCATGTGGAGGCGTGCTTCAAAGCACGTTTCCCTCAAGAAGGAGCAAGGCAAGGAGGGCCAAACCCTCAGGAGTTCGTCAGCAAGGCCATTCAGGAGCTACAGGAGTCAAGGGTCATGAGAGGCAGCCGCCGCTTACCCGCTGTGGCCCCCCATCCAGGCAAGGATGGTGGGTTGCACGCCTGCATCGACATACCAGGGCTTAACCGAGCCGCGTCTGAGGAGCGCCTCTGGCCCTCGCAAGTGGGACGCTGCGAGGGTCCGCCCCACAACTACGTTCGCATGCCTTATGGCTTGCCGAACGCGGCTGCCGCGTACCAGCGCCTCATGAGGGCCATCTTGGAGGCTCAAGAGGTCAGGCGTGCCGCAGCCCTGGCGGAGATGGAGATGGCCCGCGAGGAGCCGCCAGCGACTCCGGAGCCTCCTGAGGCCCCTGGGCTTGGGGGCTTGTGAGGATCGGCTCCCGCAGCCCACCGGGTCTGCTACACCAACACCCCTTCGTCTCCAACATAATCAGGTAACATCTTTTAAGTTTCATTTCTGGCTGGGAGCGCCCTCAGGGCCGCATTATTTCGAGGCCGCGTGGGTCCGTCCCTGCGGCATGTGTCCCTTTTATTTCATGTCCTTAGCTTACCTTAGTGGGGGCGCCCCTCGGGCTGCATCATCCCCAAGCCGCACGGGCCTGACTCAGCGGCATGTACCCTTCTTGCATTATCTTAGGACTATGCTTTCGATCCACCATGCTTGTTATTTGGTGCCTTTCTCTCCTGGGTGTCGGAATCTTGGGCGTTAAAGGGGGGTGCCTGAGCATCGAGACTCAGGGATCCTACCGGCTCTCCGGCCCTCACCCTCTGGTCTTGTCCATGGCATCACGACCTGGCATGCCAGCGACGGCTGAGACCAGCCCGAGAGCCGGGACCAGAGGACATAGAGTTTCGTCATCCAACCCAGCTTGCGCGTTAAATGGGGGGTGCCTGAGCATCGCGACTCAGGGCTCCTACCGGCTCTCAGGCCCTCACCCTCTGGTCTTGTCCATGGCATCACGACCTGGCATGCCAGCGACGGCTGAGACCAGCCGAGAGCCGGGACCCGAGGACGTAGAGTTTCGTCATCTAACCCATCTTGCGCGTTAAAGGGGGGGTGCCTGAGCATCGCGACTCAGGGCTCCTACCGGCTCTCCGTCCCTCACCCTCTGGTCCTGTCCATGGCATCACGACCTGGCAGGCCAGGGACGGCTGAGACCAGCCCGAGAGCCGGGACCCGAAGACGTAGAGCACCGGCATCTGGCCAAATTTGCAGGAACACACTCGAAGATAAGGCCCAGAGCCAGGCGCAACCCGCCTTGAGGTAGGGCCCCGTGAGTCCCGCGCTGGCTCACCGGTGCCCAGATACACCTCGCCAAGCCCTACCGCGCCAGCCACTTGTCAGGGTGGGGCTGTATACGCCCCGGGGGCTCCTCCCGGAGGGGAGCCCCCTCCCACGTACCAGTGGAAGCACCATGCTTCGCGTTGGGTGACGACACTGCCGAGGAGCGGCTATGCCCGTACGCATACGGAAGCGCTATGCTCAGCGCTGGTGATAAACAACTGAGGGTGGCCTCCGGGCCGCATCAACCTCAGGGAGCCCGGAGCTTAGTGTCTGGCCTTGTCACAACGCCTCCCCTCGGGAGTGCCGCGTGAAGGGGCTGGGCACGGGGGCTGTGCCTGGGTCACGCCCAGACGCATGCCACCTGGCCAGGCCCCCTCGGGCCTGGTTCGTCGCACGTCCCTCCCCAAGCGGAGCCAAGGTAGGAAGGTCGTTTGAGCGTCAAGGGGGACTCCTGAGCATCGTGACTCAGGAGCCTAACTAGTCACATAGCCCCTCACTCCTTAGTTCCGAAAGACTAACGGTGGTTGAGGTATGCTCGGGGCCGGGCTCTACAGACGTAGAACGGAAGATCCACCCACATCTCACCTCCCTAAGGAGTCACCCCCACGTCTCACCTCCCTACTTGATGTTCGAGCGCCAAGGGGGACTACTAAGCATCGCGACTCAAGAGCCTAACTTGTCACGTAGCCCCTCACTCCTTGGTCCCGTCCTGGTTTCCGGTCGGGGCCAATGGCGGCTGAGGTATGCGCGGGGCCGGGCTCTGCCGGCATAGAACATAAGCAAGTAGGAAGGAATAATGCAAATTTCAGGGAATTCAAAAGCAAATATTACAGTCCATGCTGTTATCACAGCATCAAACATAAGTTTTAACGTCTCCGCGAGGCATGGTACATGCGTAGGAATTAAAAGCAGGACGGGAGCCACGACGGAGTCACTTGCCGGCGGGGGAGCTGCGCGGAGCAGGTTCGCCTTGTGGAGCAGCAGGGCTAGCAGCGCTCCGCTTCGGCTTGGTACTGAAGGCTCGGAACTTCCCCAGCAGAGCCTCCGCACGACCCTTCATGGCCTCAGCAGCGGCAGCGGCACGCTCGCTGCTCACTGGCTCCAGCAGGTTGTCGAGGTCGATGTTGGGGTCACGAAGATAGATGTGGGTGAAGACCCGCGTCAGCGCTGCAGAAGACAAGACGCGTGCCTCGGCCTCAGCCGTAGGGCCAAGGCCAAGGGTGACGTCTTGAAGGGCGCGAACCAGGAAGGGAAAATGCGGCCGACAGCCCAAGAAATTCTCACACAAGGACACGAAAGCAGCGAGATAGACAATAGAGTTGGGTGTGAAGTGGTGGAGTTGTGCCCCAAAGAAGTTCAGAAATACCCAAAAAGAAAGGGTGGGGCGGCAGAGAAAACCCGCGGTCGACGTGGGTAGCTAAGAGGACACACTCACCCTCTTGAGGCTGCGGCTGCCACTCCTTCCCCGGGAGCCTCGCTGATCCATGAGGGATCAGTCCCTCATTTGCTAGGTCGTCAAGAACTTTCTGGCGGATGGTCGAGCGGATCCAGTCGCCCTGGATCCAGCCTTGCGGCAGATCGGCCCGACTGGTCGCCCTCCCCTTCACCTTCGTCGTCGCCTTCTTCGCCCGCTCCAAAGCCGCCGTCTTCTCCTTCACCATCGCCTCCGGCGAAACACGTACAGAGCAGCAGCGCTGGGATGGTGGCGAACACAACAGATGAATCTGAGGAAGAGGGAGGGGAAAATGAGGGCGCACTGTTCAAAAAACCCCCGTCCGGCGCCTTATATGAGGTCGCTTCTGAGTGGCTGACTGGTAGGCCCGGATGATCCTATCAAATCATGCAACATTCGCGCGCGCGATACATGGTGAAAAAGGTGGCATGGAGATTGAGGCTCTCCTGCCTTATCCCATCCGAGTAAAGCGTCCTCCTCCGCCTCGCACGCTTCCCGAAATTCTGATCCCACTAAATCCGCGAACAGCTGAGCAACTTGTCAGACTGGAGATTTCCTCAGATCCATCTCTCAGAAATCTCCAAGTACAGAAAAGTCACTCGACGAATACAAAGAATGGATCAAGGCGACTCAAAAAGAAGTTGGTGCCGTCATCTAAAGTCATTGATCCAGAACAAGACATACTCATAGCATGAAAAACGGGTCGGAAGAATTCTCAACTCCTTCCTCACTCAAACCTCGATCCATTCGGGGGCTAATGATGAAGCCATGTACCTAGGGTAGGGTCATGGACCTGTCCAAGGTACCCTCCCCAAGGACATCTCTAGAAGAAACTACCTTTTAGTCGACTTGGAAGGATTCCACTCGACGGACTCGAAGACAATCGACCATGAAGCCACTCACTCAACCACCAGGAGATCTAGAGTCACTCTACACACAAACGGTCTGTCATTAAGTAGTCTTTATGGTCATGATAGCACTTTATGTATGGCATTACCAGTAACGCCAGGCCTTAATGTACTTTAAACCCTGCATAACTGAGGGCCGGAGGGGACTGGCGGACTCTAGATAAGCCACCGCCCTCCTCAGTGTAAAGGGTTTGCACCCCTGTAACTCATACGCATATAATCCAGTCGACCGCCTCCGGGCTCCGAGACGTAGGGCTATTACTTCCTGCGAGAAGGGCCTGAACTTGTAAATCTCTTGCGTATACAACTACTCCATAGATAGGATCTTGCCTCTCCATACCTACCCCCTATTCTACTGTGAGGCTTAGAACCACGACAGGTCCCGACTGTTAGGCACTTCCTTGCGTGCGAAAATGTAGTTGGTGGGTCCCAGCAGTCAGGCGGGCGAATCATTTTTTTGCCCGGATGCACTTCCTTGCATGCGAGGATGTAGCTGGTGGGTCCCAGCAGTTAGGGGGGCGAATCATTTTTTTTTGCCTGGACCACTTCCTTGCATGCGAAGATGTAGCTGGTGGGTCCCAACAGTCAGGGGGGCGAATCGTTTTTTTTTGCCCGGACGCACTTCTTTGCGTGCGAAGATGTAGCTGGTAGGTCCCAACAGTCAGGGGGAAATGTTTTTTCGCGAAATATAGTGGCCCGTCCGATAGGTCCCAGCTGTCAGATGGAGGAATCATTATTTTCCGTGTAATAAGGAGGCACTTCCTTGCTGCGGCCATGGACCCAGCTGTCAGCCTCTCCACGTACAGTCCACTTCCGATGGAAGTCGTTCCTTGACCATGTTCACCATGCCGCGCCGAGAGCACCAGGGAGGTGGTCGACGGCGAGGCCTAGGAAGGGGACGACGGGGAGCCGGGGAAGACGCGGCAGTGGAAGCCCGCGCGGAGAGGAGTACGAGGGTTCACTGGATCGACTGCGGTGTGAGGCTGCCGTCGCTGCAGGGCCTGGCTAGTAGTGGGAATAGTAGGGGGCAGTGAGGCCTCCGTGGCAGCACATCCAGCCATGGGAGGCAGGAGCATGCGGCATGACCGGCGCTGCTTTGGGCGGCTAGAGCATGAAGACCAGAGGTTGAAGAAGCACTACGGTCGTTGGATGGACATCGTACGGTCACTGGAGCTAGAATCGTTTATATTGACTAAGTTAACAAAGCCCTCCATCCCCGTCAACTTAGTAGGCCCACAAGTCAGCCTCCCACCAAGGTGGGTCCCAGATAGCAGGGGGTATTCATTTTTTTGCGTAATAAGGAGGCACTTCCGGTGGGTCCGAGATGACAACAGGGGGAACGTTTTTTTCCCGAAATACGGTGGCCCATCAGGTGGGTCCCAGCAGTCAGGGGCAGATGTTTTTTTTGCGACTGGTGGCCCATCTGGTGGGTCCCTGCTGTCAGGTGGAGGGATAATTATTTTCCGCGTAATAAGGAGGCACTTCCTTGCGGCTGCCGTGGACCCAGCTGTCAGCCTCTCCACATACAGTATTCTTCCGATGGAATTCGGTCATTGACCACGTTGACCATGCCGCACCAAGAGCACCAACGCGGTGGACGACGGCGAGGCCTAGGAAGGGGACGACGCGGAGCCGGGGAAGACGCAGCAGCGGATGCCCACGCGGAGAGCAGTACGAGGGTTCACTGGTTCGGCTGCGCTACCGTCGCCGCAGAATAACAGGGGGTGTGGGTGAGTGGAGTGGAGGGATGGCCTGGCCAGCAGTAGGAGTAGTATGGGGGCAGTGAGGCCTCCGCGGCAGCATAGCCGGCTATCGTGGTTCTAAGTCTGGCAGTAGAAAGGGGGGTAGGTATGGAGAGGCAAGATCTTAGCTATGGCGAAGATGTATACACGAGTTTTACGAGTGCAGGCCCTTCTCAGAGGAAGTAACAGCCCTACGTGTCGGTGCCCGGAGGCGGTTGATTGGTTTATGTGTGTTGTGTTACAGGGGGTGCGAACCCTTGTCCTAGAGGAGGGGGGTGGCTTATATAGAGTGTGCCAGGACCCCAGCTCCCCTCCATTACAAGGAGCTTAATGTACATAAAGTAAGGGCGTTACTGGTGTGAATGCCCGGCCGTTGTGCGTTCTTCCGACCCCTCGTCTTTGATATGGTCGAGTCATTCCCCATACAGTCGAGTGAAAGTGGGGGAATGACGGTCAAGTGACTATACCGTCGAGTGGATTCTTGGTCTTCTTATCTTCTGGGGTAGTGACCTTGGGTAGGACGTATAGGTTAGGCCTATGACCCTACCCCAGGTCTGTATCCTCATCAGTAGCCCCGAATGGATTAAGGTGCGAGTGCAAAATAGGCTGAAATTGAACTTGTCCTGAGCCTTGGGATCTCGCGAGTGCTTTCTGCAAATGAGAGTGCCTGCATCGATGTTTGGTGTCGACTCAGTCGCCTTGATCCATTTACTGGACAGTCGAGTGAACTGTTGATCTTATATGCCGAGTGTCGCGTTGAAGAGCGGGATATTGGGCACGATTGCCTGCAGTGTATCCCAGATTCCGCGGGATACGAAATTTCGAGGAAGCGCGTTATACGTCTCCAACGTATCTGTAATTTTTTATTGCTCCATGTTACTTTATCTACTATTTTGGGCAATATTGGGCTTTATTATCCATTTTTTATATTATTTTTGGGACTAACCTATTAATAGGAGGCCCAGCCCAGATTTGTTGTTTTATGCCTATTTCAGTGTTTCGAGGAAAAGGAATATTAGACGGAGTCAAAACGGAACGAAATCAACTGGAGAAGTTAATTTTGGAAGGAAACCAACCAGATGGGCTTGGAGTACACGTCAGGGGATACCCGGGCTGCCCACGAGGGTGGGGGCGCACCCCTCCCCCCTGGGCGCACCCCACTACCTCGTGAGCCCCCTCAAGGTCCACCGACGTACCCCATTCACCCATATATACCTACATACCCTAAAACTTCCAGAACAGAAGATAGATCGGGAGTTCCGCCGCCGCAAGCCTCTGTAGCCACCAAAAACCAATCGGGACCCTGTTCTGGTACCCTGCCGGAGGGGGGTCCCATCAATGGAGGCCATCTTCATCATCTCGATGCTATCCATGACGAGGAGGGAGTAGTTCACCCTCGGGGCTGAGGGTATGTACCAGTAGCTATGTGTTTGATCTCTCTCTCTCTCTCTCGTGTTCTCTCTCGTGTTCTTCTATGGCACGATCTTGATGTATCCCGAGCTTTGCTATTGTAGTTGGATCTTATGATGTTTCTCCCCCTCTACTCTCTTGTGATGAATTGAGTTTCCCCTTTTGAAGTTATCTTATTGGATTGAGTCGTTTATGAACACTTGATGTAAGTCTTGCGTGGGATAACCGTGGTGCCAATGGGTTATTCTATCGATCCACTTGATGTATTTTTTGGTGATCAACTTGCGGGTTTCGTGACACTTGGGAACCTATCCATAGGGGTTGGCACACGTTCTTGAATCTCCGGTAGAAACTTTGGGGCACTCATTGAAGTACTTTTATGTTGGTTGGATGAATCTGAGATTGTGTGATGCATATCGTATAATCATTCCCACGGATACTTCAGGTGACAATGGAGTATCTAGGTGACATTAGGGTTTTGGTTGATTTGTATCTTAAGGTGTTATTCTAGTATGAACTCTTTTATAGATCGATCCGAAAGAATAACTTTGTGGTGGTTTCGTACTCGATCATAATCTCTACGTTTGTTCTCCGCTATTAGTGTCTTTGGAGTGACTCTTTGTTGAATGTTGAGGGATGGTCATATGTTCTATCTATGTTATTATTGTTGAGAGAACTTACACTAGTGAAAGTATGAACCCTAGGCCTTGTTTCCTATCATTGCAATACCGTTTACGCTCACTTTTACCGCTTGTTACCTTGCTGTTTTTATTATTTCAGATTACAAAAACCTATATCTACTTTCTATTTTGCACTTGTATCACCATCTCTTCGCCGAACTAGTGCACCTATACAATTTACCATTGTATTGGGTGTGTTGGGGAGACAAGAGACTTTTTGTTATTTGGTTGCAGGGTTGCTTGAGAGAGACCATCTTCATCCTATGCCTCCCACGGATTGATAAACCTTAGGTCATCCACTTGAGGGAAATTTGCTACTGTCCTACAAACCTGTGCACTAGCAGGCCCAACAATGTCTACAAGAAGAAGGTTGTGTAGCAGACATCAAGCTCTTTTCTGGCGCCGTTGCCGGGGAGGCTAGGTAAGTGAAGGTATATCTTGCAATCGAATCTTTTTGTTTCTTGTTTTAGCACTAGTTAGTCCATAAAAGAAAATTACAAAAAAATGGAGTTGTGTTTGTCTCATACACTTCACCTTTTTAATATCTTTCATGGGTATGATGGAAAGGATAATTGTGCTCAAGTGCTTGAAGAACAAATCTATAGAATGTTTGGTACTAAATTTTTGAATGATGAGCATGATTGCAATGTTGTTAGTATGAATTCCTTGAATATCCATGATGCTAATGATATGCAAAGCCACAAGCTTGGGGAAGCTATGTTTGATGGAGATGATATTTTTTGTCCCCCAAGCTTTGATGAGCAAATTTACTATGATGAAAGCATGCCTCCTATTTATGATGATTATTGTGATGATACGTGTGCTATAAAGAAGAAGTTTGCTTATGTGGAGAGTAGAAAATTTTCTATGCTTGTAGATCATGAAAAGAATGCTTTAGGTGCTGGTTATATTGTTGAATTCATTCATAATGCTACTGAAAATTATTATGAGGGAGGAACATATGCTTGTAGGAATTGAAATAATGTCAAGTTTCCTCTCTATGTGCTTAAATTCTTGAAGTTATGCTTGTTGTACCTTCCTATGCAAGTTGATTATTGTTCCCATAAGTTGTTTGCTCACAAAATCCCTATGAATAGGAAGTGGGTTAGACTTAAAAGTTCTAGTCATATGCTTCATGATGCTCCCGTTATGTTTCAATTCTTATCTTTTATGTGAGCATCATTGTCATCATCATGCCTAGCTAAAAGGCATTAAAGAAAAGTGATTGTTGGGAGACAACCCAATATGTATCCTTACTGTTCTTGTGTGTAAACATGATTATGCTACTGTAGTAATCATGTCTTATAGATTTTGTTTCAATAATGTGCCAAGTAGAACCTTTGGGAAGACTTGGGTGAAGTTTATATGATCTTGCTGTGAAAAACAGAAACTTTAGCGCTCACGAGATTCGCTGTCATTTTTTACTGATTACTTATTTTAGGTTGATTCTTTTTGCGGATGATTAATAGACAAATTACTCAGGTCCAGAAATTTATTTCATAATTTTTGGGGTTACAGAAATATACGTTGGTACAGATTACTACAGACTGTTCTGTTTTTGACAGATTCTGTTTTCTATGTGTTGTTTGCTTATTTTGATGAGTCTATGAGTAGTATCGGAGGGTATGAACCATAGATAAGTTGGAGTAAAGTAGATATTACACCAATATGAATTTAGAATGAGTTTATTACAGTACCTAAGTGGTGGTTTTATTTTCTTATACTAACGGAGCTTACGAGTTTTTTTTTTGAGTTTTGTGTGGTTGAAGTTTTCAAGTTTTGGGTAACGATTCGATGGACAATGGAATAAGGAATGGAATGTTGGGGCGTGTCTCTCTGTGGCCTCGAGCACCTATGAGGCACGGGGGCCCCTTCTAGTCCGGCAAGGGCGCGGAGGGCGTGCGTAGAGCAGATCGAGGTCGAGCGCGCGGGGGAGACGGGCGATTTTTACCCAGCTTCGGGGCTCTCCGGAGAGATAAAACCCCTACTGCTGCTTCGGTGATTGTATTTGATCTTGCTCGAGCGTGCGAGCGTATGGTGGTGTTGTGGGTGTCGAATGGACCGAACCCCTCCTACGTGCGCATGGGCCTCCCTTTTATAATCTGAAGGGGGAACCAACAGGTGGCAGTGTAGGAAGAGGGGGTAGAAAGGTAAAAACGCAGGTTGGTACAACAGTGACCAACAGTGTCCTCTACCTAACTCTGACGGCAGGGGACAAGGGCATTTAATGCCCGTCTGGTCGCCCCAACAGTGCAGAGAAACGACCGTTAAGTGAGCCACCGGTTGCCACGATGGCGTCTCTGTTAGCTCCGCTTGCCACCTCGCTCCATAGTGCCTCGCCACGTGCCCTTGGGATGGCCCTGTGATGACACGTCGCCCGACGCGCTGGAGTTTGGGTGGCAGCCTTGCTGTGGCAGGTGCCTTGCCACGGCCCTTCTCTTGTTGTGCCGGCAAGCTTGCCGGCCGTCGGGCCTTGCCGGGAAGCGCGGGGCGCCGCGGCAAGTCTTCTGGCGATGCCTTGGTTGGCCTTCCCGACAAGCTCCTCTTGCCGGGGCCTTTGTTTTCTCGGATAATACTTTGTTCTTGAATGGCAGTAATAGGAAATGGTGGAGGGTCTTGGCGGGCGCCCG
>NC_041385.1:213651047-213661369 GCF_002162155.2 Triticum dicoccoides | reverse complement strand
ACTGCCCGTGCACAAGTTCGGGGTACTAAGGTGCCCCCTACTTTAGTACACCGACAGGAGCCCCCGGGCCTGGACCATACACGGTGCCAAGCATTGTTGGGCCAGGCCCAAAACAGTGCACGGGCACGCGTGGCCTGGGTCCACACAGAATCGGGCTCCGTGTACACCGCGTCCTCCCGCAACGGCACGCGTTGATTGCGGCGTCGTGGGAGACGTGGTTAATATTTAATTCCAGGAAATGTGTAACGTTCGCATCCCCTGTTTATAAGCGGAGGGCCAGGATCCCTGTAGTTGAGGACGATCCTATTGTGGTGGCGGAGCATACGTCCGAGACGACCTTGACGGACCCGGTCCCTTCCCCTCGCAGTAGCTCCCAGCATAGCCCCCAGCGTAAGTGCCTCGATCCACTCCCTGTTGTGGGGCGCGCATGGTCGCTTCTTCTTCTGCCAATATCTTGATTATTGGCTCTTTTGGATATAGGAGAAGAACATGCCCACCAGGAGCAGCCGGAGGCCGACGCGGAGGTGTCGTCGGCCTCGACTACGCCACCAAGGGCCGATTCCCCGATATGGGAGCCGTCTCCGGCAAGGAAGGGGTCTCCGGCAAGGGGTGGGACCGGTGAGCCCCCGGTGGTGGAGCCCACGATCACAGAGCCCAGCACAGGTGACCCTCCTTGTCAGGGGCTTTCCCTCAGGTCCTGCTGATCTCCCTTTTCCTTCTTTTGGGTATTTGCTTGACTGTCCCTTCCTTTCCCTGCCTTCAGATTCTCCCCTTGGGGACCCGATGGAGGTTGAGGCCGCCGGCGAGGAGGACGGCCGCGGCAATACTGGGGATGCCGCCGCCGCTGAGGAAAGGGCCGGCGCAGAGGAGCCTGCCGGCGAAGAGGCCGCCGAGGCCGCTGGCACAGGGGCTGGCGAGGGGTCCGGCGACCGTACCGACGACCCGGAGGACGCAGGAGCGCAAGGCGCCGCACCGACTGCCGACCCCTCCGCCGCTGATGCAGCGCCGGGCTCCGAGGAGCCTCAGCCCGGCGCATACTTGAAAGCCGGCGAGGGCGTATATATCAAGCTCCCCTGGGCATCGAGCTCCAGGGCACCGGTTGAAGGAGAGGAGTTTGACGGGGAGGTACTTGCCTCTGCTGGGCTGGCGGTGGTCGACGGGCCAAGCAGCAGCAGTGGCGAGTCCGAGGAGGAGCAGCTGCTCCGAAAGCTGGTGTCACTCTACCGCGTCCGGCAAGCGAAGCTTGAGTCCCGGGAAGCGCTTGTCGCGCAGGCGGGAGTTGACATAGAAAAACATGCGCAAGAACTCAAGAGCCGCAACCAGGAGGCCCTCCAGTCCATCACCGAGGAGAGGGCGCAGCTCGACGAAGCGAAGAAGGCGTTCATCCTGGAGAAGGCTGAAGCCGAGGAGCAGCAGAGGCTCACCGCCGAGGAGCTGTCCAAGCGGGACGGCGAGCTGATACAGAGGAAGGTGCACTTGGACAGCCATGACGAGGAGCTCGCCGTCCAGGAACAATCACTTGGCGGGGCACTCAAGGAGGCGAAGGACGCCGCCGCGGCCGCCGAAGCCGCCAAGAAGGAGTTGGAGGAGAAGGTGACGCAGCTGGAGGCGGACGTGACAAGGAAAAATGAAGAGCTTGCCGCACTCCAGCGCGATCGCGAGAAGGATGCGCGCGCTCACGATGATCTGCAAGTCCAGCTCTCCGAGAAGATCAAGGAGCTGAACGCCGCCAAGGACTCGAGTGCTGATCTGGAGCTGAAATTGGCCACCCTGACAGAGACGCTGGACGCTGCCAAGAAGCGAGAAGATATCCTGAGGAAAGACCTCAAGGGCAACGAGGAGCTGCTGGCGAGGGCCGCCAAGACCCAGAACACCTTCAAGACCACGGTGGAGCTCTGGACGGAAGGCCTCGTCAGCATCGCCGCGCTCATTGACGAGGAGCTGGCGGAGCTGAACTTGACGGGCTTCGGGTACTCCACTGAGGAGAAACTCCAGCCCAACGCCAAGCTCACGCTCTTCTTCAAGGATGTGGTGACGGCTCTCCGGCAGCTCCGGGAAAGGATCCCGAAGCAGCTGGCCGACGAGTCGCGTGCGATCTGCGCCGGGGTCTTGGAGAAGGTGTTGGTGAAGGTCCTCTTCCGCAACCCGGGCATCGACCTCTCCCGCGTCACCAAGAAGCTGCCGGAGGGCGCTGATCTTGAAGAACTCAAGGCCATCGTCGCACCCATCATGGACAAGGTGAACGAGGTCAGGAGGGTCGACGGCGGGCGCGCGGATTAGGCCGCCCTTCTTCTCCTGTTTTCTTGATGCTGCTGTTTTGGTCACGAGAACAACTTAATCAGTGCCACAATAAGTCATTCTTGTAATAGAACTCTACTCTGGATACTGCTCGCTATGTTATTCCCTTTACTTTGTTGCGTTCCTTGTATGCTTTTTACCCTACGCTTCGAGGGACCTTGCCGGCGCAAGCACGCTCACTGAGTGCGGGACATCAGCGGCCCGCTGGCGGTGCTGCTTCCGACAAGAAACCTTGTCGGGCCAGTTGCGGTGCGCCTGGACCATTGAGCGGACTTGAAAATGAACCCAGGGCGCAACTGACCCGCGAGTCGATTCCTCCGCGCACAGGTTTTCCATACAAGGGACGACCGTTCAAGGGGTACAACTTGAGAAAAAATGACTAGGCTCAAACTTTGGCTACTTAGCTTTTTGTCTTCTTCCCCCCCGGCAAGGCCAGTTTCCTTTGAACGACGCGCAGTCCAGACTTTTATCCTCTCTCCTCCTTCCCCCGGGTGAACTTGTGGGCGGTGGAATGTTCTCTTTGATGAGAAAGAAGAGAAAATAATGACATGGGACCCTGAGGTCGTTCATTGCTTACCGGGGACTAGGGCTGCACAAGGTGTCAGATATATATGCAAGGAAAATAGAAATGCACTCAATTTGATAAGATGTGCAGGGCACATAGACTTTTATTTACGCACGGGAGCTGCGCCCGGCTTTGTACAAAGTGTTACATGCGACAGCGGCAAGGCTTGTACAAAAGGTGGTTGTCGGAACAGGTCCGGCAACCGCGCCTTACGGATAAAACTTGCGAAGATGTTCTATGTTCCAGGAATTGCTCACTGGAATGCCATCTTCGGTCTCAAGGCGGACAGCGCCAGGCCTGGTGACCCGTTTCACCCGATAAGGGCCTTCCCACTTCGGCGTCAACTTGTTTGAATTCTTGGCGGATTGAACGCGCCGAAGAACAAGGTCGCCTTCCTCGAAGCTTCTGGCGTTAACTTTGCGGCTATGATAGCGGCGCAAAGCTTGCTGGTAGCGAGCAGCTCGCACAGCAGCCTGAAGACGATCCTCCTCGAGGAGCAGCGCGTCATCTTGGCGCAGCTGCTCTTGCTCAAGCTCATTATAAGCGAGCACTCGTGGCGATCCGTATACGAGTTCCGTGGGGAGAACTGCTTCTGCTCCATAGACAAGAGCGAAAGGTGTCTGGCCGGTGGCTCGATTTGGCGTCGTTCTGATCGACCAAAGAACCACCGGCAACTGCTCAATCCAATTCTTTCCGCACTTGTGCAGCCTGTCGAAAGTTCTGGTCTTGAGCCCGCGCAGTACTTCAGCGTTCGCCCTCTCTGCTTGACCGTTGCTCCTTGGGTGAGCAACAGAAGCGAAGCAGATCTTGGTGCCAAGATCCTGGACGTATTGCATGAAGGTGTGGCTCGTAAATTGTGTGCCGTTGTCGGTAATGATCCTGTTAGGGATCCCGAAACGGCAAACAATCGACCTGAAGAACTTGACTGCTGACTGTGCCGTCACCTTCCTTACTGGTTCTACTTCAGGCCACTTTGTGAACTTGTCGATTGCAACGTACAAGTACTCAAAGCCCCCGACAGCTCGGGGGAAGGGGCCGAGGATGTCGAGCCCCCAGACCGAAAATGGCCAGGACAAAGGGATTGTTTGGAGAGCTTGAGCTGGTTGATGAATCTGTTTGGAATGGAACTGGCACGCTTCACACTTGGTTACTTGTGCAGTTGCATCCTGGAGGGCTGTCGGCCAGAAGAAGCCTTGCCGGAAAGCCTTGCCGGCAAGTGCTCTTGCGCCAATGTGGTGACCACATATGCCTCCATGTATCTCCGCCAACAGCTCTTGTCCCTCTTCCCGGGAAATGCACTTCAGTTTCACTCCGTTGAATCTTCTTCTGTACAGTATGTCATCGACAAACTGGTACATACTCGATTGTCGGGCTACTTTTTCCGCTTCTTCTTGCTCCTCGGGAAGTTCTCCTGTTTGAAGGAAGTGGACTATTGGCTGTGCCCAGGTCGGAGCCTATGGCTCGACAACGAGGACTAAAGGCGCAAAGGCTACTGCGGGGACACCCGCTTCGGCGGCAAGGATCTGGGATCCTGCCGGAGCGTGATGTTCCCCGGCAAGTGTGTCTGGACACAGCTTGTCGGGAGTGCCTGCCTCAACGACGTGAGCCCTGGGGCTTGTCGGAGGAGACTGCCCCCCAGCTTTTTCTGTGTTGAGCCTGGGAACCTTCTTGGCGGCGGCTTCTGGAACCTCTGCCGGAAAGTGGTCGCCAGCAGGCAATTTCCTCTTCTTACTCTGTCCAGTTGATGGCGTGACAGATGGTTGAACCAGCTTGAGCACAAAAATCCCTGGTTCCACAGGCAATTTGAGTGCGGCACATTTTGATAGGCTATCTGCAATGTCATTCTGAGCCCTCGGGACATGCTCCATTTGCAGGCCATCAAAATGTTCCTCTAGCTTCCTCACTTCATCAATGTATGCTTCCATCAGCGGACTTTGGTAATCTTTGTTGACTTGGCGGACGACAAGCTGTGAGTCACCCCTGATAATAAGTTTCTTAATCCCAAGCTCTGCTGCTATCCTGGGTCCGGCAAGCAAGCCTTCATATTCCGCAGTATTGTTCGTTGCCTGCTCCTTGGGAAAGTGCATTTGGACCACATACTTGAGGTGCTCTCCGGTGGGGGCGACGAGTAGCACGCCCGCACCGGCGCCTTGCAACGAGAAGGCACCGTCGAAGTACATGATCCATTCTTTGCTGACTTCCTTGATGGGGATGCTCCTCTCCGGGGTTTCTTCATCCGGTGTTGGTGTCCATTCCGCTATAAATTCTGCCAAAGCCCGGCTCTGAATAGTCGAGGTGCTTTCTAACTAGAGGCCAAAACTTGACAATTCCAGTGCCCACTCGACGATCCTGCCTGTTGCTTCTGGATTTTGCAGTATCCTCTTCAGCAGAAAGCGAGTGACAACCGTGATCTCATGTGCTTGAAAATAATGGCGCAACTTTCTCGAGGCCATGAGTAGGCCAAAAAGCAAGTTCTGCACACCAGAGTATCTTGATCTGGCGCCCTGCAAAAGGGAACTGACAAAGTAAACTGGGCGCTGCACCTTCTTCTTCGGTGTTTCTTCCGGCAACTGTACGGATCCACCCTTGGCGGAGCCAGTACTCGTCGGATCAGGACTTGCCGGGCCAGAGCTTGTCGAAGAAGCCCCCTTCTTGTCGCTGGGCTCGCTTGCCGCGGCTGTTGGCTCATCGTCTGCCTCCCTCTCCGCCACCAACGCGGCACTAACCATTTGATTGGTTGTCGCCAGGTACAGCAGCAACTTTTCTTGTGGTTTAGGTGCGACAAGTGTTGGAGTGGAGGACAAATATTCCTTCAAGTCCTGCAGTGCAGCCTCCGCTTCCGGGGTCCATTTCATGGGACCTGCCTTTTTCAAGATTCTGAAAAATGGCAAGGCGCGTTCAGCAGACTTGGAAATGAATCTACTGAGAGCGGCGACGCAGCCGGCAAGCTTTTGTACGTCCTCGACTCGCTTTGGTGCTTCAATTTGCTCAATGGCCTTAATCTTGTCGGGATTGGCTTCAATCCCCCTCTGAGACATGAAGAACCCGAGAAGCTTGCCGGAAGGGACTCCGAACACACACTTCTCGGGGTTCAACTTGAGATTGACCTTGCGTAGATTTGCAAAAGTCTCATCCAAATCCTGGATCAGAGTCTCTTTGTCTTTGCTCTTCACCACTATGTCATCCACGTAAGCTTCTACATTCCTGTGCAACTGTGGCTCAAAAGCATGGCTGACTACTCTTGCGAATGTTGAATCGGCATTCTTCAGTCCGAAAGGCATCCGTACGAACCAGTACGTGCCACATGGAGTGATGAATGCGGTTTTCTCTTCATCTTCTTCTGGCATGAAGATCTGATGATATCCTGAGTATGCATCAAGGAACGAGAGCAGATCAAATCCTGCTATGGAGTCGACAATCTGGTCGATGCGCGGCAAGGGGAATGGATCCTTGGGACAGGCTTTATTAACATCAGTGAAGTCAATGCAAAGCCTCCACTTCCCGTTCGCCTTGCGCACGACTACTGGATTGGCTAGCCACGTCGGATGGAGTACTCCTCGGACCAATCCTGCTGCTTCCAACTTCCTGATCTCCTCTGCTACGAACTCTTGACGCTCTACCGCTTGCTTTCTAACTCTTTGCTTGACGGGCCGCGCGTGAGGGCATACGGCGAGGAGGTGCTTGATTACTTCCCTGGGAACACCGGGGATGTCAGATGGTTGCCACGCAAACACATCGACATTCGCCCACAGGAAAGCAACGAGCGCGCTTTCCTATTTAGGATCAAGCGTGGCGCTGATGGTGAAGGTACCAGCAGTGCCGTCCTCCTTGGCGGCCACGTCCTTGGTCTCTGGTGAAGCTACTTTCGCTTTCTTGCACTTGCCGGTGGAGCTCGATGGTGCGTCCTCGACGGCAGCGCAGCACTCCGGGGAGGTGCGCTTGCAGGAGTGGGCCTCAGAGCTGCTCTTGCCGGACTTGACTTTCTTCTTCCCCCGGGGAGCCTCAGCGGCAAGTGGCTCGCGCTCTGCTGCGGCTGCTGCTTCCCGGTAGATCTTGTCGGCGCAGATGAGTGCATCCCTCTTGTCACCTTGGACAGAAATGACACTCATCGGGCCAGGCATCTTGAGCACGTTGTATGCGTAGTGAGAGGCCGCCATGAACTTGGCGAGCGCGGGTCGGCCGAGTATCCCATTGTAGGGTAATGGGATATCAGCCACATCGAATGCGACCCTCTCGGTCCTGAAGTTCAGTTTGCTGCCAAACGTCACTAGTAATGTGATCTTCCCCTTTGGCTTGCTCCTTCCCGGATTTATCCCTTGAAAGGTACCAGTCTCTTCGAGCTCGCTGTCGGGGATCTGGAGCTTCTTGAGTACTGCGGAGGAAATCAGGTTCAGGCCGGCCCCGCCGTCAACTAGCATCTTCGTGACCTTGAGGTTGCAGATTGTTGGTGAAACCAACATCGGCAAGCACCCGACCGCAGTGATGCGATCAGGGTGGTCCTCAACATCGAAGATGATGGGTGTGCTGGACCACTTCAGAGGCTTGTGCGCCTCGACGAACGGCTCCGCTGCGTTCACTTCTCGCACCCACTGTTTGAGTTGGCGGTGCGAGGTGTGCAGAGAGGCGCCGCCGTCGATGCACAACACCTCTCTCGCCTTCTGAAACTCTTGGTCATCGGTCTCATCTTCCTCCATCTCATCATCCTCATCCTCATCTTCGTCCTTGTCGCGGCCGCAGGGAGGCCTATCTCCTTGCTGCGGCTTGGCCTTGCCGTGGTGCCCTCCCCGGGCGGGAAGCTTCTTGCCGGATCCTCCGCCACCTCCCTGGGCTCTCTCCTTATCGCGGCGCTCGTACTCGGCTTTCTGTAGCTCCACCATCTGCTCGACTTTCTTGCAGGTTTGGAGATCGTGGCCCTTGGTGCGGTGGATCTTGCAATACCGCTTGTCGGAACCATCCTGCTTGTCGGTGGCTACGACGGCCTCGCCGGAGTCATCGGCTTTGGCCTTGTCGGGGCTGCCTCCGTTGCCGGAATGCTCAACAGCTAGCACATCCTTAGCCTTTCTCTTCCTGTTGTTCCGCCTCCGGTTCTTCCTTGTCGGGGCGGCATCCTCACTGTCAGATCCTTCTCCTCCTGCAACCTCTCCGGGGATTTTCCTCCCCTCCTCAGCCCGTGCGCACTTGTCGGCCAGAGCGTAGAGCTCGCTGACGTCTCTGATCTTGCACATCGCCATCTCCTCCCTCATCCTGCGGTTACGCACGTTCTGATGAAACGCGCTGATAACTGCGGCAGGGTGGACGTCTGGGATGTTGCGCTGCACCTGGCTGAATCTCTGTATGTACTTGCGCAGGGGCTCCCCCACCTTCTAGACGAGCAAGTGGAGGTCACTCTCCTGGCCATGAGGCTTGTGGCCACTCGTGAAGGCGCCGACAAACTGATGACACAGGTCCGCCCATGAAGATATGGAGCCGTCTGGCAAGTGCATGAGCCAAGATCTGACGTTGGGTTTGAGCACCAGCGGGAAGTAGTTGGCGAGGATCTTCTAGTCGCGCCCTCTGGCAGCCTCCACCGCGATGGTGTAGATGCTGATGAACTCCGACGGATGTATCCTGCCATCGTACTTCTCGGGCACGTCCGGCTTTAAGTTCTTGGTTTTGGGCCACTGGACTTGCCGCAGCTCGCGGGTGAACGCAGGGCAACCTGCCGCGTACGGCAAGTCGCTTGGCTCCCCTAGTGCATGCATGTCGACAGTGGGCCCAGCGCGCTGGTCAGATTGACGTCGCGTTTCCCTTCTGCGCTCGATGCGAGTGCGTGCATCTTCGTGCCGCCGCTCTTGGAGAACGTGGCGTTGATCGCGTCGGGTTCGCGGGTCCGACGACGCGGTGGAGTCGCCGTCGGGGTTGGTCTGGCGAGCCGGCGATCTTGGCCTTCGGGGCTGGGAGTGCACGGAGGTGGCTCCCCTAGCGGTCTTGTCGGCGCCGGTTTGCGCCTGGGCGCCTTGCCGGGCCCTCGATACGCTCGGTTGCCGGGGCTTCTCGCCGTTGGCGAAGCCGATGAGGCTGTATATGGTCATCCTCCAGTCGTCGATCTTGTGCGGCGCCGGAGGGTAGTCTAGAAGCAGCTGGGCTCGGGCCAGTGCTTCCTCTGCTGTCTTGGGTGGCGGTGGTGACGAGCGGCGCAAGGAGCGGGATGTGCTCGGACTCCCAATCGGATTGGGAGGTGCAACACCCCGTCCGGGTGACCGTACCTCACTCGCGCCAGCATGCGGGCGTGCATGCTGACCTCGAACGTCCCGCGACCCACCAGCTTGGCCTTGCTCCAACGCGAGCACGGTGCTAGGAGCACCGGGGCGTTGTTGACCTTGCACCTCCTGGGAAGGGTGCGGTGTCTGCACGGTCGCCGACGCTTGCGGGGCCTTGTTTTTGGATCTGGTGACGACGCGAGTCCCACCGTCGGTGCCCGCTCCTCCGCCGGCGTCCACTCCACCGCTCGTTTGCTCCGGCGGTGGTAGCGGAATCGAGGTAGACGGGGCGGCCACCTCCGAAGGCTTCTTCTTCGGTGGCATGTTGATGAAGGCGCTGATGCAGCGCGCGCGGAGACCGGATCAGATGCTCACGATCTCGACGCACCCCCTACCTGGCGCGCCAAAGATGTCGGGGCGTGTCTCTCTGTGGCCTCGAGCACCTATGGGGCACGGGGGCCCCTTCTAGTCCGGCAAGGGAGCGGAGGGCGTGCGCAGAGCAGATCGAGGTCAAGCGCGCGGGGGAGACGGGCGATTTTTACCCAGCTTCGGGGCTCTCCGGAGAGATAAAACCCCTACTGCTGCTTCGGTGATTGTATTTGATCTTGCTCGAGCGTGCGAGCGCATGGTGGTGTTGTGGGTGTCGAATGGACCGAACCCCTCCTACGTGCGCATGGGCCTCCCTTTTATAATCTGAAGGGGCACCAACAGGTGGTAGTGTAGGAAGAGGGAGTAGAAAGGTAAAAACGCAGGTTGGTACAACAGTGACCAACAGTGTCCTCTACCTAACTCTGACAGCGGGGGACAAGGGCATTTAATGCCCGTCCGGTCGCCCCAAGAGTGCAGAGAAACGACCGTTAAGTGAGCCACCGGTTGCCACGATGGCATCTCTGTTAGCTCCGCTTGCCACCTCGCTCCGTAGTGCCTCGCCACGTGCCCTTGGGATGGCCCTGTGATGACACGTCGCCAGACACGCTGGAGTTTGGGTGGCAGCCTTGCCGCGGCAGGTGCCTTGCCATGGCCCTTCTCCTGTTGTGCCGGCAAGCTTGCCGGCCGTCGGGCCTTGCCGGGACGCGCGGGGCGCCGCGGCAAGTCTTCTGGTGATGCCTTGGTTGGCCTTCCCGACAAGCTCCTCTTGTCGGGGCCTTTGTTTTCTTGGTTAATACTTTGTTCTTGAATGGCAGTAATAGGAAATGGTGGAGGGTCTTGGCGGGCGCCCG
>NC_041385.1:213594241-213650879 GCF_002162155.2 Triticum dicoccoides | reverse complement strand
TAAGGTGCCCCCCTACTTTAGTGCACCGACATGGAAAGAGCCTAAGCTTGGGGACGCCCAAGGCACCCCAAGGTAATATTCAAGGACAACCAAGCAACTAAGCTTGGGGATGCCCCGGAAGGCATCCCTTCTTTCGTCTTCGTTCATCGGTAACTTTACTTGGAGCTATATTTTTATTCTCCACATGATATGTGCTTTGCTTGGAGCGTTAATTTCTTTTGTTAGTTTTTGCTTGCTGTTAGTTAGAATTGTGTTTTGCATCTTTAGTTTCAATAAAGAAGTCAAGGATAGCCTTTGCCATGCTTATTTTGCTAGTATACATGTTGCTGTTTGAAAACAGAAAGTTTACGGCTGTTGCAAAAATTCCCTAGAAAATTCAGAGAATTGTATAACGTTGAATCTTTTTGCATATTGAGCTCTGATAAATTTATTACAGTGGGAATTTTAGTTCATAATTTTTGGTGTCAGGGAAGTATTGATACTCTTGCATTCTTTACAGACTATACTGTTTTGGCAGATTGCTGTTATGGTTGCATTGTTTGCGTATGTTTGCTTGTTTAATGATTCTATTTGAGGATAGGAGTATTAAATATACAGAGGAATTTAGTATGAAATGTTGAATAATAATTTAAGTGATTTTCTACAGTATAATATGATAAGGTTTTGCATTGGTTTATACTAACCTATCTCACGAGTTCTTGTTGAGTTTGTTGTGAATGAAGCTTTTGATAAAAAGAAGAAACCATGATATGAGAGGAATTAAGGAGACACAAAAGTTCAAGCTTGGGGATGCCCAAGGCACCCCAAGATAATATTTCAAGAAGTCTCAAGCATCTAAGCTTGGGGATGCCCCGGTAGGCATCCCACCTTTCTTCTTCAACAACTATCGGTTAGTATCGGTTGAGCCTAAGTTTTTGCTTCTTCACATGAGTTGTGCTATCCTTGCAATGTAGTTTTCTTTAGCAATGATTGCTGTTTGAATAAGTATCAAGATCTGAAATTCTTTAATGAGAGAGAGCCTTACACAAATTGGAATTTTCTAGAATACTCTATGTGCTTCACTTATATCTTTTGAGCTTGATAGTTTTTGCTCATAGTACTTCACTTATATCTTCTGAGCGTGATAATTTTTGCTCTAGTACTTCACTAATATCTTTTAGAGCACGGTGGTGGATTTGTTTTAAAGAAACTATTGATCTCTCATGGTTCACTTAGATTATTTTGAGACTCGTTAATAGCATGGTGATTTGCTTAATGTTAATATACTCGGTGTTCAAGATATGTGAAACTTTCTTTTGAGTGAATTGAATACTAAGAAAAGTTTGATGCTTGATAATTGTTTTGAGATATGGAGGTGATAATATCAAAGCCGTGCTAGTTTGGTGATTATGAATTTGAGAAATACTTGTGTTGAAGTTTGCAAATCCCGTAGCATGCACGTATGGTTAAAGTTGTGTAACAAACTTGAAACATGAAGTGTACCTAGCTTGTGCATCCTTATGAGTGGCGGTCAGGGACGAGCGATGGTCTTTTCCTACCAATCTATCCCCCTAGGAGCATGCATGTAGTACTTGATTTTTGTTGACTTCTAAATTTTTGCAATAAGTATATGAGTTCTTTTGACTAATGTTGAGTCCATGGATTATACACACTCTTACCTTTCCGCCATTGCTAGCCTCTTCGGTACCGTGCATTTCCCTTTCTCACCTTGAGAGTTGGTGCAAACTTCGCCGGTCCATCCAAACCCCGTGATACGATACGCTCTATCACCCATAAACCTTCTTATATCTTCCTGAAAACAGCCACCATACCTACCCATTATGGCATTTCCATAGCCATTCCGAGATATATTGCCATGCAACTTCCATCTCATCATCATGACATACATTACTTTTGTCATATTGCCATTGCATGATCATGTAGTTGACATCGTATTTGTGGCAAAGCCACCATGCATTATTTTTCATACACGTCACTCTTGATTCATTGCACCATCCCGGTACACCGCCGGAGGCATTCATATAGAGTCATATCTTGTTCTAAGTTCCGAGTTGTAATCCTTATGTTGTAATCAATAGAAGTGGGATGATCATCATTATTAGAGAATTTCCCAAAAAAAGAGAAAGGCCTAAATAAAAAAAAGAAAGGACCAAAACAAAGAAAAGAGCAATGCTACTATCTCTTTTTCCACACTTGTGCTTCAAAGTAGCACCTTGTTCCTCATGTAGTGAGTCTCAGATATTGTGCTTCATAGTAGCACCTTGTTCTTCATGTAGTGAGTCTCATAAGTTGTCTTTTTATACTAGTGGGAATTTTTCATTATAGAACTTGGCTTGTATATTCCTACGATGGGCTTCCTTAAATGCCCTAGGTCTTCATGAGCAAGCAAGTTGGATGCACACCCACTAGTTTTCTTTTGTTGAGCATTCATAGCTCTAGTGCATCCGTTTCATGGCAATCCCTTCTCCTCATGTTGACATCAATTGATGGGCATCTCCATAGCCCGTTGATTAGCCTCGTCAACATGAGACTTTATCCTTTTTTGTCTTCTCCACACAATCCCCATCATCATATTCTATTCCACCCATAGTGCTATATCCATGGCTCACGCTCATGTATTGCGTGAAGGTTGAAAAAGTTTGAGATTATTTAAGTATGAAACAATTGCTTGGCTTGTCATCGGGGGTATAGAAGTTGGGAACATCTTTGTGTGACAAAAATGAAGCATAGCCTAACTATATGATTTTGTAGGGACGAACTTTCTTTTGCCATGTTATTTTGAGAAGACATAATTGCTTTGTTATTATGCTTGAAGTATTATTATTTTTATGTGAATATGAACTTTTGTCTTGAATCTTTCGGATCTGAATATTCATATCACAATTAAAAAGATTTACATTGAAATTATGCCAAAGTATCACTCCGCATCAAAAATTCTTTTTTATCATTTACCTACTCGAGGACGAGTAGGAATTAAGCTTGGGGATGCTTGATACATCTCCAACGTATCTATAATTTTTGATTGCTCCATGCTACTTTATCTACTGTTTTGGGCAATATTGGGCTTTATTATCCACTTTTATATTATTTTTGGGACTAACCTATTAACCGGAGGCCCAACCCAGATTTGTTGTTTTATGCCTATTTCAGTGTTTCGAGGAAAAGGAATATCAGACGGAGTCAAAACGGAACGAAATCAACTAGAGAAGTTCATTTTGGAAGGAAACCAACCAGATGGGCTTGGAGTACACGTCATGGGATCCCCGGGCTGCCCACGATGGTGGGGGGCGCGCCCCTCCCCCTGGGCGGGCCCCCTACCTTGTGAGCCCCCTGGAGGGCAACCGACGTACCCCTTTCACCCATATATATCTATGTACCCTAAAACTTCCAGAACAGAAGATAGATCGGGAGTTCCACTGCCGCAAGCCTCTGTAGCCACCAAAAAACAATCGGGACCCCATTCCGGCACCCTGCCGGAGGGGGATCCCATCACCGGAGGCCATCTTCATCATCCCGGCGCTATCCATGACGAGGAGGGAGTAGTTCACCCTCGGGGCTGAGGGTATGTACCAGTAGCTATGTGTTTGATCTCTCTCTCTCTCGTGTTCTCTCTCGTGTTCTTCTATGGCACGATCTTGATGTATCCCGAGCTTTGCTATTGTAGTTGCATCTTATGATGTTTCTCCCCCTCTACTCTCTTGTGATGAATTGAGTTTCCCCTTTTGAAGTTATCTTATTGGATTGAGTCTTTTATGAACACTTGATGTATGTCTTGCGTGGGATATCCATGGGGACAATGGGTTATTCTATTGATCCACTTGATGTATGTTTTGGTGATCAACTTGCGGGTTTCGTGACACTTGGGAACCTATGCATAGGGGTTGGCACACGTTCTTGAATCTCCGGTAGAAACTTTGGGGCACTCTTTGAAGTACTTTTATGTTGGTTGGATGAATCTGAGATTGTGTGATGCATATCATATAATAATGCCCACGGATTCTTGAGGTGACAATGGAGTATCTAGGTGACATTAGGGTTTTGGTTGATTTGTGTCTTAAGGTGTTATTCTAGTATGAACTCTTTTATGGATCGATCCGAAAGAATAACTTTGTGGTGGTTTCGTACCCGACCATAATCTCTACGTTTGTTCTCCGCTATTAGTGTCTTCGGAGTGACCCTTTGTTTCATGGTGAGGGATGGTCATATGTTTTATCTATGTTATTATTGTTGAGAGAACTTACACTAGTGAAAGTATGAACCCTAGGCCTTGTTACCTATCATCGCAATACCGTTTACGCTCACTTTTACCGCTTATTACCTTGCTGTTTTTATTATTTCAGATTACAAAAACCTATATCTACTATCTATTTTGCACTTGTATCACCATCTCCTCGCCGAACTAGTGCACCTATACAATATTCCATTGTATTGGGTGTGTTGGGGACACAAGAGACTTCTTGTTATTTGGTTGCAGGGTTGCTTGAGAGAGACCATCTTCATCCTACGCCTCCCACGGATTGATAAACCTTAGGTCATCCACTTGAGGGAAATTTGCTACTGTCCTACAAACCTGTGCACTTGCAGGCCCAACAACGTCTACAAGAAGAAGGTTGTGTAGTAGACATCAGCGCGCCAGACAGGAAGTGCCGAAGCGGGCGGAGCAGATAAACAGTGATTCCTCGATTCCCGCACCGCCTTTTTCGCCACGTACGCTGCGCGTGACTGTTGCGGGATTTGACGGGATTGCCTGGTCCCACGCATCAGTCACTCGGAACCGATCTCTTATATGGCGGCCGGACCGAGGCGCCTGTACTTTGCACATCTTCTCTTCCTTCTTCTTTCTCCGTTTCTCCGCCTCACCTTACTCTCCCGCTCCGACGCCGCTGCCCCGTCGCCATGAGCGCGCAACGCTAGATGGCGGCGCTAGAGCGCGCAAAGAAGACGAAGGAGGTTGAGGGAGTCCTGGACTAGGGGGTGTCCGGATAGCCTAACTATCATCATCGGCCGGACTCCAAGACTATGAAGATACAAGATTGAAGACTTCATCCCGTGTCCGGATGGGACTTTCCTTGGCATGGAAGGCAAGCTTGGCAATACGGATATGTAGATCTCCTACCATTGTAACCGACTCTGTGTAACCCTAGCCCTCTTCGATGTCTATATAAACCGGAGGGTTTTAGTCCGTAGGACAACAACCATTACAACAATCATACCATAGGCTAGCTTCTAGGGTTTAGCCTCCTTGATCTCGTGGTAGATCCACTCTTGTACTACCCATATCATCAATATCAATCAAGCAGGAGTAGGGTTTTACCTCCATCGAGGGGGCCCGAACCTGGGTAAAAACATCGCGCCTTGTCTCCTGTTACCATCCGCCTAGACGCACAGTTCGGGACCCCCTACCCGAGATCCGCCGGTTTTGACACCGACATTGGTGCTTTCACTAAGAGTTCCTCTGTGCCGTCACGATCAGGAAGGATGCCTCTTCCCGTCTTTAAAGATGGTACCATCGCCAAAGGAGCTTTGGCCACCGGCCAAACTATCCGGCTAGGTGGTTTTCTCGTGACCGCCTATTCGGCCACCACTTCGACGGTGACCTCTCGGGTCATCAAAAGCAATCTTCACGTCAACTCGGAATTCGCCGAGAAGCTAGATCCAATGGAGCTCTCTTCCGTAAACGAGCTCTTGGATCGCATCGCCGCCCTGGAGTCGCTACAGACTACAATCAGATTGGGCTTAAAACCGATCTGAGAGAGATTAACTCTCCCCAGGTTACCCACCACATTGCGGTGGTAGAGGAACAACGCAGCGACTCTTCTTCTGTATTAAAAACTAGCTATGTCCGGACTCCTGATCTCTCCATGCCGGATTCCCGCGGAGGGACGGACGTCGATCAAGTACTAAACCTAAAGTCAGGCAGCGGACCAGACTCGTCGGACAACGTACAACAATCCAAGCTTCCAAATTTGGAAACTTTTTGGCCCTTGAGCCTCAAGATGGGCAGGGTTCCGGACTCAATTCCACCCACCCACCCAAACATATGCGATCTATCTCAAATGCGGCAAGAGCCCGCTGAAACAGTACATCATTACTGGGCCAGATTCCTCCTGGTTATGGACAGGATAAAGGACTGCTGTGAGGAAAACGCAATTTCAATTTTCTGCAATAATTGCACGGACAAGGGAATCTTGAACGCCGTAAGTCGTCGTGAAATTACACGCTTCGCCGACCTGGCGTCCATAGTACGAAAGTACTGTGCGATGGAGAGTTTCTGGAAAACCGAAACTAAGTTTTGGGACAATCCGGCTACGAATACAACCCTAGTCCGAAACAAAAGGGTGCATCATGCTCAGGCACCCAGTACAAAAACCAAAAAGCAAAAACCCCATAAAAAGCACGGAACCGTACTGGAGGGATGGCTCAGCGGACCCTGTAAAATTCATAGTACAGAGGGCGCCACTCAAACACATAGCCTTCGAGCATGTTGGATACTGTGGCAGGTGGCCAAAAGTGGCGAAGATCTTCTAGCGCCGGAGAACCACTCCAACAGTACCAGTACGGTGTCAACAGTCTTTGATACTTTCGCATCAAATAATATGCGGAAACGAACAATCCGCAGCCTCGCCGAAGTCTACCAAGTAGCAACAACAAATCCATGGAGCGACACGGCTATCACCTTCAACGCCAGCGATGAACCTAAATTCCGAACAGCCCGAGCACCAGCCGCATTGATCCTCAGTCCAATAGTGGACGGCTTTCGTCTTACAAAGGTACTCATGGATGGCGGCAGCGGATTAAACCTCATCTACAAGGAAACCCTTCGAAAAATGGAAATAGACTGGAGGCGCATTGAGCGAAGCAGCACAACCTTTAGAGGAATAATCCCTAGTCAGGAAGCACGCTGCACAGGAAAAATTACACTCGATGTGGTGTTCGGCTCACCGGACAATTATAGGTCCGAGGAGGTCATGTTCCAAGTGGCCCCGTTCAGCAGCGGATATCACGCTTTATTAGGGCGAGAGGCATTCACAATTTTTCAAGCCATACCCCATTACGGCTACATGAAGCTTAAAATGCCCGGGCCCAATGGAATAATCACTCTTGTCAATGATCCGAACATAGCACTCCGCGCCGAAAACAAGACAGCCGCACTAGCCCTAGAGGAACTATCCGAAGCCCTAACGGCAGAGGAACTCACTGCGCTGCGCTCCACGGTGAACAGGGACGATGTGATACTCGATAAAAGATCCAAGTCCACTTCTTTTAAACTAGCGGACGAAATAGTCAAATTCCAAGTCCATCCAACGGACCCCACAAAGACGGCCTCCATCGGGGCACAATTAAACCCTGATGTAGATGCCGCACTACGAGAATTCCTTCGGGAAAATTGGGATATATTTGCCTGGAACCCTTCAAATATGCCAGGAATCCCACGCCGGCTGGCAGAACACAGCCTAAATATCCTAAAATGATTCAAGCCAGTCAAACAGGCTCTTTGGCGATTCTCCGAACCCAAAAGACAGGCAATGGGAGAAGAGTTAGCCAAACTATTAGAAGCCGGATTCATCAGAGATATCAAACATCCGGACTGGCTAGTAAACCTGGTAATGGTACCAAAAAAGGACAAATCCTGGCGCCTTTGTGTCGATTTTAAAGACCATAACAGAGGCATACGTAGACGACGTGGTCGTCAAGACCAAACATGTTGAAACTCTAGTAGACGACTTGAGGCTCACATTCGACAACCTCCGAGCATATGACATTAAGCTCAACCCGGAAAAATGCGTTTTCGGCATACCAGCCGGAAAGCTCTTAGGCTTCATTGTATCCGGTAGAGGAATTGAAGCAAACCCAGCCAAGATCCGGGCTCTGTCACAGTTGGATATCCCAAAGGATCTCAAACAAATACAAAAATTGACTGGATGCGTGGCAGCTTTAAGCCGCTTCATCTCCCGTTTGGGAGAAAAGGCATTGCCCCTTTATCGCCTCCTTCGGCGCACCGAACACTTCGAGTGGACGGACGCTGCCACGGCCGGACTCGAAGAAATAAAAGCCATATTGGCAACAAATCCGATCCTGGCCGTGCCCAACTTGGGCAAACCAATGTTATTATATATCGTGGCAACACATCAAGTTGTCAGCGCGGTACTCGTCGTCGAACGAGAAACAGAAGGACACAAGTTCCCTCTTCAAAAACCAGTGTACTACGGATCCACTGTCTTAACTCCATGCAAGTCCCTGTACCCGCATTATCAAAACATAGCGTACACGGTGTTCATGGCATCCCGGAAGCTGCGACACTACTTTCAAGAGTGTTCGATAACAGTGGCCTCCGAAGTACCCCTCAACGACATTATAAACAACCGCGACGTGACGGGCAGGATTGCGAAATGGGCCATCGAGCTCTTACAATTCGACATAACCTATAAACCACGACGAGCTATAAAGTCGCAAGTTTTAGCTGACTTCATCGCTGAATGGACCGAAGCCGAACTCCCTAAAGAGTACGGCGCATACTCCAATTGGATTATGCATTTCGACGGCTCCAAAATGTTGTCCGGCTTGGGGGCTGGCGTCGTATTGACGTCCCCAACCGGAGACACAGTCCAATACGTACTTCAGATAATGTACACGGACTCCAACAATGCAGCCGAATATGAGGCCCTCCTATATGGTCTCCGGATGGCAGTCTCCATGGGTATTCAACGCCTAGAGGTGCGCGGGGATTCAAACCTTGCAATATCCCAAGTAAATGGAGACTTTGACGCCAAGGATCCGAAAATGGCAGCCTATCGTAATGCTGTCTTAAAAATGTCAGCTCGGTTCGAAGGACTGGAATTCCACCATGTAGCCCGGGATAATAACCAAGCAGCCAACGTGTTGGTACGCATCGGCGCAAAACGCGACGCCGTCCCTCCAAACATCTTCCTGGAGCGGCTCTTTAAGCCATCCGTACTATGGGAAGAGGTGTCCGGAAATAAAAACCCGGAAGCAACCGCACCACCCAACACAGAACAATCTGACATAATCGGCGGCTCAGCCGATGAAATAACACCTTCAGCCCACGAAATAATGGCGGTAATTGCCCCGTGGATAGAACCATTCCTAGCCTACTTAATTAGGCAGGAACTTCCCGAAGACCAAAATGAGGCCCGCTGCATAGTTCGGCGATCTAAAGCCTACAAGGTCCATGAGGGAGAACTTTATAAGAAAAGCACAACCGGAGTCCTTCAAAGGTGCATCTCCAAAGAGGAAGGGCGAAACCTTTTGGCTGAAATTCACGCCGGACTAGGCGGACACCACGCTGCAGCCCGGGCCCTTGTAGGAAAGGCCTTCCGTATAGGATTTTATTGGCCGACGGCTCGGGCAGATGCTCAGGACTTAGTCCAACGATGCGTCGGTTGTCAGCTCTTTGCTAATCAGAGCCACATGCCACCCACCGCCCTCCAAACTATATCCATCACCTGGCCGTTCGCGGTCTGGGGGCTTGACATGGTTGGACCCCTTAAAGGGGGAACCCATAAGCAAAAATACTTGTTGGTAATGGTGGACAAATTCACCAAATGGATAGAGGCCAAGCCAGTTAAAACGGCTGAATCCGGACCAGTGATAGACTCCATATCCGGGGTAGTACACCGTTATGGCGTCCCCCACAGCATCATCAACGATAACGGCACGAACTTCACGGCCGACGAGGTTAAGCTCTGGTGCAAAAATATGGGCATTAAGCTCGACTACGCTTCAGTCTATCACCCTCAAACCAACAGTCAAGTTGAATGAGCAAATGGTCTAATCATGAGCGGCATCAAACCCAGATTAGTGCGGTACCTTACGGAATCTAACACGCACTGGTAGAGGAGCTCGACTCCGTACTCTGGGGGCTGCGGACCACGCCAAACCGTACTACTGGATTCACACCATTTTTTATGGTATACGGCGCAGAGGCAGTTTTGCCCTGCGATACAATTCATGACTCGCCTCGAGTGCGCATGTACGAAGAAAGAGAAGCCGAGTTGGATCGGCAGGACAGCTTGGACGCATTGAAGGAGGAGCTCAACATGGCAAAGGCTTGTTCCGCATTATATCAGCAGCAGGCTCGAAGATATCAAAGCAGAGAAGTACGGGCTAAAACGTACAATGTTGGCGAACTAGTTCTACGCCTGCCGGACAAAAAAAAGGACAAACTCAAGCCCAAATGGGAAGGTCCCTTCATCATCGACCAAGTCCTGACCGGCGGAGCATACCGTCTGTGAAACACATCGGACAACCGACTCGAGCCGAACCCATGGAACGCAGCCCGCCTCCGAAGATTCTACGCCTAGCGCCGGACTCAGAGTTCGTCTCCTTCCTCCGTCCACATTTTATACTTCAGTTGCCTTTTGTTTCTCTCTTTTCTCCCACCTTTTTCATAAAGCACTTTAGGGCTGATTAGCGCATTGTTCGCACACACCTGATGTGCTACCCGCACTCATTATACCTGGGGGCTTCTTTAACAGAAGCTTATTTATACGGGCTTTATGCCCAACACATGTGTCAAACTTCCGCATGTACCTTTTATTCACCATTATATGCATCGATATGACTTAAGTTTTGGCCAAGCTAGGTTGCCTGGCTCCTGTGCTTACCCCTACGTTCCCGATTGTTTGGCTAGGAGGTAAAGGGAGCACCTCTGCGATTGTTACTGCCCGGTCAGCCGGATGTCTACCTCAGACTGGGTGAAGCCGAAAGCTAGCGTTCTTAAGGGAATATTCGGTCGGTGACTTGAAAGATGATTTCTTATTTACCTATTTAGCTGCCCCCAGATGCTTTTCTGCTCTTTTTGCAGTCCGGGCATGCACTTTAGGGCATGCCTCCCAGGGAAAGGAACCCCTAATGGAACTATTCTCCCTGGAAGATTTTTCTTACTAACCATGTAATATAACATAACTAGTTGGGCACTTGTCTGATAAAGCACTAATGACCCCTACGCCTGGTCTCCATGCATGCCCCGGTTTTTTCATAACTGAGAGGGTATTCGGACACACTCTGGACTCTAGGGTCTCGAGGTTGAAGCGAAAAGGCCCGCAAAGACAAACGATCTACAATCCGGCTAGAAGGCATTTTACATGTCATTTCAAAATACATCGTCAAATTGACTGACTGTACTCCTCTTCAATCCCGTCTAATAGGCTGTCTAATTTACAATCCCGTTGGGAATACTTAGCGGCCAACTCTACTTGGCCGTACATTAAGCTCACAGGGATCTCCTTCCCATCGGGCCCCATAGGTCCGACCTCGGCCATGTGGTTCGGATCAGCCTTGTTGTACCGCGTCTTCACCATAGCCCAGGCCTCCCTGGCGCCTTGACGGCAGGCCAATATCTTCCACAGACGGAAGCGCTGCCATGCTCCCTGAAGCTTCTCCGCAAGCTCTCCAAGGCCCACTGGTAGGAAGACGGACGGCCATAAGGCCTGGGCGACGCCACTCATCGCCTGCTGAACACGTTCGAGCAGTTGCACCAGCTCGGGAAGCTGGTCACACGTTGAACCGGGCATTTCCTCCACAGGGCGACCTGTGAGCACACCTACAGACATATTCCTGTCAATCGACTTCCTCACCGAACTCTTCTTTTCAAAAGAGTTTGCTCAAGCACTTACTATAGATGCCGCGACGAAGCCGCTGATTCTCCTTCACGGAGCCAGACAGTTGGGCCCGAACACCTTTCAGCTCTTCTCCCAGCTGGGTGTGGGAATCTTGGAGTTTGTTCCTCTCCTGCTGCACCTTCATAAGCACCCTCTCGCCGGCCTTCAGCTGGCGCAGTAGCTGTTGCTTGTCCGGATCTAGTCCGGCGCCCTCTACAAAATTATTGTCAGACTTATAGGCACGCCGCATGCCATAAAACATTTTTGAAATATGTGTTACCAGAGGGGGTCTCTGTGTCTCCTCCTGCGGCGGCTAGTGCGGCCTCAAGTTGGGCCTTGCACTCTTGAAGCTCCTGAGACAATTGGGTATTCTTCTCCGTAAGATCCTGCATATTGAATGATCCTTAAATCAGTTATTCTACACTACTTTAAGTCTCGGGGGCTACTGGCATACGTAACTATTAAAATTCCTTACCCGTATGTCCTTCACATACTGCTCCGTGGCTCTGGTCAAACCATCTTGAGCGGCACGGAGGTGCGCATCTCCCGCATTAAAGGCATTTAACGCCTCTAGGGAGAAACACGTGTCACGAAGAACTGTCCGGCGGCGCCTATGATTCATGGCGCTCTCCACCTCAGACCTGGTGGCGGACAGCCTGTCGGCCTCCTCCGTTGGAGGAGTATCCGGCTTGCGCCGTGCGCTCGCCTCCCCCTCCGGACCAGTTGTTGGAGCCTGGCTGGCGGAGGCTTGGTTGGCAACCTCTCCGGGCACAGTCCGGCGAGCTCTCTTCCTCCTGGAAAAGTCATGAGCATTAATACACCTCCTAGGAATCTTTTCCTTAAACAATGGTGGCGAGCTATACCGTTGCGGCGACGTTTCGATTCGCACCGCACCCCCCTTCTGCCTGCTGGGCCGGACTGACCCTTGTTGGTCAGCCGCCGCGGGTTCGGCTTCTCGCCTTGAAGGAACCTCCTGCAAGACACCGTTGGTATACAGTGGTCAGAAATACGCAAGGACGAAGTAATGGCGTCAGGACTCAGGTCATAATTACCTGGGAAGCCGGAGATAAGCCGGGGTAGTCAGCCGTAATGGCGACTAGAGCATTGTCCATGCTAAGCTGGTGGAACACCCCGTCAATTAGCTCCACCTTTATGTCCGGATCCTCTTCGGAGGCCGGATCAAGGGATCTTCCCGGATCCTCGGGTTGTGGAGCCGGACTGTGTACGCCCTCCACATGCCAGCGCAGTTCCTGCGTCAAAATCGTAAAGTAAAGTGCTTAACTTTGAAAGCACGGATCAGATGTAAAAAATCCGCTTACCCAGCTCCGAGGGTTATTCATGGAGAACCCATTCAATGGGCTCGTTTGGAGGAAGTCCTCCTTCTCCCCCTTGTACAAGTCGGACAGGATCTTCACTAGATCTGCGGCCGATCCCGGCCCCCTGCGGCCATGACGGGTGGCGTCATTCTCCCCGTTGAAATCCCACATGGGGTGGCCCCTATATTGGAGCGGCTGCACCCCTCGCATAATGCACGTGGCCATGACTCCAATCATGGTCAATCCGGAATGAGCCAGCAACCTTATCCGGCCCATTAGATAATGGACGCTCATGTCATCCTCCTGTTGAGGGCTCCGTGGGCACCAACTCAGGCGTTTCTTCAGAGTAGCATTTCTGAACTCCGGGAGGCCGATCTGAACTAGGTCCGGCAGTGGAGCATCTTCCACATAAAACCATTCCGAGGGCCAGTCATCGGACGACTTCTTTGGGGTACTGGATAGATATTCGGTCCTGGCGATGCGCCATATTTCGGCTCCGCCCACTTGATATATCGACCCCTCGTGAGAACGGGGGACAAGGCAAAACAACCTCTTCCACAGTGCAAAATGGGGCTCGATGCCCAGGAACAGCTCGCAAAGAGCCACGAAGCCCGCAATGTGCAGAATGGAGGCAGGCGTAAGGTGATGAAGCTGGAGTCCGTAGAACTCCAGAAGCCCCCGGAGAAACGGATGTATGGGAAATCCGAGCCCCCTTATTAGATAAGGGACGAAACACACCCGCACTCCTTTGGAGGGACTGGGGGTGTTCTCCTCCTGATTTCCACCTTTGTAGGTGGCCAGCCCGGCTGGAACCGGGACCATAAAGGCCGGAGGGAGGTATCCCTCCGCTTGGAGCGTCACCAGCTCACTGTGCGGGACTGAACATCTCCTCCAATCTCTTGGCTGAGGGCTAGGAGTGCGAGAGGAGGAGCCGCGCCGACGGTCCATGATAGAATGGGTTTTGGTCAGAAGTGCTCCGATGAGTACTCGCGGAAGGAGGATGGTGTGATTTGGATCTGGATTCTTGCCTCTCTTATGGGCAGCTTATTCGCACAGCTAAGGCATAAAATGTAAAAATTCCCTGGCCTTTCGCATTCGTGCGACGCGTGGAAGAGGGCCATTATTGGGCGTGGAAGCCAAGGAGCGCGACATTTATAAGGAAGCTGGACACTATTCGGCAAATGCACGGAATTTGGAGGAGAACCCGCCTTGCAATGCCGAAGACAATATACGCGCCGGACTCGTCGTCATTAAAGCCTGGTTCGGGGGCTACTGAGGGAATCCTGGACTAGGGGGTGTCCGGATAGCCGAACTATCATCATCGGCCGGTCTCCAAGACTATGAAGATACAAGATTGAAGACTTCGTCCCGTGTCCGGATGGGACTTTCCTTGGCGTGGAAGGCAGGCTTGGCAATACGGATATGTAGATCTCCTACCATTGTAACCGACTCTGTGTAACCCTATCCCTCTCCGGTGTCTATATAAACCGGAGGGTTTTAGTCCGTAGGACAACAACCATTACAACAATCATACCATAGGCTAGCTTCTAGGGTTTAGCCTCCTTGATCTCGTGGTAGATCCACTCTTGTACTACCCATATCATCAATATCAATCAAGCAGGAGTAGGGTTTTACCTCCATCGAGAGGGCCCGAACCTGGGTAAAAACATCGTGTCCCTTGTCTCCTCTTACCATCCGCCTAGACGCATAGTTCGGGACCCCCTACCCGAGATCCGCCGGTTTTGACACCGACAGAGGTGGCGAAGGGCAGGAAGCAGCAGTGCGGGTCGTCGTCACGTGCGAGGCTGCCGCTGGGCGGGATCCAGGGCGATTGGATCCGGTCTTCGATTCAGCGGGCGGACCTAGACGAGCTGGCGGAGTCGGGGTTAATCGCCAAGGGAGCGGCAAGGCTGCCGGAGGGGGAGATGAGCCCTTAGCCTCAGCCGGGTGAGTGCGTTCTACTCGCCACCCACGTCAACCGCGGCTTTTCGCTTCCCCCGCACCCTTTCTTCCGGGGATTTCTGAACTTTTTTGGTGCTCAACTCCACCACTTCTGCCCCAATACCATCACGTACTTAGCTGCTTTCGTGTCGATGTGCGAGAACTTCTTGGGGTGTCGACCGCACTAGGGCCTTTTCAAGCACATTTTCACCATTCGTTCCCAATCGGTAAAGAAGGCGAAGTCGAGTGACTCGAAAACCCATGTCATCCAGATGTGCGGGGGTTTAGGTATCCAAAAGAGGAAAGGGAGTGCTTTTCCTGCTATGACTCTTCCTGATTCCGTTAGAGGCTGGCAATCAACTTGGTTCTATTGCCAGGATGTCGCGGATCCAGGTCAGTCGACCGGCCTCCCCCACTTCTCGTTTGACCGAGTGCAGAGTCCTGCTCCACTGAAAGTTATGACTGGCGAGACCATGGAGACGAGGATGTTGGTAGATAGGGTGGTTCAGCTTATCAATGATGGTGTCACGGGTCTGGATCTATTGGAGGTGTTCCTCAGTCGACGCATCTAGCCACTCCAGGCATGCGATCACCTGATGTGGCTGTATTCTGGACCGGACGACACCGCTCTGGTTCATCCAGAAGAAGTACCGTCTGCAACAGTAGCTTTGTGGCTGAAGAGCATCATAGGTAATCAGGACAATCCCAGACGATCCAGGCGAGTCGTTCCCTTTAGCAGCAACAACCCGCCCGACAAGGTATGCTTTTTGCTCCGACTGTTTCTCACTCATGCTCTGACTGTACTTGAGATTGACCGACTCTCGTTCGACCAATTTGTTCTGCAGGTGTTCACTGAGATGCACTCGATGCCCAATGGGGAGCAGGCTTTGGAGCCGGCCCAGGAAGGGGAGGATAGCACGGAAGATAGTGATGAGTGGGATTCTCAAGAAGATGACGACGAGGAGGAGGAGAGCGAGGAGTCAGACGAGGAGGAGGAACTCGACTCGCCACCACATTCTGAACATCGATCCAAACAGCAGCACAGCCCAGTCGGTGGGCGCGGGAAAGGTGCGGGTCCGAGTGCCGGTACCCAGAAGCGCACTCGGACATCCACTCCGGAGCCGATGGAGAAGGTGGCCAAGCAGCCTAAAGTTGCTCCCTCCAAGGCTCGGAAGACATTGCCGCACATCAAGATGGACATCCCCGTTGCCTCAGGGTGGGTATCTTGTTTGTGTTTCTGTAAGTTGACTGAAGATTTCCTTGATCTGACCAACCAATCCTTGTGTCTTTCCAGCCCCACCTCTGCTGCCACTAACATGGACGTCGACAAGGCACCAGGAGACGAAGAGGCCACCTCCCGAGCTGGTAAGTTTGTTCGACCAAGTTATCTTTAGTCGAGTGGATGGCCAATTGACTGAAAACTTGACGTTCCTCTTCTTATGTAGCTCTACAAGATATTGTTGTGCTTCCTCATGACGAAGAAGAAGAAGTGCCTCTACAAGAGAGGAAGAAGAAGAGTGGAAGCTCAAGCAGGAAGAAGCTTGAAGTCCAGGTCCCCCAGTCGACACCGGCGCCTGAAGCGATAGTCCGGACCAACGTCACATTCGCCAACCCGTTGACGACTGATCGTCCGTTGGGGTCGACTACGCAGACACCTACTGCACCGGTGCAGCTCCACTCATCTGACCCGGCAGCTACTTCGGCCCCTCTGGAGCCCTCTCTCTTTACTACATATCAAACACCAGACGACTCGCCGAGTGCTGCTAGGGAAGCTCTTCGTCAGGCAAACCTTGTCATGGAGCAGGTGAAAGTGATGCATGAAGCCAGTCAGATAGCCTACAACGCCAGCACTGCTCTTGAACCAATATTTAGGTCAGCAAAATTCGGACTGAAATTTTTGAATGTCGCTTTATATCTGATCACCCACTGGGTGTTCCTTCATTTAGAACTCAGGAAATCTTCAATTCTGCACTTTTCGAATCAGTGGGGGCACGTCGAGTGCACCCATTGGGTGTAGTCCCCGAGACCACGGTCGACTGCTGGCAGTCGACCAAGGTCTAATGATGCATCTCTCTTTATTCCCCTTTTTTTGAACTCATGCTGATTATTAATCTGATCTAGTGGGGGCATGCTAAGTGCACCCACTGGGTGTAGTCCCCGAGACTACTATTGAAAATTTCATTCGGTAGTAGTCTTAGAGTAACTCTTTGCTTTCACTCGGCGCTTTGACCTATCGACTGACATGTTCTGTCTTTCTGGTTGCAGAGGTCTTGTGATATTGGAGCTCGGCTCACCGAGTTGAAGAAGAAACATATCAGCATTGAACTTGACCTCAAACTTGCGAAGAAGAATCTGAAGACTACCCAACAAGAAACGGACATCATGGGAGGTAATCACTCGACCATCCTGTCTGTTTTGTAGCTTCATACTTCGCGCTAGTTTTTCCTTCAGTCTCTTTGAACCGAGTGATTTCACACGAACAGATGTGCGTAGTGAAAATCGTCAACTTCAGTCTTGTCTGAAGAGTGTTGTTTCTTTAGAGAGGATGAAGGAGGCTTTGGAGCAGAAGGATCTGGATCTGGCAGCCGCTTAGAAGGAAGCACGCGAGAAGACGAAGCTTGCAGACCAGAAGCTGTTGTTGATATGTCACTGAGATGTTGCACTCGGAGCGCGGAAAAGTTAGATGGCTTCAAAAACGTGGTTTTTGAGCAGCTCTCGCTTCAGCCATCAAAGAAGCGCCCACGTGCCAAGCCCATTGAGGACAAGGCACTGCCCACATCTGCGGATGGCGCTGAGGATGCTTCGGCTGCTGCACCACCACACACACCAATTCAGGTTCTTCAGGCGGTTGGCGCGGAGCTGGAGATTGATCCTTCTCTTCTGTCGGTGGATAAGCTTATGGCTAATCCACAGGAGGACTCGTTCACATCTTCAGCTTAATGATTATGTCAACCTATTTGACTTGGCCTCGGGAGCCTGTTATGTCTGTTTTCTTTATGGTTGAACTGTGTCATGCTATATATACTTTTCTCCTCATCGGTGGTTAATGAATCGTGTCGCAACGCGTAGTTGGAAGGTTTTATGTTGGAATGTCCGTGGTTTGAATTCAGATCCTAGGCAGCGTTCTGTCAGAGAGAAAGTGACTGAAAGTCAATGTTCGGTAGTTTGTCTTCAAGAAACTAAGCTTTCCTCCTGCTTGCGGGCAATTATGAAATCCATCTATCCTCATGGTTTTCATCAATTTGTTGAATCACCATCTAGAGGTGCCTCGGGGGGGCTTTGAACTGCTTGGCGATCTGATGTGTTCCATGGCACTCTCCTACAAGTTAAACCCTACGCTATTGTCATGCAGTTTACATCTGTTCATAACAATGAACAGTGGTTTCTGGTAAACGTTTATGGTCCTTGTCAGGGTGAGCTGAGGGATGAGTTTGTCTCATGGATATACAATTTGGGATACTGATCCTAGCCAATTGTGGATGTTGATGGGGGATTTCAACTTTATTCGTTGCACTGAAAATAGGAATCTCCCGGGTGGTGACATCAATGATATGTTTATTTTCAATGAAATTATTGGCCATTTGGGACTACTTGAGCTCCCGTTAAAGGGAAGAAAGTTTACTTGGTCTAACATGCAGGATATGCCTCTTTTGGAATAACTAGACTGGGTTTTTACATCTGCCAGTTGGATTAACACATATCCCATGACGCAAGTGACTCCTTTGGCAAAAGCTGCATCTGATCATGTGCCTTGTCTGGTTGCCATCAGTACATCGATCGCAAGGGCACATTTTTTCAGGTTCGAAAACTTTTGGGTGCATCAGGCTGGGTTTTTTTATTGTGTGCATGAGGTTTGGAATCGTCCTTCTCGTAAAACTCATATTGCAGCAATAATTGTTGATAAATTAAAGGCTTTGCGGTTTGCTTTGAAGAAATGGCAGAAAGGCTTATCACATATAAAAGGGTTAATTGAGAAGTGTAACTGGGTAGTTCTCTGGTTGGACAATCTGAAGGACATAAGATCTCTTTCTTGACCCGAGAGCAACTTCAGAAAAATCACCAAACTGCACCATGAGCATCTGCTGCACATGCAATATCTTTACTGGAAGAAGAGATGTACCATCAGGTATATTAAAGTGGGAGAGGAAAACTCCAAAAAAATTCAGGTCATGGCAACTGAAAGATACAGAAAAAATTCAATTGCTAGTCTGTTGTTGCCTGATGGATCCTTCACATCTAATCATGAGGTAATGGCCAAACAGTTCTTGATATCCTTCAATGTCACGACCGGTTTTCCAATAAAAATATTTATTGATAAACCAGTCTTTTGAGTCCAGTATGAGAGAAATCCTCCTCACTGGTAGACAATTTCTTGATACAATAAGCCAGTAGCATAAAATATATTACAGGGTTGAACTGCGGTCGCTCAACCAAATTATTTTACAAGCACGCCAATAATCATACATAATGGCGGACAGGACACAGTGGTGTGGAGACATACTACTGACTCATGGATAGGTTGGTGGTGGAAAAGCACAGCGGGAAGGGAAATACAAGACTCTAATGATATCATTTCATCGAACGTCGAGGTGAGGCTCGATAAATTTATTTGGTAGCGGAAGCGGTTATAAAACAGTGGCCAAATCCAGGGTCGCACGAGACTGACTGGGACTCCTCTAAGTGTCGGACTCGCTATCGAACTCTTCATCCATGAGATCGCCTTCGTCAGCATCTGGCCAAATCAACAAGCCAGTGAGTACTTTGAAAGTACTCGCAAGACAGTTCGGACGTAAGATATAACAAATGCATGCATGGATGCAACATGATTAATTCCTTAATGCACAATAATAAAATTGGCATAACGGGTAAGTAAAAAGGGAAAAACGGCGGTAGTCCGCCTGAAATTCCACAGACATAAATAAGGACCGATCGAGTGTCTGAAACGACGCCTCGAAAGGTGAACAAATGCAAATAAGGAAATGATGCCACAGTTGGGCATCTTAGCGACACCACATAAAGGGCTTTAAAAGAAATGCCACAGTCGGACATCTGAGCGACATCGCGTAAAGGGCTTTTAAAAGAAATGCCACAGTCGGACGTCTGAGCGACATCGCAGAAAGGGCTTTAAAAGAAATGCCACAGTCGGACGTCTGAGCGACATCACATAAAAGGGCTTTAAAAGAAATGCCACAGTCGGACGTCTGAGCGACATCACATAAAGGGCTTTAAATTCGCCAGTAAACAATACTCATAATAAACATTCACACCATGGGAATAAACGGGTTAGTCCATCCACAGGGATAATCATTCAATCGGACTTAGCACTCATGCGATTCACCAGAGTCTCTGTCATCAAAGCTGACAATTGATTAGGATCAGATGGAACGAACTTGACATGGAAGAGATGATTTGGAGGAATATATGACTCTGCAGAGTTTGTACAAAATTTTTCCCACAGTCAACGGATTTCCGTAGTCCCGAAGGACTAGTTCCGTTTATGGTATTTCGGGAGAAAACACAACTAACCGGTACACACCCATCCTACCTCTCGATGCTAGGAATCACCCTAGTCATCGTCCAAGAAAAACTTTTGAGACGGGGAGATCACAATCTCGAATAGCATGGGATCAAATTTATATACGCGCGCTCTAAGGGGTGCCCCCCTCTCGGTCCCAACCGGAAACACCCATGCCCCCTGACCAGATGACTGGCTTTAATCCAGGGCCATGGAACCATCATCACGGCCTCTCCTCTTTGGTGTGTACCACGAAAGTGGTTTGCAACTTACTAAACCATATTCCTTGCGGAAAACATGTGGTAGTACAAGGAAGGAAATGATAGGTACTGGACCGAAATGGTTTGACACTGAAGTCACATAGTCAGGCGTAAGACTGGCATGCTACAACACTGCCATCGTACCCATCCTCATACCAACACATGGCCATTCATATTCACATTCATCCACGTATGGATCATTGAACTCACTCACCTCGTTATCACATAAAATAACGTTCATCGGTATGCTTACCAACATGCCATGAAACTAACTAAATGCAAAACATGCCGAGACACTCATCATATCAAAAGTTCAAACATGCTTGCCTGGTTCAGAGTAGTCGGAGCCTAGCTCGGTGAAGTTCGCGGCTCCGTCACCTCCTTCGGTATCTACGGTTTAAAGAAAATACATGCGCTAACGTAAATACCAAGGAGAGCACAGAAGGTAAACTAAATATTTTTCAAATAAATCTGATAAAAAACTAGACAAAATTTTAAAGAGAACAGAAAAAGAATCAATCAAAAATACTTTTCTGATTAAAAGTTATAAGGGTATTTGTCCAGGGACTTATCTGTAATGAAACAGAAGATTTCCAGGGGCTAGTTTATAAAAGCAGAAAACGCTTCGGTAGCGATTACGCCAGCCCGAAGAGAAAACGTATTTGGCAGAAGGCGTTTTCAGATAACGCTTCGTTTAGAAAGGACAGAGAGGCTGACAGCGGGTCCCACTTGTCATGTTTAAATATTCAAATGGGAGGGACGAGGCTCGTCGGCGCCCGAGAGCTGCTGAGGTCGCCGGCGGCGATCCACGGCGAGGCATGGGGATCAGAGGTTACCAATGTGCTCACCGTGTCCTTCCGCAGCGGTGGGGGGTGGTGTTGGTCGCCGGTGAGCACCACGTCGACGGCGGTCTCAACTCCGGCGGACGGTGGTTCGGGCGTGGATGGAGCTCGTCGGAGAGGGCTGCAAAGATCAAATTGAGGTGGGGGTTAGACTACTGGGTGCAAGAGAGGGCTACGGACGAGGTTTGGGCGCCGGAGGTGGCCTCACCGAAGTGAATCGAGCTGGAGGCCGAGGCGGATCGGGGTGGCCGGAGCCGGGGAAGGAGACCTCCTCGAGGTCCTCCCAGTGGCCTGGCGGGGTGTTGGTGAGTAGTGGGGGTGCTGCGTGCACGAGAGTGAGCTCGGGACCCCTTTATATAGGCGGTCCGAGGCGGTTGCCATGAACGTAGATTTCCGGCGAGCGATTACGGTGGCGCAGTGCTCGGTCGGGGTGGTTAGGGAGTCGAGCGTCATCACGGAGGATCAAAGGGTCCATTTTTGTGCTAAGCTGGCCGGGGTTTGGGCGTTTGGGTCGAGCTCGACGGAACGAGGTGGCGCGGGCCCGTCGGCGGCAGAGAGCGCGCTCCGTGCGTGCTGCGCCACGGCGACGGTGCCGCATGCGTGCGCTGGCACGGAGAAGGCCACGCGGAGCCACCAGAAGATTTGGGCGGTGCCGAACGGCGTTGCGCCGCCGTTCTCCTCCCTGACGGCCGTTACGGGGAGCCGGCCGCCGCAAGACACGCCGGCGCAGGCGGGCCAGGGCGCCACCGACGCCAGGGTCGCGCCAAGTGCGCGTGTGAGGCTTCGGACAAGCAAGCGAGGCCGCGAGCAACGTGCCAAGTGCACTGTGGCCGTGTGACTGAAACTGTCGAAACTGAAGATGACACTGAAACTGAATTTCTGAACTTTGAACAGTAACAGTGCCCACAAGGTGTTCGATCAAATGAAAATGGCCTCTAGTGATTTTTCCTTGAGCTGATTTTTGGTGGAGTGGCTTCTCCTTGCTCAAGTAGGCTGTATGATTTTTGGTGGAATTTTTGGAGGAGTGTAGATATGAATTTCACCAAATTTGGCAAATCTGGTCCAAACTTGCAGAGACTAAATTTTGAAAATCTTGAAAAGAGGAGGAGTGGATCAATATGGTTCTGGGTTATGGATGCTAAGGACAATCCAGGAGAATTGGTTTGAGGTCAAAACTCAAATGCAATAGGGCACTTGCTTTGAAAATCTCTCAGGCTCCAAATAATTTTTAGAATTGAATTTGGGGAGAAATAATTAGAATAAAAATCCAAAAACCAGTTTGGATTAGTTGGGACAGATAATTTAGGTTGATCACAAGGGGGAGGGGAGGTTTTGGAGGGGTTTTATCCCATGGGCAAAAATACAAAGCCAAGGGTGGCTTCAAAGATATGAAAATCCCAAATTTTCATGGGGTTTCTTTTTTTTAAAAGAAAAAGATTAAACTCCAAAATAATTTTGAGAGAGAACCAACAGAGAAGAAGTTTGCAAAAGATCAACCACCAAAGTTTGAAAGAAATAAAATCCCTGCCAAGGCAAAAAGAGGTTTTTAAGAGAAGGTTTTTCTGAGAAAAAAAAATTAAAAGAACAAAAGTCTCTCCTCAAAACCACAAAGCTTTTTGATAAAAAAAACCAAATAAAAATTTTGGAGTGTCACAACACCTACCCCCTTAGGAAAAATCTCGTCCCCGAGATTTCAGCTGATCCTTAAATAAGTGTGGATGCTCTGTCCGAAGAAAATCCTCGCTTTCCCAAGTTGCTTCATCGTCGGTGTGATTGCTCCACTGGACTTTGAAAAACTTGATGGTTTTCTGTCGGGTCCTCCTTTCAGACTCCTCTAATATTCTTATGGGACGTTCTCGATAAGTGAGGTCTGGCTGTACGTCAATGTTCTCATGAGCTACATGTTTCTCTGGGTTGCTTACGCACTTCCTTAACTGAGAGACGTGGAACACGTCGTGAATGTCGGACAAGTCTTCGGGTAAGTCTAGCTGGTAGGCTACAGTGCCTCTTCGTGCCACTATGCAAAATGGTCCAATGAATCTTGGTGCTAATTTTCCTTTAATCTTAAACCGTTGCAATCCTCTCATCGGGAATACTCTCAAGTATACGAATTCACCGGGTTCGAAGCTGACCCTATGATGTTTCTGGTCATAATAACTTTTCTGTCGACTTTGAGCGGTCTTAAGTCGGTCCCTGATTAGTTTGACTTTTTCCTCGGCTTCTCTGAGCATATCTGGTCCGAAGATGCGGCTGTCTCCGGTCTCTGACCAATTTAACGGGGTACGACATCTCCTTCCGTATAGGGCTTCGAAAGGAGCCATTTGCAAGCTGGTCTGGTAACTGTTGTTGTATGCGAACTCGGCATATGGCAGGCTGTCCTCCCAACTGGTTCCATAGGTGAGGACACATGCTCTCAGCATGTCTTCTAAAACCTGGTTTACGCGTTCTGTTTGTCCATCAGTCTGTGGATGGTATGCGGTACTGAAGGCTAGTTGGGTTCCCAGAGCCTGTTTTAATTGCTCCCAAAATCTTGAGATGAACTGAGTGCCTCTGTCGGAAATTATAGTCTTCGGGACACCGTGCAGACAGACTATGCGGGAAAGATAAATCCTGGCAAGCCTCTGAGTGGTGTAGGTTGTCTTTACTGGAATAAAGTGTGCTACTTTGGTCAACCTGTCAGTGATGACCCATATGGCATCATTTCCGTGTCATGACCGAGGTAATCCGACAATAAAATCCATCCCTATTTCATCCTATTTCCACTCAGGTATTTTGTTAGGTTGCAGTAGTCCGGCTGGTCTCTGATGTTCAGCTTTTATGCGTTGACATGAGTCGCAACATGCAATGAAAGCGGCTATGTCCCTCTTCATACCGTGCCACCAAAATCTTTCATGAATATCCTTATACATTTTGGTTCCTCCAGGGTGGATCGAATATGGAGTGGTGTGTGCTTCAGTTAAAACTTGCTGTTTAAGGTCTTCTATGTTTGGCACGCATAGCCTTTCTCCGTACCATAATATTCCTTCATTGTCAATGACGAATTCCGAGGCCTTGCCCATACTCAACTTCCTTTTAATTCCTTCAATGCTGGGGTGACCGGACTGAGCCTCTTTAATTTTCTCCACAAGGTGTGGTTGTATTTCCAAGTTTGATATGGTGCCTTCTGCTACCATTATCAAGTTGAGCTTGACAAATTCTTGATGGAATTCGGGCCTCAAGCTGTGCAGATAGTTCCCGTTGGAGCTGGGGTTCCGACTCAGGGCATCGGCCACTACGTTTGCTTTCCCTGGATGGTAATGGATACCCACATCGTAATCCTTTACCAATTCTAACCAGCGGCGTTGCCGTAAATTTAGTTCTGGCTGCGTAAAAATGTATTTGAGGCTTTTGTGATCCGTATATATCTCACATCGATTTCCAAGTAGAAAATGCCTCCATTCCTTGAGTGCATGAATAACTGCTGCCATTTCTAAATCATGAGTGGGATATAATTTTCCTCGTGTTTGCGAAGTTGCCTTGAAGCGTAGGCGACAACCTTGCCTTCTTGCATCAACACGCATCTGAGACCCTTTCTGGATGCGTCACAAAATACTTCAAAATTCTTGTGTATATCGGGTACAATTAATACTGGTGCTGTTGTTAATTTCTGTTTTAGCTCTTGGAAACTTTTCTCGCAGGCTTCTGTCCATTCAAACTTCTTATCTTTCTTGAGTAACTGTGTCATAGGCTTGGATATGGTGGAAAATCCTTCAATAAATCTGCGGTAATATCCTGCCATTCCCAAGAAACTTCGTATGTCTGTTACGCTGGCTGGTGACTTCCAGTCAAGTACGGCCTTGACTTTCTCTGGGTCCACTGCTATACCGTCTTGGGTCAGCACGTGGCCTAGAAAACCTACTTGTCTTAGCCAAAATTCGCACTTGCTGAACTTGGCATACAATTGGTGTTTCCTTAGCTCTCCTAGTACAATCCTGAGATGTTCTGCATGCTCTTCTGGTGTTTTGGAGTATACCAGAATATCGTCGATGAATACTACGACGAATTTGTCCATAAACTTCATAAATACTTTGTTCATGAGGTGAACAAAATATGCCGGGGCGTTAGTCAATCCAAATGGCATCACTGTGAATTCGTACAGCCCATATCTGGAGGTGAAGGCTGTTTTGGGGATATCTTCCGTTCGTACCTTCAATTGATGGTACCCTGACCTTAAGTCGATTTTTGAGAATACCTTGGCCTGAGCAAGTTGATCAAACAAATCGTTTATCCTTGGCATCGGGTATTTGTTTTTGACTGTGACCATGTTAAGTGCTCGATAGTCGATACACAATCTCAGCGTTCCATCCTTCTTTTTGGCAAATAAAATTGGTGATCCCCAAGGTGAGGAGCTGGCCCGAATGTAGCCTTTACCCAGTAATTCCTTTATTTGCTTCTTCAATTCGATCAACTCGGATGGTGCCATTCTGTATGGTTTCTTGTATATGGGGGTGGTTCCTGGCGCTAGCTCAATGCGGAATTCTATTTCTCGATCTGGTGGCATGCCTGGCAGCTCTTCAGGGAATACATCTGGAAATTCACACACTACTGGAACCTTGTTTAGCTCAGAAACGTCCACCTTATTTAATCTCGGTTGCCGGGGTCTTTTTCCTTCCTTGGCTGATACTCTTATTGTCTTGCCTTGGTGGTGTGTGAGAATCACTATCCTGTTGAAACAGTCGATAAAACCTTTATTGGTGGTTAGCCAATCCATCCCTAAGATGACATCCAATCCTTTATTTTCCAATACAATAAGATTTGCGTAAAATTCCAATCCTTCAAACTCAATGACCACATTCTGACAGTAATTCTGAGAAACTTGCTGAATCCCGGGGGACTTGATTATTAGGGATTTCTCCAAAGGAAGCATCGAAAAATTATTTTGCAAAGCAAAACTTTTCGAGATAAAAGAGTGAGAAGCTCCAGAATCAAACAAAACCATTGCAGGTATTGTGTTGACAGGAAACGTACCGAGTACGATATCCAGAGCATTTCGTGCCTCCTCTTTGGTTACGTGGTTCAGATGACCCTTCCTGTGGTTGTTGTTGGGATTGAAATTGTTTCGTTTGGGCGCTGAATTATTGCCGTTGTTGTTCGGCTTTGGGGTTGAGTTCCTTGGCTTGGGGCACTGTTTGGCATAATGCCCTTCTTCTCCACAAGCGTAACAGGTAACGCCGGGGCGATAGGTGAATTCCTTGTCCCTTGCATGAAATTTTTTGATTGGGCGTGAGACATTGGATGAGAATTTGGGTGTCCCACCCCTTTTAAAATCTATCTTGCTTCGGTGATTGCGAGTGTGATTAGTCTGGTCCCTTTTTCGCTTGCGGATATCTTCCAGACTGCGTCTCTCATTTTCCAGAGTAATGGCCTTGTCCACCAGCGTTTTAAAATCAGGAAAAGTGTGCACGACGAGTTGGCATTTAAGTGCGGGCGCTAGACCGTCAAGGAATTTCTCCATCTTCTTGATTTCAGTCATACGCTCCTCATTGGCGTAGCGGGATAATAGGGTAAATTGACTGTTGTAATCTGACACTGTCATGTTCCTTTGTTTGAGGTCATCAAATTCTCTCTTCTTGATTTTCATAATACTCTTAGGAATATGTGCACCACGGAAACCTTCCTTGAAATCATCCCAGGTTATGTCATTTTCGTTGGGATGCATGTGCAGGAAATTCTCCCACCACGATGCGGCTGCTCCTGTGAGATAGTGTGGAGCATATAGTACTTTCTCGAGATCTGAACATTTTGCAATAATTAATTTCCTCTCCATATCTCGAAGCCAGTCCTCGGCTTCAAGAGGTTTGTCAGTGTGAGAAAATGTTTGAGGACGTGTCTTCTGTAGCTCAGATAACTTGGAATGTTGCTGATACTGTCCATGATGATTCCCCATGTTGATGACTTGGTTCATCATCTCGCGATGTTGTTGCTGACTCTGTTCATAAAGGCGACACATTTGTGAAAGTGCCGATTCATTGCCTGGTTGGCTCGACTGTCCCTGAGTGAACTCGTTGCTGGGTTGTGCATCATAATTTTCCTCTGATGGAAATGGCATGGAGCGAGTCCAAGGACGAGACATTTTTCACTCTGGGGATATATTTTGTAAAACCCATAAGAAAAGCGGAAAAAGTCGCAAAAACAAATCCATAAAATGCATAAAGCTGGCGGATATTATTAAATACCAAAGCTTACTTAAGAAAAAAAAAACAAATCGACTTGCGCACGGAGAAGGACTGCTCATTACATATCTTACACGCGGGCGGTAATTATACAGTACATCACTCAGGATATGTGTACATAATCCTGACATGTTATTAAGGCTAGTGCACTTCTCCAGATCCTACATGATGCGCAAACAGGCTACTTCTCACAACCTATGCACATATCTTACAAAGCGGTACAATACATGGCAGCTAAGCGTACTCAGGCAGAGATGTTGACGATCTCCCTTGCCCGTAGCGAGGTTGGGGACTCGACTTCCTCCTCGCTAACGGGGTCCATACGTGTAGTGTTGCGCAGAGCGGGCGGAGTGGTTGCCAGGGGCGGAGCAACACGTATAGGAGTGGGCGCGAAGGTTGGTGTAGTGCGCGCTGGAGTGGGTGCAATGACTTGGTTAAATTCTTCGGTAGAAGGAAGGCGACGAGTAGGCGTAAAAGATGCTGATGACGAGACAAAAGTCGGTAGCGGAGCGATGGGTAGGAGCTCCCTCCTGTTGGCAGCACAGCCATGGACTGAGTCCATGCGGGTAGCTACGAAGTCGTCCACCAGGTTGTCGAAGGCTGCCTCCAGGGCCCGGAGATACTCAATGAGCATCTCAAAAGCCTCGCCTCGTTCTCCTCTGGGGCAGGAGTATGCATAGTGACAGGTGTAAGGCACATGGCATGGAAGATAATGGTAACGACGAGTCCTCATCACGGGAAGGACATCCCTGAGACGAGCTATCGCCTCGCGGGCTGTCATCTGCATAGCATGCCTCTCCGTAGGCATAGCTCTTCCCACGAACCGGAAGCGGCGTGACTCACCACGCCCTCCCCTGAACTGCACCACGGCCTGGTGCATGGTCAGACTGTCGTTGACTCGGTGCTGGTAGAGTGTGAAGACTGGGCGCACGGATGGCCCCATCGCGACCTGAACGATGAAAGAAAGAAGCTTGACGAAACCATCGGGCACGTTGGCGAAGGTCTGAGACTCGCAGCTGACGTCGGCCATCTACAAAAGTAGGCAAAATTCTGCAGGGTCAGATCATAAATTTATGCTGACTGACAGAAAATGACTACAATTGCAAAAGCATAAAATAGCCCTGTCATGCTAATAACTAATTAGCGATCGCACCTAGTGGCTTCCTACAGTCAGCCTGGCTCTGGTACCAAGCTTGTCACGACCGGTTTTCCAATAAAACTATTTATTGATAAACCAGTCTTTTGAGTCCAGTATGAGAGAAATCCTCCTCACTGGTAGACAATTTCTTGATACAATAAGCCAGTAGCATAAAATATATTACAGGGTTGAACTGCGGTCGCTCAACCAAATTATTTTACAAGCACGCCAATAATCATACATAATGGCGGACAGGACACAGTGGTGTGGAGACATACTACTGACTCATGGATAGGTTGGTGGTGGAAAAGCACAGCGGGAAGGGAAATACAAGACTCTAATGATATCATTTCATCGAACGTCGAGGTGAGGCTCGATAAATTTATTTGGTAGCGGAAGCGGTTATAAAACAGTGGCCAAATCCAGGGTCGCACGAGACTGACTGGGACTCCTCTAAGTGTCGGACTCGCTATCGAACTCTTCATCCATGAGATCGCCTTCGTCAGCATCTGGCCAAATCAACAAGCCAGTGAGTACTTTGAAAGTACTCGCAAGACAGTTCGGACGTAAGATATAACAAATGCATGCATGGATGCAACATGATTAATTCCTTAATGCACAATAAACAAAATTGGCATAACGGGTAAGTAAAAAGGGAAAAACGGCGGTAGTCCGCCTGAAATTCCATAGACATAAATAAGGACCGATCGAGTGTCTGAAACGACGCCTCGAAAGGTGAACAAATGCAAATAAGGAAATGATGCCACAGTCGGGCATCTTAGCGACACCACATAAAGGGCTTTAAAAGAAATGCCACAGTCGGACATCTGAGCGACATCGCGTAAAGGGCTTTTAAAAGAAATGCCACAGTCGGACGTTTGAGCGACATCACAGAAAGGGCTTTAAAAGAAATGCCACAGTCGGACGTCTGAGCGACATCACATAAAGGGCTTTAAAAGAAATGCCACAATCGGACGTCTGAGCGACATCACATAAAGGGCTTTAAATTCGCCAGTAAACAATACTCATAATAAACATTCACACCATGGGAATAAACGGGTTAGTCCATCCACAGGGATAATCATTCAATCGGACTTAGCACTCATGCGATTCACCGGAGTCTCTGTCATCAAAGCTGACAATTGATTAGGATCAGATGGAACGAACTTGACATGGAAGAGATGATTTGGAGGAATATATGACTCTGCAGAGTTTGTACAAAAATTTTCCCACAGTCAACGGATTTCCGTAGTCCCAAAGGACTAGTTCCGTTTATGGTATTTCGGGAGAAAACACAACTAACCGGTACACACCCATCCTACCTCTCGATGCTAGGAATCACCCTAGTCATCGTCCAAGAAAAACTTTTGAGACGGGGAGATCACAATCTCGAATAGCATGGGATCAAATTTATATACGCGCGCTCTAAGGGGTGCCCCCCTCTCGGTCCCAACCGGAAACACCCATGCCCCCTGACCGGATGACTGGCTTTAATCCAGGGCTATGGAACCATCATCACGGCCTCTCCTCTTTGGTGTGTACCACGAAAGTGGTTTGCAACTTACTAAACCATATTCCTTGCGGAAAACATGTGGTAGTACAAGGAAGGAAATGATAGGTACTGGACCGAAATGGTTTGACACTGAAGTCACATAGTCTGGCGTAAGACTGGCATGCTACAACACTGCCATCGTACCCATCCTCATACCAACACATGGCCATTCATATTCACATTCATCCACGTATGGATCATTGAACTCACTCACCTCGTTATCACATAAAATAACGTTCATCGGTATGCTTACCAACATGCCATGAAACTAACTACATGCAAAACATGCCGAGACACTCATCATATCAAAAGTTCAAACATGCTTGCCTGGTTCAGAGTAGTCGGAGCCTAGCTCGGTGAAGTTCGCGGCTCCGTCACCTCCTTCGGTATCTACGGTTTAAAGAAAATACATGCCCTAACGTAAATACCAAGGAGAGCACAGAAGGTAAACTAAATATTTTTGAAATAAATCTGATAAAAAACTAGACAAAATTTTAAAGAGAACAAAAAAAGAATCAATCAAAAATACTTTTCTGATTAAAAGTTATTAGGGTTTTTGTCCAGGGACTTATCTGTAATGAAACAGAAGATTTCCACGGGCTAGTTTATAAAAGCAGAAAACGCTTCGGTAGCGATTACGCCAGCCCGAAGAGAAAACGTATTTGGCAGAAGGCGTTTTCAGATAACGCTTCGTTTAGAAAGGACAGAGAGGCTGACAGCGGGTCCCACTTGTCATGTTTAAATATTCAAATGGGAGGGACGAGGCTCGTCAGCGCCCGAGAGCTGCTGAGGTCGCCGGCGGCGATCCACGGCGAGGCATGGGGATCAGAGGTTACCAATGTGCTCACCGTGTCCTTCCGCAGCGGTGGGGGGTGGTGTTGGTCGCCGGTGAGCACCACGTCGACGGCGATCTCAACTCCGGCGGACGGTGGTTCGGGCGTGGATGGAGCTCGTCGGAGAGGGCTGCAAAGATCAAATTGAGGTGGGCGTTAGACTACTGGGTTCAAGAGAGCGCTACGGACGAGGTTTGGGCGCCGGAGGTGGCCTCACCGAAGTGAATCGAGCTGGAGGCCGAGGCGGATCGGGGTGGCCGGAGCCGGGGAAGGAGACCTCCTCGAGGTCCTCCCAGTGGCCTGGCGGAGTGTTGGTGAGTAGTGGGGGTGCTGCGTGCACGAGAGTGAGCTCGGGACCCCTTTATATAGGCGGTCCGAGGCGGTTGCCGTGAACGGAGATTTCCGCTGAGCGATTACGGTGGCGCAGTGCTCGGTCGGGGTGGTTAGGGAGTCGAGCGTCATCACGGAGGATCAAAGGGTCCATTTTTGTGCTAAGCTGGCCGGGGTTTGGGCGTTTGGGTCGAGCTCGACGGAACGGGGTGGCGCGGGCCCGTCGGCGGCAGAGAGCGCGCTCCGTGCGTGCTGCACCACGGCGACGGTGCCGCATGCGTGCGCTGGCACGGAGAAGGCCACGCGGAGCCACCAGAAGATTTGGGCGGTGCCGAACGGCGTTGCGCCGCCGTTCTCCTCCCTGTCGGCCGTTACGGGGAGCCGGCCGCCGCAAGACACGCCGGCGCAGGCGGGCCAGGGCGCCACCGACGCTACGGTCGCGCCAAGTGTGCGTGTGAGGCTTCGGACAAGCAAGCGAGGCCGCGAGCAACGTGCCAAGTGCACTGTGGCCGCGTGAATGAAACTGTCGAAACTGAAGATGACACTGAAACTGAATTTCTGAACTTTGAACAGTAACAGTGCCCACAAGGTGTTCGATCAAATGAAAATGGCCTCTGGTGATTTTTCCTTGAGCTGATTTTTGGTGGAGTGGCTTCTCCTTGCTCAAGTAGGCTGTATGATTTTTGGTGGAATTTTTGGAGGAGTGTAGATATGAATTTCACCAAATTTGGCAAATCTGGTCCAAACTTGCAGAGACTAAATTTTGAAAATCTTGAAAAGAGGAGGAGTGGATCAAGATGGTTCTGGGTTATGGATGCTAAGGACAATCCAGGAGAATTGGTTTCAGGTCAAAACTCAAATGCAATAGGGCACTTGCTTTGAAAATCTCTCAGGCTCCAAATAATTTTCAGAATTGAATTTGGGGAGAAATAATTAGAATAAAAATCCAAAAAACCAGTTTGGATTAGTTGGGACAGATAATTTAGGTTGATCACAAGGGGGAGGGGAGGTTTTGGAGGGGTTTTATCCCATGGGCAAAAATACAAAGCCAAGGGTGGCTTCAAAGATATGAAAATCCCAAATTTTCATGGGGTTTCTTTTTTTTAAAAGAAAAAGATTAAACTCCAAAATAATTTTGAGAGAGAACCAACAGAGAAGAAGTTTGCAAAAGATCAACCACCAAAGTTTGAAAGAAATAAAATCCCTGCCAAGGCAAAAAGAGGTTTTTAAGAGAAGGTTTTTCTGAGAAAAAAATTTTTAAAAGAACAGAAGTCTCTCCTCAAAACCACAAAGCTTTTTGATAAAAAAAACCAAATAAAAATTTTGGAGTGTCACATTCAAGTCCAGAATGGGGACGATTCGGCCAATAGCTTTGGATGAGAACATTCTTTCCTTAATACCTAGGGTTCAGGGCTTGGAGGTCCTCACCAAACCTTTTGAGCTTAAGGAGATTGAACAGGTTATTAATGAAATGCCTATTGATAAGGCACCTGGGCCTGATGGCTTCAATGGACTTTTCCTAAAAAAGTGCTGGCACATAATATCTGCTGATTTTATTCAGTTGGTACATGAGTTTCATGCTGGCACAGTTCAGCTAGAAAACCTCAATGATGCTTCCATTACACTGATACCAAAGAAACAGTCGCCTGAGGGGGTGGGAGGCTTTAGGCCTATCTCTCTCACTAGTGTTGGCCTGAAATTCCTTACAAAGCTTGCTGCTAACAGATTTCAGCAGGAGATCATCAAATGTATCCATAAAAATCAATATGGCTTCATAAAATCAAGAACATTCCAGGATTGTCTTTCCTGGACATTTGAATATATTCATCAGTGCAACCAGTCTAAGCAGCCCATCCTCTTGCTCAAGTTGGATTTTGAAAAGGCCTTTGATTCTATACAGCATGAGGCTATATTAAGGATTCTTGCTGCAAAAGGTTTTGACAGTAGATGGATTACATGGATTTGGAAGTTATTGTCATCAGTCACTTCTTCTCTCTTGCTCAATGGAGTTCCTGGGAGTCATTTCAAATGTAAATGTGGAGTTAAACAAGGGGATCCAATCTCTCCCTTGCTCTTTGTTATTGCTGCTGACCTACTGTAGACTTTGATCAATAACCTTCTTCAGCAGGGTTTAATAAGCAGGCCTCTGCCAACTCATGATCCTGATTTTCCAGTGGTCCAATATGCTGATGACACACTGCTTTTCTTAAAGGCTGACAAGGATCATTTGGGGGCACTAAAATCAATGTTATATTCATTTTCAGAGTCAACTGGTCTTCAGATTAACTTTCATAAATCTTCCATGTATCCCATTAATGTGATTGACCAGGTTGCTATTGATCTTGCTGCTTTCTTTGGATGTAAGTTAGGCAAAATGCCATTGACATATCTAGGTCTGCCTGTTGGGACTACCAGGCCTAAAATTGTGGATCTTCTTCCATTACTAGATTGTATGGAGAGAAGATTGACAGAAAGTTCTTGGTTTTTGCCTCAGGGGAGCAGGTTGCAATTAGTAAATTCTGTCATTTCCTCTTTGCCTATATTCTTCCTTTGTACCCTGTCAATCCCTCAGGGTATTTTGAAGCAGTTGGAAAGGATTCAAAGGCAGTGTTTATTTAGGAAATATGGTCAGGAGAAGGGCCATTCTCTGGTAGCTTGGCCACTTGTTTGCAGGCCGAAATCAAAGGGGGGACTTGGAATCTTAAATCTGGGTTTGCAAAATCAAGCTCTGCTTCTGAAATTTCTGAATAAATTTTACAATAAAGTGGATGTGCCTTGGGTTCAGTTAATTTGGGATTCGTATTATTTTCAAAGAATTCCACATGATACTACTCTTTGTGGCTCTTTTTGGTGGAGGGACGTCTGCAAGTTGATGGATAATTTCAGAGCAGTTACTGAGGTTGATGTTCATAGTGGAGATACTGTGTTATTCTGGTCTGACTATTGGCAAATTGGAAGCAGCCATGTCCCTCATCAAGATCGATTTCCTAGACTATATTATTTTTGTCTTCACAAAAACCTATCAGTCAAGGAAGTCTTTCAGGCTGGTAGCTTGCAAGATCTTTTTTCCTTGCCACTCTCTGAACAAGCTTTTCAAGATTTACAGTAGCTTTCGACCCTAATGGGGTCTTTCCATTTGGACACTAGCTTTCATGACTCTTTGGAGTGGAGGCATGGAAAGAAGTCAGCTTATACTGCAAAAAAGTTTTATGATTTTGCCTATCAACCAATGGTAGCAAACCCCATTTTGAGGTGGATATGGAAGAGCTGTTGTACTATGTCGATCAAGATGTTTGCTTGGCTTGTTATGATGGACAGGGTTAACACCAAGGACATGATTCAAAGAAGGCAATGGAAGATTAATGACGGTCCACAATGTGTTCTATGTCCAACTGGGATCTTGGAGGACAGAAACCATCTTTTTTTCCAGTGCAATTTCAGTGCTCGCGTCTGGATCTATCTGCAAATTGTCTGGAAAGACAGTGAGGACATGGTGGAGATTGCCTACCATGCTAGAAAGGAGTTCAACAAACCTTTCTTTGCGGAGGTGGTTCTTACTGCATGGTGGAATATTTGGAAGGTCAGAAATGACAGAGCTTTGAGGAACATCAAGCCATCCTTCAGAGCATGGAGAAATGGATTCATTCATGATCTCACTCTGCTCTCTCATAGAATCAAACAGAAGCATAGAGAGGCCTTACTTAAATGGATTGATTTCCTACCTCCTTGAGGGGAGCTGCTTTTGTTCTCAATTTGTATATTTGTATTTATTAGGACTAGTCCACTTGTATAGCCTTCTTTAGATGTTTCTCCTTTTTTCCTCATCTTGAGGAAACTTAGTATTTTTTATGTTTTTCATTTGCATTAATAAAATGCTGTGGGGTGCAAGCCCTGTAGTCTTCAAGGTCAAAAAAAAGAAATAAACAACAATCATTCGGAAGAAGTAAATTGTGTCTTTGATAGTCAAACTAAAAATGATTTCTTATTACAGCTCATCATTCTAAATATTTAAGAATAGAAAGGGCGGAGTAGATCCGCATTCCAGGCGCATGGCTCATCTTTATTACGCTCGAAGTTGAAGAGATGGTAAGCCCCGTTGTGGAGCACCTTCGTGATAACGAAAGGGCCTTCCCAAGTGTGAGCAAGCTTGTGAGGTCTTTGCTGATGCACTTTAAGGACCATGTCTCCTTCTTGAAATGCTCGACCCCTCACGTTTCTTGCGTGAAATCTATGCAAGTCTTGCTGATAGATGGTCAACCGGATCAAGTCCATCTCTCTCTCTTCTTCTAAGAGGTCGACTGCATCTTGCCGAGCTTGTTCTGCTTCTTCTTCTGAGAAGAGTTCGACTCGAGGTGCATTGTGGAGCAAATCACTGGGGAGTACGGCTTCAGCTCCATAGACTAAGAAGAATGGAGTCCTTCTAGTCGACCAGTTAGGGGTTGTCCTCAACCCCCACAACACGAATGGGAGCTCGTCGACCCAGGCTCCCGCTGCATGTTTCAGGTCACGCATCAACTGAGGCTTCAATCCTTTGAGAATCAATCCATTCGCCTGCTCGGCCTGTCCATTCGACTGAGGATGAGAGACCAAAGCGTAGTCGACTCTCGTGCCTTGGGAGGTGCAAAATGCTTTGAATTCTTCAGAATTGAAGTTCGATACGCTATCCGTGATGATGCTGTGTGGAATGCCATATCTGAATATAAGTTCCCTGATGAAACTCACAGTTGTGCTTGCTTCAAGGATTTTAATGGGCTTGGCTTTGATCCACTCAGTTAACTAGTCGACTGCTACAAGCACATGAGTAAATCCACTCCTACCTGTCCTCAAAGGTCCAACCATGTCCAGTCCCCAGACGGCGAAGGGCCAGACGAGTGGAATTGTTTTTAGAGCCGATGCAGGTTTATGAGACATGTTGGAGTAAAACTGGCAACCTTCACACTTGTCCACTATTTCCTTAGCCATCTCGTTGGCCCGCGACCAGTAAAATCCAGCTCGGTATGCTTTGGCCACGATGGTCCAAGCAGACACGTGGTGACCACAGGTTCCCGAGTGAATATCATTGAGGATCACTCGACCTTCCTCTGGTGTGATACACTTCTGGCAAACACCAGTTGCACTTTCTCTGAACAACTGCCCCTTTATCACAGTAAAGGCCCTGGATCGCCGGACGACCTATCGAGCCTCCTCTTCTTCTTCCAAAAGTTCTTTCCTAAGAATGTATGCGATGTATGGCACTGTCCAGTCGGGAGTGATGACCGGAACCTCCATGACTAAGTCGACCATGGCTGGGATGTCGACTTCAGTCAGATCTGTAGCACTCTTGGACTGTGGCAACTCTTGTGTGAAGGGATCCTCCTGAACCGAAGGCTAGTGAATATGTTCCAGAAACACATTGCGGGGGATGGCCTCTCTCTTGGAACCTATCTTCGCCAACTCATCTGCAGCTTGATTTTTCAATCGGGGCACATGGTGCAGCTCCAACCCCTCCAACTTCTTTTCCAGCTTCCTGACAGCATTGCAGTAACCAGTCATGGATGGACTTCTGACATCCCATTCTTTCATCACCTGGTTAACCACCAAATCTGAATCGCCATACACCATGAGGTGATGGACGCCCAGTGAAATGGCCATACGCGACCCATATAGAAGTGCTTCGTATTCTGCTTCATTATTGGAGGAATCGAAGTGAATCTGGAGAACATAATTGAGCTTGTCTCCACGGGGGGACACCAATACTACTCCAGCACCTGACCCGTTTAGCATCTTGAAACCATCGAAGAACATGGTCCAATGTTCCAAGTGAACTTGAGTAAGCAATTGCTGCTCGATCCACTCGGCCAGGAAATCTGCGGTTCCTTGGGACTTCATAGCTTTATTTGCCTCAAACTTGATGTCCAGCGGAAGGAGTTCAATCGCCCATTTTGCTAGTCGACCAGTTGCATCTCTGTTATTCAGGATCTCAGAAAACGATGTGTCGCTGACGACTGTAATAGAGTGATCAGAGAAGTAATGTGCAACCTTCTTCATGGTCATGTAAATTCCATAGACAATCTTCTCATAATGAGGGTAGCGCTGCTTGGACGGAGTCAAAACTTCAGAGAGATAATAAACTGGGCGTTGAACCTTGTACGCTTTTCCTTCCTCTTCTCGCTTGACCGTGAGTACTGTACTGACAACATCTCCAGTGGCTGCAACGTAAGGCAGTAAAGGCTCTTTGTTGATTGGTGCAGCGAGCACCGGCTGGGTGGAAAGCGGGGCTTTGAGCTCTGCAAACGCTGCATCAGCTTCTTCAGACCACTCGAACTTATCAGATTTCTTCATCAATCGGTAGAGAAGCAAGGCCTTTTCATCGAGACGAGAGATGAATCGACTCAAGGCGGCCAAACAACCAGTCAGCTTCTGAACGTCATGCACTCGCACGGGGCGTTTCATTCGGACAATGGTATCAACTTTTTCTGGATTGGCGTCGATCCCTCGTTCGGAAACGAGAAAACCGAGCAATTTTCCTCCTGGAACTCCGAATGTGCACTTTGCTGGGTTAAGCTTGATATCGTACCTTCTTATGTTGGCAAAGGTTTCTGCGAGATCAGTCAACAGGTTGGAACCTTTGCGAGAATTGATCAGGATGTCATCCATGTATGCCTCCACATTTCGACTGATTTGGGTGAGCAAGCACTTCTAGATCATTCTCATGAACGTGGCTCTGGCGTTTTTAAGACCGAATGGCATGGTGACATAGCAAAAGCACCCGAATGGGGTGATGAAGGCTGTTTTTATTTCATTTGGACCATACAGTCGGATCTGATGATACCCGGAATAGGCATCTAAAAAAGACAAGTGCTCACACCCCGCAGTCGAGTCAACAATTTGATCGATACGAGGGAGAGGGAAGTGATCTTTCGGGCAGGCCCGATTGATATGCTTGAAATCAATGCACATGTGAAGTGAATCGTCCTTCTTGGGGACCATGACGACATTGGCAAGCCACTCGGAGTGGTAGATTTCACGGATGAACTCTGCTGCCAACAGTCGAGCCACTTCCTCGCTGATTGCTTTTCTCTTCTGAACGGCGGACCGCCGAAGGTGCTCTTTGACTGGTTTTACCTTGGGGTCGACATGCAAACGGTGCTCAGCCAGTCCTCTAGGTACACCTGGCATGTCAGAGGGTATCCATGCGAAGATGTCCCAGTTCTCACGGAGGAAATGGATGAGCGTTTCTTCCTATTTGCTGTCAAGCGTCGTTGATATATGAGTCGGCGCAGCATTGGTATCAGTAGGGTGAATATGAATCGGCTTTGTTTCACCACTCGACTGAAACGCAATGTCCGTCGTAGGATTATTGGCTCGGAGCAAATCACTCGGATCCGTACTCTTCTGATACTCTTGGAATTCAACCGCCGCCATCTGTGCATCGGTAGTTTTGGAACCTTTTTGGAAACATTCTTCTGCTTTCTGCCGATTGCCTGTAACCGTGATCACACCTTTGGGACCAGGCATCTTCAGCTTGAGGTACACATAACACAGCCGAGCGATGAAACGCGTGTACGCCGGTGTCCCTAGGATGGCGTGATAAGCACTCTGGAAATCCATGACTTCAAACGTCAACTTTTCTTTCCGGTAATGCATGGAGTCACCGAAAACCACGTCGAGAGTGATCTGGCCGAGTGACTCGGCCTTCTTTCCGGGAATAACGCCGTGAAAGCTCATGTTGCTCTCGCTAAGCTTGGACATCGGCATGCCCATCCCCTTCAGGGTTTCAGCATACAGGATATTCAGGCCACTACCTCCATCCAACAGCACTTTAGTTAGTCGAGTGCCACCAACCACTGGGTCGACCACCAGCGCTTGTCTCCTGAGGGTGACTACGTGAGCAAGATGGTCTGACTGGTTGAATGTGATGGCTGTCTGAGACCACTTCAAGTACGTGGTCATCATCGCCGGAACAACCATGTTCACTTCTCTGTTGATGACCTTCAACCGACTCTTGCTCTCAACATCAGCAAAAATCATGAGGGTGGAATTGACTTTGGGGTAACCGTCAACTTCTTCTTTCTCCTCATCTCTGTCCGACTCCTTGTCCTTCTCATTGGGCTGTTTCTCCCAGAACTGTTGGATCAGGAGTCCACATTGTCGAGTGGTATGCTTTGGGTAAATAGGATTACCTTCCTCATTTTTCTTCATGTGGATGTGACACGGTAAGTCTAGCACATAATTTCCTGCTTGATCTTTTACCTTCTTAGGAGGCCAGGGCCCCTTATGTTTTCCCTTAAACTTTCCTTCAGCTACTGCTGCAATCTCACCAGGCACTGCTGGTTCGGCTTTATGCTTTTGCTTCCGACCGGAACCACCTCCACCGGCCTCTTGACCGACCGGTTTACTCTTCCCGCTACGGAGTCGATCTTCTTCTTCTCCGTTAGCATACCGGCTGGCTATCTCCATCATCCGGGTCAGAGTCATATCCCCGGCCCGACCGAACTTCAGAACCAACTCTCGATACTTGACACCTTCCTTGAAAGCACACACTGCCTGATGCTCTGATACATTTTCCACGATGTGATGCAAAGTAGTCCACCTCTGAATGAATTCTCTCAAAGTTTCATTCGGCTTCTGCACACAATGCTGCAACTCGGGAAGCCTTGCCGGCCGCTTGCACGTGCCCTCAAAGGTCCTCACAAACACTCGAGATAGCTCCTCCCAACTGTGTAAACTGTCCGGGGCCAACTGAGTCAACCATGCTCTGGCTGACCCTTCCAACATAAGAGAAAGATGCTTCATTCCTATTGTCGGTGTCAAAACCGGCGGATCTCGGGTAGGGGGTCCCGAACTGTGCGTCTAGGCGGATGGTAACAGGAGACGAGGGACACGATGTTTTTACCCAGGTTCGGGCCCTCTCGATGGAGGTAAAACCCTACGTCCTGCTTGATTAATATTGATGATATGGGTAGTACAAGAGTGGATCTACCACGAGATCAAGGAGGCTAAACCCTAGAAGGTAGCCTATGGTATGATTGTTGTAATGTATGTTGTCCTACGGACTAAAGCCCTCCGGTTTATATAGACACCGGAGGAGGCTAGGGTTACACAGAGTCGGTTACAATGGTAGGAGATCTACATATCCGTATTGCCAAGCTTGCCTTCCACGCCAAGGAAAGTCCCATCCGGACACGAGCCGGAGTCTTCAATCTTGTATCTTCGTAGTCTTGGAGTCCGGCGGATAATGATAGTCCGGCCGTTCGGACATCCCCTAGTCCAGGACTCCCACAGTAGCCCCTAAACCAGTCTTCAATGACGATAAGTCCGGCACGCATAATGTTCGGCATTGCAAGGCGGGTTCCTCCCTAATAATCCAGAGAAGGTCATGAACACCAGGATAGTGTCTGTCTCTGCAAAATAAATTCCACATTCCACCATAGAGAGAATAAGATATACACTAGTACAATCTGCTGACGTATTATGCGGCGTGACATCACACCGCTACCAAGCCTTTGTTTGAATCGTTTTTTACTATACCACCTCAGCACGTTTAGCGAAGCGGTTTCCTTTGCACGTCTTGTCGAAGCAGAGATCGTGTTCCCCTTATTCCGGGATCCTCATCAATACGGACGTGGGTAACCCAACCGCGCCATTGATGGTGGCGCTTGGGAGATAAGCGAGTTTTACCAGGCCGGTGGGGGACGCGTAGTTTTCGTCCGCCTATATATAAGGGATAAGAATTCACCTTCTCACCTACGCCTTCTTCCTCCTTTGCTTATCCATCTCCGCGCACTCAAGCTCCAACGCCCAAGCTTGCGCATCTCGCCTCGACCTTCTCCGAATATGTCCGGAGCGGGAGGTAAATGGTTGGCCTCCACCGCTAAGGAGGAGGACATCACCAAGCTGCGCAGCGCCGGATACCTTTCCAGCGATATCGCGCATCGGCTGCCCGACGAGGGGCAGCTCATCCCTACCCCTGGGCCTCATGAGAGGGTCGTCTTCCTCCCCCACTTCCTCCGCGGACTGGGCTTTCCGCTCCATCCATTCGTCCGGGGGCTCATGTTTTACTACGGCCTGGATTTCCACGATCTGGCGCCAAACTTCATCCTCAACATCTCGGCGTTTATCGTCGTGTGCGAGGCCTTCCTCTGCATCCGGCCCCACTTCGGCCTGTGGCTCAAGACCTTCAACGTCAAGCCGAAGGTTGTGAAGGGCACGCAAGCGGAATGCGGAGGCGCCATGTTGGGCAAATTGCCCAACGTCCTTTGGCTCGAAGGGGCCTTTGTGGACTCCGTCAAGGGGTGGCAATCGGGGTGGTTCTACATCACTGAGCCGCGCAAGCCCACATGGGCGGCGGCCCCCGAGTTTAGATCTGGTATCCCCATGCAGCTCACCTCCTGGAAAGAGAAGGGCTTGCAGTGGGGCAATCTGGTGGAGGTGACGGGACTCCGAGCCTGCATCAAGAAGATGGTGAGCAATAAGCTCAGGCTTGTCGACGTGGTCCAAGTCATGCTCATCCGGCGGATTCTCCCATGCCAAGAACGGGCATTCAATTTGTGGGAGTTCAATCTGGAACAGCACCAGGCGCTAAGCGGGCTCTTCGATACAACATACGAAGGTGCCTGGAGGGTGTTGTTCAAGGGCGCCGAAGCCCCCGCATCCGCGACGGAAGATCGCGGATTCAGCTCGCAGTATCCAACTGACGAGGTAAGTGATTCAACCCCATCACGGGATACTTGTGATAATTAAATTGACTCTTAGTGGGGTTTCATTCTGCCTCTTCCTTTGACAGGAATGGATGGAGAAGGCCAAGCTGCTTATCAGCGCGGCTCCCATGCCAGAAGACCCAGTGGATGCCCGCTTAACAGGGCTGCTGGTTCCGGCACCGCACGTGGTGCCAGAGAAGAAGGCCAAGAAGTTGGCCGCGGGGACTTGAAAGATTTCCCGCAATCAGGCGTCTGATGACGACGCGCACTCCTCCCTCGAAGACGAGGAGGAGGAGTATTCTCTCCCGGAGGAGGGAGAGAAGAAGAGGAAGGCTTCCCCAATCGGGGAGGCCGAAGGGTCCAAGAGGGGGAGAAATATCCCCCCGGACAGTTTCGCCAACACCAGCGTTGGCGAGGATGAGTGGCCTCGAAGGGCCAGGCGTCCGGAAAGATCGTAAGTATCCGGATCCTTGATGTGTAATTTCTTTTGTGTCGCGTAGTGTCCTTCTAACGCCGCATTCTGTCCGTAGTCCGGCCGATGATGATCTTCCCGCTTCATCAAGCGGGTCATTGGCCCCGTCGGATGTGGACTCACTTCCGACCGCCACTACCCCCCAAGGCGAAGACGCTGAGGTGGGTTCCCAGAGGGGGACCCATCAGGAGGAGGCTCCGTAGGCGCCGTCAGGCAGCCTCCCGGACTTTGTGCCGGACTCTACATCGGAACCCGCAGTGGTTCCAGAGTCCGGCAAGTGGCCCCTTCGAAAGAAGGGCAGGACCGTGACGCCGGCGGCCTCCGTCCAACCGGAGGCGCCGGATAACCTGTTGGAGGCTCTTAAAGGCACTTCCATCGAGGAAGAACACCGCACTATCATGAGTGCGGTGATTGAGAAGGTTCAGCTCACTAAGAGCGGGCTGACCGAAGCCTGCAGCAGCCTTCTAACAGGCTTTGAGGTATGAAGTTAAAATTATGTAATGTAGTACCGCATAGACAGTAGCCGCTGATGCTTAGTTCGGTGTTCGGAAAGAAAAGCCGGACTGAGGATCTAACAAGATATACACAGGGTTGCCTAAAATATGTCAATATGGGTTTGCAGGCAGCGCTGCTGACCTCTGCCGCACTAACAGCGGAGGTCGATGTGTTGAAGAAGGATCTTGAGCGGTCCGAGCAAGAGCTCGGCCATGCCAAGAGGCAGCTCGAGGAAAAAGAAGGTGAGTAACACCACTTTGAATTAGCACCTTACAGAAAAAGATTTCGGTTGCAATAAAATTAACAAGGATAATACGGGTATTGCAGGGGCCACTAACGAGGTGGCAGCCCTGAAGGAGGCTGTGTCTGTGGCCAAACGCAGTGCGGCCGTGGAACGGGCCGAGCGAGAAAAACAGGAGGCGCGGGTGGCGGAAGTACGGCAAGAGCTCCAGGCTCTCATGGAGAAGCATGAGAGTTTGGAGCGTGACTCAAAGACTCGAGAGTCCGAGCTTGCTTCGGCTCTCGAAAGTGCCAAGTCCGCCAAGGCCGAAGCCCATAAGGCCCTTCAGGAGGTTGAGGACATAAAGAAGATAGCGGCGGGTAAGGCATTTTTCATGCAAAGCAGACATGTTAATGTGAACTACCTAACACTTACCCGCATTCGGAGCTCTCCAGGGGCATTTGCAGATCAGCCGCGTAGTGCGTCTGATGCTGCCGCATTCTATCGTGGCGAGGAGGGGAGCTCGATGGAGAAGGTCTTCTGGTCTTAGTATGCTGAGGCCGGCCATCCAGTGCCCCCAAGCGACCAGCTGAAGCAGCTGGTCGAACTCCACAAGGTAGCTGAGGAGGCCATGAAGGGCCTCATAGTCCGGCTGTGGCCTGGACAGGCCATGCCTGGGAGCTACTTTGGCCTCGTGCGGCGGCTGGTGGATGCATGCCCCTGGGTGGAGGTCATCAAGCGCTCCGCCTGTATTGAAGGCGCTCGTCGGGCCCTTGCCCGCACAAAGGTGCACTGGGGCAAGTTGGATGCGGAGAAGCTTCTCACGGATCCACCGCCACCGGGCTGGGAGTATCGTACGTCGGAGAAGTATTATAAAATTGTCCTGAAGGGAGCCTGCGATATTGCAGATGAGTGCTCTCGAAATGTAATCTTCGAGTGAACTCGCTATGTATTTATCCTGTGCGCTGAAAACTTCATTCATATGCGCCATGAGCAACACTTGTTTAATTTAAAATATTACCTTCTGTGCGGCCGTTTATAAAATCTGAGAGATGGCAAGTCGTTGGCTTCAGCCCCCAAGCCACGAGTGCTGGGGTGTTCGGGATAAACTTGAGTACTCTTGTTCCCATTGTTGGGTCCATCGAGGGAGGCGCTCAACACAACGAACAAGGCAACCGGACTTATAGTGCTTGAACACTCTCACTTAGCCATAGAATTCTATAATTTTAAATTTCGGTGAAGCCCCTGGTATTCGGAAGACCGAATCCGGGGCGCTATCCACGCCTTCATCGGACATTGTCCGGAACTTCGCTCGAAGCGGCGTGAGTCTTTAAGGACCCGAAAAAACCTCTCGAACAGCGACCAGTCTCTCGCCTTATCATGCCAGTCAGTTTTAGCTTTCTCCACTGAGGCGCTCGCTCGGCTCAACCGGGGCGCAATCGCAGTGGTTCTCCCAGTGCCACCTTAGCCGACGGAACGGAACGTAAGGCACCAAAACATGGGAGCCGGGCAAACCCAACTATTGACCCAAGACATGATTCGGAGCCGATTCATATAATGCTATAAGTTCGGGGTGCCGCACTTGTGAAAGTGTTCGGACTTATCACACCATAGAGTGGAGAACGTAAGCCCCCGGTGTATTGGACCGTACCAAAATATACGGGTGCAAGATGTCATATAATGAACATATATATAAAAGATAATGCAATTGCAATAAAAAGGTGCTGCATTATTTATGAAAGAAAGTCTGCTAGTAGAGCGGACTAATACAAATAGTGCGGTAAGCAAGGGATTTGGACTAAGTAAACATGTCCCCCTCCAGGGATGAGCTGTGGAATTGGTGTATATAATCGAATTTAATGCTCGTAATTGAGACCACCTGAGTGTTTGTTGCGGCCTTCTTTAGTCCCTGACTATTGCATCATGAGTTCGACAGGTTCGCCGGAAAGGGCTTCTGGTTAACAGAGTCCTGTGTACATAAAAGAAAAAAATTAATAAAAAAAAGGGGGGCACGCTTGCGAGTCCCCGGTGTGGTCGAACCGCACTCTGGGTCCGTTGCGATCGTGCCCCTCCCCTGTGCCCATGGTATCTCCAAACCGTAATGATGTACGCGGAGTGTTATTCTTGCGATCATGCGCGGGCGAGGGTTGGGGACGCATTGCTACGCGTGCTCTGATCGCGCTAGGTGGTCTTGGTTAGCATTGCTACGGGCGCGCTTTGCTGTATCCGGCCTTTTAACGGCCGGACTCGAGAATTGCGTTAGAAGGCTGCTCTGTACTTCTGCCGCGAGAGCTGCTGTATGTTCCTCCGTTCGGAGGGAGCGTTCCGTATTCCCATTGACTGTGATGACTCCGCGAGGGCCTGGCATTTTGAGCTTTAGGTATGCATAATGCGGCACCGCGTTGAATTTTGCAAACGCGGTTCGTCCGAGCAGAGCGTGATAGCCGCTGCGAAACGGGACTATGTCGAAGATTAACTCTTCGCTCCGGAAATTATCCGGGGATCCGAAGACCACTTCCAGTGTGACTGAGCCTGTACAGTTGGCTTCCACTCCTAGAATGACACCTTTAAAGGTTGTCTTTGTAGGTTTAATCCTTGATGGGTCTATGCCCATTTTAGGCACTGTATCCTGATAAAGCAGGTTCAGGCTACTACCGCCGTCCATCAGGAATCTCGTGAGGTGAAATCCATCGACGATTGGGTCTAAAACCAATGCGGCGAATCCGCCCTGGTGTATGCTGGTCGGATGGTCTCTTCGATCGAAAGTGATCGGACAAGAGGACCATGGATTGAACTTTGGGGCGACTGGCTCTATCGCATAGACGTCCCTTAGTGCGCGTTTCCTCTCCCTCTTGGGTATGTGGGTCGCGTATATCATATTCACCGTCCGTACTTGTGGGGGGAAACCCTTCTATCCTCTGTTGTTCGGCGGTCGGGTCTCTTCCTCGTCGTCGCTGTTTAGCCCCTTGTCATTATTTTCGGCAATTAACTTGCCGGCCTGCTTGAACACCCAGCAATCTCTATTGGTGTGGTTAGCTGGCTTTTCGGAGGTGCCATGTATCTGGCATAAGCGATCGAGTATTCGGTCCAGATTGGACGGACCCGGAGTGGTTCTTTTGAATGGCTTCTTCCGCTGACCGGGTTTAGAGCCTCGGAATCCGGCATTGACTGCCGTATCCTCCTTATCGTCGCCGTTAATGCGGCGCTTATTTTTGTTTCGACGTGACCTGCCGTTGTTGTCCTTGGTATCCGGACTGCCAGAATTTTTGCGGAGGTTGTTGCTACGGGCTAGCCAGCTGTCCTCTCCCGCGCAAAAGCGGGTCATTAACGATGTGAGGGCTGCCATGGATTTCGGCTTTTCCTGCCCCAGGTGCCGGGGTAGCCATTCGTACCGGATGTTATGTTTGAGGGCTGCAAGGGCCTCTGCATCCGGACAGTCGACGATTTGGTTTTTCTTTGTCAAGAACCGTGTCCAGAATTGTCTGGCCGATTCGTCTGGCTGCTGAATGATGTGGCTTAGGTCATCGGCGTCTGGTGGTCGCACATATGTGCCCTGGAAGTTGTCGAGGAATGCGGCTTCCAGGTCTTCCCAGCACCCAATCGACTCTGCGGGCAAGCTGTTTAGCCAATGCTGAGCTGGTCCTTTAAGTTTGAGTGGGAGATACTTGATGGCATGGAGATCATCGCCGCGGGCCATGTGGATGTGGAGAAGATAGTCTTCGATCCAAACCGCGGGGTCTGTTGTGCCATCGTAAGATTCGATGTTTATGGGTTTAAACCCTTCGGGGATCTGATGATCCATTACTTCGTCAGTGAAGCATAGAGGGTGTGCGGCGCCTCTGTATTGAGCAATATCGCGACGCAGCTCGAGAGAGCGCTGTCTGCTGTGTTCGGCCCGGCCGGGGTTGTTGTATCCGGCGCGATGGTATTCGTCGTGGGTCGTAGGGCGCCCACGTGATCCGTAGATGGATCTGGATTGCCTTGCTTTGTCCTCCAATACGTCTCACAAGTCCGGCGCGTTCCCTCTTGGCTTTGTACTTTTGGAGCGATGCCGGGGTACGGTCTTGGCTGAGGGCCTGGATGCCTCTCTGTCACGACCACGGGGTGGTCAGTCAGCCATATCGTGCGCTGGTGATGGAGGTATGTATGCTTCCTCCTCTAATCGGGGGAGCAGCTTGCGTCTTGGGTAACTTTTGGAGGGGCGTTCGAGTTTATACTCTTCGGCCGCGAGGACCTCGGTCCATCGATCGGCCAGCAGGTCCTGATCAGCTTGGAGCTGTTGCTGCTTTTTCTTTAGGCTATTTGCCGTGGCGATAAGCCTGCGCTTGAAGCGCTCTTGTTCGACGGGATCCTCGGGTACGACGAATTCATCATCGTTGAGGATTGCCTCGTCTTCGGAGGGAGGCATATAGTTATGATCCTCAACCTCTTCGTCTGCCGCCCTCTCATGAGGGCTTGCTTCTGCATCCTCCTGTGCTAAATCTTGCTGGAGGGGATTGTCTTCGGCACTCTCCGGAGTATTATTATCTCCTGTGCCAGAATCTCCATTCTTGCTGTGGCGGGATTTAGAGCGGCGCCGCTGACGTCGGCGTTTGGGCTGCTTCTTTAGAGAGTCTGCCTCCGCTGCTTCTTCGCCATCCCCGTCTTTTGGGGTGTCCACCATATATATGTCGTATGACGAGGTGGTCTTCCAGTGCCCTGTAGGCACTGGTTCCTGTTCGTCTCCGGCATCGTCGTCCATAGCGTCGATGTCGTCGGAGTCGTAGTCTAGCATGTCGGTTAGATCGTCGACAGTGGCTACAAAGTGGGTGGTGGGTGGGCTCTGAATTTCTTCGTCGTCCGTACCCCAACCATCCTGGCCATAGTCCAGCCAGGACTCTCCTAATAACGAGAGATGCTTTAGTGAATTCAGGATATCGCCAAAAGGCGAGTATTGAAAGATGTCCGTGGCGGTGAATTCCATAACCGGTGCCCAATCCGGATTGATTGGTAGGGGCGCGGGAGGTTCGGAGTCCGGCGAGGAGTCCGGCACCTCGGAATCACGAGTTTCGCAGGGGACAAGATCAATGTTCGGCTCCATCGCCGTGGATGTTGAAGCCCCCAGGGCGGCGTCTATCCACCGGCCCTCGATCTGGGCGATCGGCTCCGGGCTAATAGCCGAAGCGGATCCGTGTGCGGCCACCAAGGCACTGTTCGGTGGCAGAGCTAGATCATGCCCATCGTCACAATGCGGCGCGCTTGGCTGTGGCTCGAGTCCATCGAAGATCAAGTCTCCGCGGACATCGGCCGTGAAGTTTAAGCTTCCGAATCTGACCTGACGGACAGGGGCGTAGCTTTCGATCTGCTCTAGATGGCCAAGTGAATTGGCCCGCAGTGCGAAGCCGCCGAATACGAAGATCTGTCCGGGGAGAAAAGTCTCACCCTGGTCAGCTTCGTTGGTTGAAGATGCCATCAAGCCTATCGGTGACGACACAGAGGAACTCTTAATGAAAGAACCAATGTCGGTGTCAAAACCGGCGGATCTCGGGTAGGGGGTCCCGAACTGTGCGTCTAGGCGGATGGTAATAGGAGACGAGGGACACGATGTTTTTACCCAGGTTCGGGCCCTCTCGATGGAGGTAAAACCCTACGTCCTGCTTGATTAATATTGATGATATGGGTAGTACAAGAGTGGATCTAACACGAGATCAAGGAGGCTAAACCCTAGAAGCTAGCCTATGGTATGATTGTTGTAATGTATGTTGTCCTACGGACTAAAGCCCTCCGGTTTATATAGACACCGGAGGAGGCTAGGGTTACACAGAGTCGGTTACAATGGTAGGAGATCTACATATCCGTATTGCCAAGCTTGCCTTCCACGCCAAGGAAAGTCCCATCCGGACACGAACCGGAGTCTTCAATCTTGTATCTTCGTAGTCTTGGAGTCCGGCGGATAATGATAGTCCGGCCGTTCGGACACCCCCTAGTCCAGGAATCCCTCACCTATCTCATCATTTCCGCCTCCAATCTGCACAGCCACTCGGTAATCCTCAAGCCAAGTTTCAGGCTTGGATTCTCCAGTGAACTTGCTGACTCCTGTTGCTAATCTGAAGTTGGGAGGAATCACTGCAGCCCTGATGGCTCTGCTGAAACACTCTGGGCCTGAAACATGTGTCCTGCTGCCACTCGGACGATCTCTGCCCAGGTCTTCTCGATGTGCTCTATTCCGGTCGACCAGGCCTTGGATGAGAATGGATCTCGCATCGAAGCCTGGCTCCCTTGGGTCGACCGGAACTCTGCGCTCGTCCCTGTGATGGGGCCTGTCATCAGGCTGCCGAGGCACGTACGACGCACTCCTCGGAGGAGGCGTTGGCTCCCGACGATGATTGTCGCGGTCGAACTGACGACCCTACTGCCCACGACCCTCACGCCGTGGGGGCGATCTTGGGCTATGGGCCGACTGAACTGTATCCGCTGCCACGGATCTGCTGTGTATCCTATTCTGTGACTGAGACACCGCAGAATTCTGCTCCCCTGCTGCTCTGAGCAGGGCCTGGATCTGTTCCAACCCTCGGCCAGCTTCTGACTGGGACGGTTGAATCGACTCTGCAATTCGGGCTGCAGCGGTGAGTGGCCGAACGTCAAGCCACTGCATGACTCACCCACTGCTGAAGCCGCGACCTACCGGATCACTTGCGGCGACGAACAGCAGGGAGGGGAGATACCACCGGAGCCGACTGATACTGGGTCGACGGCTGCCGAAGAAGGACGCCACGAACGCACGCGCGAAATTGCGTCGCCCCTTGGACGGGGAGCACCTCGACATCGAGCAGAGCTTCCTGCAGCCACGCCGAGTCGTCGGCGACGAAAATGAGCGCGCCGAGACGGATCTCGCGGCCCTCAACCATCTCACCGCCGGAAACCATGATAATGATCGGAAAACGAACTTGCAACTTCACCAACAAGTCGCTAAGACACCTGCCCCACTGTGGGCGCCAATTGTCGTGCTTCTAAGTCTGACAGTAGAAAGGAGGGTAGGTATGGAGAGGCAAGATCTTAGCTATGGTGAAGATGTACACACGAGTTTTACGAGTTCAGGCCCTTCTCAGAGGAAGTAACAGCCCTACGTCTCGGTGCCCGGAGGCGATCGATTGGTTTATGTGTTTTGTGTTACAGGGGGTGCAAACCCTTGTCCCAGAGGAGGGGGGTGGCTTATATAGCGTGTGCCAGGACCCCAGCTCCCCTCCGTTACAAGGAGCTTAATGTGCATAAAGTAAGGGCGTTATTGGTAACGACAGTCTTAAATATTCCTAATGCTCATGAAGACTAAGGAGTGAATGCTCGGTCGTTGTGCGTTCTTTCGACCCCTGGTCTCCGATATGGTCGAGTCATTCCCCATACGGTCGAGTGAAAGTGGGGGAATGATGGTCGAGTGACTATACCGTCGAGTGGATTCTTGGTCTTCTTATCTTCTGGGGTAGTGACCTTGGGTAGGACGTATAGGTCAGGCCTATGACCCTACCCCTGGTCTGTATCCTCATCACCGGCCACGGAAGGCAGGAGCAGGCGGCACGACCGGTGCTGCTTTGGGCGGCTGGAGCAAGAAGACCAGAGGTTGAAGAAGCACTACGGCCATTGGATGGACATCGTACGGTCAATCGAGCTAGAATCATGCATGTTGACTAAGTTGACAAAGCCCTTCGTCCCCGTCAACTTAGTAGGCCCACTATACTGGGTCCCAGCTAGTAGGGGGAGTATTCATTTTTTTGTGTGTAATAAGGAGGCACTTCCTTGCGTGCGAAAATATAGCTGGTGGGTCCGAGCTGTCAGCGGCGGTAACGTTTTTTTCACGAAATACAGAGGCCCTTTTGGTGGGTCCCAGATGTCAGGTGGAGGAATCATTATTTTGCACGTAATAAGGAGGCATTTCCTTGCGTGCAGCCATGGACCCAGCTGTCAGCCTCTCCATGTATAGTCCACTTCAGATGCATGTCCGTCGTTGGCCACGCCACACCGCGAGCACCAAGGCGGTGGACGACGGCGAGGCCTAGGAAGGGAACGACACGGAGCCAGGGAAGACTTGGCAGTTGTTTCCCACACGGAGGGGAGTACGACTGTACGAGGGTTTACTGGTTCGTCTGCCGTCGCCGGAGAATAACAACAGGTGTAGGACTGTGGGTGAGTAGAGGGATGGCTATGCCAGCGATGGGAGTACGGTGGGGCGGTGAGGCCTGCGTGGTAGCACAGCAGGCCGCGGGGAGGAGGGAGCAGGCTGTCCCGCCGGCGCTTGTTTGAGCGGCTGGAGCAGGAAGAGAAGAGATTGAAGAAGCATGACGGCCGTTGAATGGACATCCAACAGTATACAGGCCATCTGTGGAAAGCCTCAAATCTGTGGAAAACAGCATACAGGACATCTGCAATTATTTCAAATAATTTACAGCCCATTTGCTAATTCTTACGTTTTTTTTGGAGCCCATATTCTTTTTGTTAGCATTACAACCCATATTGTGGCCACGGTTAAAAAATTATACGAAATTTTGCATATGTCGGTGCGGTCTGAACTATTTTTAATCCCGAAATTTCGAGTCACATTTAGACTGATTTTAAAAATAAATGTATGTCAATATAAAATCCAATAAATTGTCCACACATAAAAATCAATGCAATTTAAAATCTCGAAATGAAAAAAAGATATTTGAAACTAATTGTTGGTTTGATGTGTTTTAAAAATGTACAACCCATTTCTCATTACTGATAGGCCATTTTCTCGGCCAGCCGAATGAAGCTCTCCTTGTCTTGAAAGATTTGTAGCCCAACAGGCCTGATAAAGCGACTTACTTGAAAAATCACAAAAAAATGGGCTAGCCATTTTCAGAAAGAAAAAAAAACTACTGGGCTGGTCTGTGGTAAACATAAAAGAAAAGGATGTCTAGACAGGCCAGACTGTCCCGCACAGCCCAGTTGACACCCTGCTTCCGTCTCAAAAACAAATTACATAAATGCCACTCCAATTATGGCAATTCATAAAAATGCCACTGCAATTTCCAAACATTGAAAAATGCCACTGCAATTTTTGGAATCTTTGAAAAACGCCACCGCAGTTTGCAAACTTTGAAAAACGCCACTCTAGACTTCGAAAAATGCCACTAGAAATGGCATGAAATGGCATTTTTGAAAGTTTGGAAACTGCAGTGGCATTTCTCGGATACACCAGATTTGAAGTGGCATTTATAAAATTAACCCAACACAAAAATAATTGGGCGAGCTGCTGGGTCCCTGGTGTCAGCCGCTCGTTGTGCAATTCTCTCGTTTATTGACTACGTTGACAACGGCATGGGACCCAGATGTCAGAAATCCACTAGGAGGAGCCATTTTTTTATTGGCTTGAAATAAGGAGGCACTAGCTTGGGTACTGCCATGACCTTGGCGGGTACCTGCTGTCATCCTCTCCACTTACAATCATCTCCGGATTGTGTACGCGTCAACTTGGTAGGCCCACAAGTCAGCCTCTAAACCTGTGGAGGACAAAAACAACCCATTTAAAAAAATAACAGCCCATTTCATACGTTCAAATGGAAAGTTGAACATTCAGAGCAAAATAACAGGTCTGATCCACATATAGAGTATGGAACTTCCACGTTGATAACCATCATAACCAAGTTAACTATCTACTCCCACTAATACTCTAGTAGCGTACAAGTACTAACTTACTCTTAGCTAACTAGATGATGCTGGCCGCCATCTGTGGTACACGCTAAACGCTGGCACCGGCATCCTGCGCCTCGCCTCGGACTTGCAAGAGGTGCGATAGGGCACGTTGCTCGTGCGCGTTGGCCCTTTCCATGCCGGCGCGGTCCACCGAAGCTTCATCTTCCAAGCGGGAAACCCACTTGAGGAGCTGGTAGTAAAAATCAGCGTCGCAAACGCGTGCGTGCCCGACAGCCTCGAGAGCTATTTACCGGGCGCCGGCCTCCATGTAGTCGGCCCAGTTGCGGGCGCTCTGCTCGCGACTCAGAGCGTCGGTGTGCTTCTGCTCCATGTCCCGCTGGCGACGCAAATCGGTGATACACTGCTCCTCCGCCAGGCGGTCACGCTCCAACAACTCCTGCTCCGCCGCCATGCGGTCGTGCTCCAACAACTCGTCGATCTCCGCATTGCCATCTAAAGACAGATAGAATGCCTCCTCCCCCCGTCTGCCTTCCGGTGAAAAACCGAACACTAGTTCCGGCGGTGACCGCCTTCGGTGTCACCTACCGCGGACGGGCGAGGGCATGGCGGACGTGGCGAGCAACGTCGGGCCAGTGGGGGCTTAAGAGGATATGGCGAGTTGGGTCACAGTGCCACCGGAGATGGCCGGGAAACAGTACTTATAGGCGGAAGGTAGCGCGACAGTCATCTGAATTCAATGCATAATGGCTTAGCGCGCCAGCTTGCCGTGGAAAACTAGAGAAACTGAAATTATGACTGTACCGTCCCGTCCTGTCTAGGTTGCACTCCGGCATGGCGGTCAAACGAGTGCAATCGAGTCAGCTCCCTCCTTGTCAATAATGATTCCATGGATTTAAAAAGCCTGCAACAATTAAAGCACATCTTTTTTTGCATCAGTTAGCTACCTTAATTACGGTCGGCTGCATGCAGGCACTCAGAATCGCTCCCATCCAGTACATGTAGCAGCATGCAACGAGTCGCCGCAGAGGGCACACATGCAGCCACTTAAATCGCTGGAATTAATTAGGCTTAAACTTCTGCATGCCGTTAATTATTGCCATGCCTTGGTCTTGCTGCTTTGCTCATAGGACTAATAAACCCAGACGGAGGGAGTACCTTGGTTGGTGAGAGGTTTGAATTAAGCCCTGCAAACCAGAAAGGAGGTACTAGTACGTGCGTGATCCGCTATTTATTCGTGTAGGATCGAGTAGGTCGTTTCTTGAGTTGAGCCCCGCAAACAGGAAAGGAGGTAGTACGTGCGTCATCCTCTATTTATCCGTGTAGGATCGACAGTGTAGCCTGCAGTTTCTTGAGAGGTAGGCATTTTTATTCAAAAAACTGCCACTTCGCATCTTGCGTCGCAAATAAAACTGCCACGAGCACATTTGTAGGCTAGCTAGTGATCTATCAGTAACTTGTAAACACTGAGCAAACAGAAATAAGTAACTGTTACTGCATCTCGATGATTCATAGATCATATACAAATATGTAGCTCCAAAAGCAAAGATCAGCCACTTCGGATCTGGCGTCACATCTAAAACTAACTAGTACGATTCCCATACATAAGATCAACATGTTAATGCATCTCAATGATTCACAGATCATATACAAATATGTAGCTCCAAAAGCAAAGATCTAGAAAAAACATTTGTTCTTCCTACTAACATGGATGCTTCTCTTGGCCAACATTTAGTACAGACTGAAAGAAAAATTTGTTTGTGAAGTCTACAATTCCTCTTGCAAACGTAAGTGGTTTCATCAGTAGCTGGAACCATGAGAATGAACCACACATGATGGAGGAACATCCACTTCAATATGATTTGGTCTTCTCTCGATCACACCGCGAGACTATTTTCCGAATACAAACTTTAACTTAGGCAAAATGATGTCCAATGTATAATCACACCAAAGCAATGAAGCACCTAGTGTTGGCCAATAAATTGTATAGTACTACTTTTCTGCAGTCCATGAAGTGACTATCCAATCTTTCTGTGTCTATTTTCAAATGGCACTGCATGCAGTGACTATACTATTATCTTGTGCAGTTCAACCAAAATTGCGGACACTTTGTTTGTTTGCCAAATAGCAATGGGCGGACATCTTGTCTGCACAAATATCAATCAGCTAGTAAACATATACCACACCATGTATTTCGGTTTAAATATGTCTCTTCCGCTTAGCATCTGTCATGTTCTGCACTGGACAATCTGATACAGTTTATGTTTTTCCCTGGACAATTTCATACTGAATTTATTTGCTGGTTCAGAGCAGAAATATAGCGCCTATTCTTCATCAAACCAAGGATAGCCATGTTCGCATTGATGGAAGAAGTGAAATCGATACAACCGAAATTGAGCATCCAATCATTGAATCCTGTCCTGCACCTCCAATGTAGGTCCACCCTGCTAAAAAATTCACATGCAAACCACTAGTTTACTATCTAATGACAGTACAAAAAGAGTAGCAAGATAGTAGCAAACCATGTACCTTCGTAGTGAACAGCTCATAGTGCTACCAATTGGATATAAAGGTTTGGAAAAAACATGCTCCTAATGTTGAACCAGTTGGACTTTTTGTGCAGTTCTACTAAAATCGAGCATCCCTGTTTGCATAGATATTGAAAGTGTGATCACTATAAAAGTTGCACTAGTTGAAGCATAGACTCACAAATATAAGCATTCCAATTTCTTAATGGAAAAAGGTAGCAAGACTGTTTCTAACCACCTGCTGAAGGAATAAATAAAGCAACAGCGGCTGATGTCAGGAAGGCATACATAGTTTTTTCTGAAAAACCGAGCCATTCCTGACCTTTCCTCTTCTTTTAAGCAAATTTTGTGTAGTTCTACTAAAATAAAATGCCATCATGACAGGAATCAGCTAATTTGCCATCTGTGGATGTCTTTGCCGTCATTTTTTCGTCGGGCCTGACGGCAAAGACAAATTTTGCCGTCAGCTGCAGACGGCAAAAAAATACTGACGGCAAACAGCTCATTTTGCCGTCTACCAAAAATATACTGACGGCAAAATAGACTTTGCCGTCTGCTAAAAAAATACAGACGGCAAACATCTAATATTGTTGTCTGTTAAAAATATACTGACGGCAAAATAGGCTTTGCCGTCTGCAAAAAAATACAGATGGCAAAATAGGCTATTTGGCGTCTGTATTTTATTAGGCAAACGGCAAAGAGAAAACACACCACGCCGATCGATCACATGGGTCGCTGACGTGGCAATATCTAAAATGCACATCCCACCCACCGCAGTCGTTAGACGCACGCATGCCCTCACCCACCCACGAGCACACCATGCACGTGCCCCCACGCACCTGTCTCCATCTCCCCCCGAACTGCCTCGATCCTCTCCATCTCCCCCGAACGGACGAACTCCCTCGATCCTCTCTCTCCTTCTCCCGAGCAAAGGCTCACCGGCGGGCAGCACACTCCTCTCTCCTACCCCGAGCAGCCGACCACCGCCGGCCAGTGCCCGCCTGCCCGTCCGGCGACTCCGAGCTGTAGCGCGCCCGTG
>NC_041385.1:213592344-213593694 GCF_002162155.2 Triticum dicoccoides | reverse complement strand
CTCACCTGTCCGGCGCCCCCGAGCCGCCGCGCGCACGTCCAGCGGCTCCGAGCGGCCGGACTCCGCACCCCTCGCCATCCGTCCGACGCCGCACCCGCCTGTCCCCGAGCTGCCGAACTCCGCATCCCTTGTCCGTCCGGCCGGAGCCGTTGCCCTTGCCCGCGTGCAGCTCTGCCATCGTTGCCGCGTGAAGATCTGCCAACTCGCCAGCGCCACGTGAAGCTCTACCTCAATTCTCTTCGGTGACTCCTCCCTCCAGCATGGCCGCCAAATAACAATAGCGAACGGTCGACCATCGATGATGACTACGCACGTGGGCGGCGAGCAGCTCTGCTCCGGCGAGCTCGGCCTTGGTTCGATGTGGAGGCAATTAGTTTTTTTGTCAGCTGATGATGCGTGCACAGTGTACCGTTGACAGATGTAGTGTGTGCAGCTATTTTTTTTAAATAAAAAATTTCTTTGCCGTCTGTACTTTAGTCCAGTTGACAGCAAAGAGTACATTTTGACTGACGGCAAATGACACGATCTTTGTCGTCTGTTACTGTTTCGGCTGACGGCAAAGTTATAGTTTGGCTGACGGCAAAGACTTTGCCGTCTGCCCGATAACAAGATGACGACAAAGTACTCTTTGCCGACTTTGGCTTTGCCGTCACACTTTGCCGTCAGCAGCTGACGGCAAAGTCTTTGCCGTCTGTATTTCAGCCTTTGCCGTTTGTACTTGCCAGACGGCAAACTGTCTGATTCCTGTAGTGCATCACCGCCTTGACAATTCAGTGACACTGTACAAAAGGAAATGACTTAACATTACATCATGATGTCAGGTATGTAGTCGACATGCATTAGAGACAAACATACAGACCTCCTCCGATAACATAATGAACATTAATTTTAACAAAGGTGTGACTAGCTTTACCAGGATAATTTGAGTGAACTCTACACCCTCTGTTCCTTAATATAAGATGTTTTCACGGTTCAATTTAAAGTACCCAAACGTCTAGTATTTAGAAAAACAGGTAGTAGTTTTCTTGAGCACATATCTGGGAAAGCTTGCCACACTTTATTTATGTCCATACGCTAATGCAACACCATTCGAATACTACAAATATACACTAATCCAGTGGCTAGTGCAACAGTAGAGTAGTTAGTTTATTACAGGGTATACTACAATGGTTTTACTGAACAGTTTTCAACAAACTCTAGCACTAGAAAGTTTCTATAAGAATTAACAATACAAAATGTAAAGGTAAAAAGTTTCAGCATTGGTATACTAGTTGTGCATGAGCATTAAACCAAATACAAAAGTCTGAAGGTAACTAGCATTATTAACTAATGACAGTATAAAAAAATTGC
>NC_041385.1:213548526-213592145 GCF_002162155.2 Triticum dicoccoides | reverse complement strand
TTAAACATTGCCATCCCAATCTTGAAAATCGATCAAACATAAAAACTTGATCGAATTAATCAAGAGAACAACCGGAGGAGGAGGTGCCCACTGATACGTCTCCAATGTATCTATAATTTTCCATTGCTCCATGCTATATTATCTAATGTTTGGGGCAATGTTGGGCTTTATTATCCACTTTTATATTATTTTTGGGACTAACCTATTGACCGGAGGCCCAGCCCAGATTTGCTGTTTTATGCCTATTTCAGTATTTCGAGGAAAAGGGATATCAGACGGAGTCAAAACGGAACGAAATCAACTGGAGAACTTATTTTTGGAAGGAAACCCACCTGATGGACTTGGACCCCACGTCAGAAGATATGGGAGGTGCTCATGAGGGTGGGGGGCGCGCCCACCACCCCCCTAGGCGCCCCCCTGCCTCGTGGGGCCCCCGTAGCTCCACCGACGTGCTCCTTTCACCCATATATACCTACGTACCCTAAAACTTCCAGAACAGAAGATAGATCGGGAGTTCCGCCGCCGCAAGCCTCTGTAGCCACCAAAAACCTCTCGGGAGCCCGTTCCGGGGCCCTGCCGGAGGGGGCTCCCATCACCGGTGGCCATCTTCATCATCCTGGCACTATCCATGACGAGGAGGGAGTAGTTCACCCTCGGGGCTGAGGGTATGTACCAGTAGCTATGTGTTTGATCTCTCTCTCTCGTGTTCTCTCTCATGTTCCCTCTATGGCACGATCTTGATTTATCCTGAGCTTGGCTATTGTAGTTGGATCTTATGATGTTTCTCCCCCTCTACTCTCTTGTGATGAATTGAGTTTCCCCTTTGAAGTTATCTTATCGGATTGAGTCTTTTATGACAACACTTGATGTATGTCTTGCCGTGATTATCTGTGGTGACAATGGGATATCATGTGCCACTTGATGTATGTTTTGGTGATCAACTTGCGGGTTTCGTGACAATGGGAACCTATGCATAGGGGTTGGCACACGTTCTTGACTCTCCGATAGAAACTTTGGGGCACTCTTTGAAGTACTTTGTGTTGTTTGGATGAATCTGAGATTGTGTGATGCATATCGTATAATCATGCCCACGGATACTTGAGGTGACAATGGAGTATCTAGGTGACATTAGGGTTTTGGTTGATTTGTGTCTTAAGGTGTTATTCTAGTACGAACTCTTTTATAGATTGATCTGAAAGAATAACTTTGAGGTGGTTTCATACCCTACCATAATCTCTACATTTGTTCTCCGCTATTAGTGGCTTCGGAGTGACTCTTTGTTGCATGTTGAGGGCTTGTTATATGATCTATCTATGTTATTATTGTTGAGAGAACTTGCACTAGTGAAAGTATGAACCCTAGGCCTTGTTTCCTATCATTGCAATACTGTTTACGCTCACTTTTACCACTTGTAACCTTGCTGTTTTTATTATTTCAGATTACAAATACCTTTATCTACTATCCATATTGCACTTGTATCACCATATCTTCGCCGAACTAGTGCACATATACAATTTGCCATTGTATTCGGTGTGTTGGGGACACAAGAGACTCTTTGTTATTTGGTTGCAGGGTTGTTTGAGAGAGACCATATTCATCCTACGCCTCCTACGGATTGATAAACCTTAGGTCATCCACTTGAGGGAAATTTGCTACTGTCCTACAAACCTGTGCACTTGCAGGCCGAACAACGTCTACAAGAAGAAGGTTGTGTAGTAGACATCAAGCTCTTTTCTGGCGGCATTGCTGGGGAGGCTAGGTAAGTGAATGTATATCTTTAGATCTTGCAATCGAATCTTTTTGTTTCTTGTTTTAGCACTAGTCTAGTTTATAAAAGAAAATTACAAAAAAATGGAATTAAGTTTGTCTCATACGATTCACCTTTTTAATATCTTTTGTGAGTATGATGGAAAGGATAATTGTGCTCAAGTGCTAGAAGAAGAAATCTCTAAATTGTTTGGCACTAAATATTTGAATGATGAGCATGATTGCAATGTTGTTAGTATGAATTCTTTGAATATCCATGATTCTAATAATGATTGCACTAGTTATGATGAAAATGTCTCCTATAAACATGTCAATTTTTGTGGAGTGCATTGGGTTTGTAAGTACACACCAAATAGGGAAGATAATATTACAAGTGGCATAAGTACTTAGAAACCAAATTGTTGCAAGAAGAGCTAGATGAATGTGCTGAAAATTTATTTTTTCTTAGCCATACTTGTGAACTTTGCAATGAACATGATCATCTGAGTACCCAATGCAAATTGTTTCATGATTGTATCGTGTCTAAAAATTGTGGTGACTTGATTTCCCTTGCTCATCATAATGAACTTAGTTTGCTTTTGGGTTATGAAGAAATTAAACGTATAACCAAGAATATTCCAAAATTTTCCCTTGATAAAGTTCTTCACTTTGATCTAGAGAAAATTTATATGTATTGTGTGGTGAATTATATTGAAAATCCTTATATTGCCAATTACATAAGGAAAAGAAAACAAATAGAAGATGATGAGAATACTAATGAAAGGGAAGAGACTTCCCAATATTCTCCTATTATTTCTTATGATGAATCAGGTAACGAGGAGGAGCTTTCCATTCAACCAATCTCGTCAATAAGGAGCTCAAAGAGGAAAGTTGAACCCACACATAATATCAAGAAGAAAAAGAAAAGAAGGAGCAACAAAGGTAGAAAGGTACCCCTCCCAAATGATGTTGCTCCTACTACTCATTGTGATGATGATAATTGCTATACTATTGGTGCTATCAATATTTTTAACTATGAGAGTGATTATGCTTATGATATGAAAGGGCCCAAGATTGGGGAAGCTATGTTTGACGAGGATGAAATATTTGACAGTATATTTGCTGGAATTAATGTTTTTCCCAAGCTTGGGGATGCTATGTTTAATGAAGATGATATTTTTAGCATCCCAAGTTTTGATATGCAAAGTTGTTATGATGATAGCATACCTCCTACTTATGATGATTATATTGATGAAAGTGGGTTTGGAAGAGTGTCAACTTTAGGAAGTAGTTATCCCACTATTTTGGAGGATGTTGAATTTTATTGTGATGAATACGAAAGTGGATTTGGAAGAGTGTCAACTTTATTTAGTAATTCCACTATCTTGGGAGAGGTTTCAATCGATTATGATGAGAACGAAGTTGCTACTTATGATGATTATTGTGATGAAACTTATGCTATAAAAAGTAGTGATGATTATATTTACAAATCTTGTCATGATTATGATTACCCTTTTTCTGAACATTACTTTTTTAATGTGGAAACAGTTTTTAGTGTTGAAGTCTCTTATGATACTTCCACTATTCCGAATAAGAAGAATTTTGCTTATGTGGAGAGTAGTAAATTTTCTATGCTTGTAGATTATGAAAAGAATGCTTTAGGTGCTGGTTATATTGTTGAATTAATTCATGATGCTACTGAACATATTATGAGGGAGGAATATATGCTTGTAGGAATTGAAGTAATGTCAACTTTCCTCTCTATGTGTTGAAAATTTTGAAGCTACGCTTGTTTTACCTTCCTATGCATGTTGATTATTGTTCCCATAAGTTGTTTGCTCACAAAATCCCTATGCATAGGAAGTGGGTTAGACTTAAAAGTGCTAGTCATATGCTTCATGATGCTCCCGTTATGTTTCAATTCTTATCTTTTATGTGAGCATCATTGTCATCATCATGCCTAGCTAGAAAGGCATTAAAGAAAAGCGCTTGTTGGGAGACAACCCAATACTTATCCTTACTGTTTTTGTGTGTTCACATGATTATGCTACTGTAGTAATCATGTTTTATAGCTTTTGTTTCAATAAAGTGCCAAGTAAGACCTTTAGGATGGCTTATGGTGATAGTTGTGTTGATCCTGCTGAAAATCAGAAACTTTTTCACCCAGTAAATTAGTTTTGTTAATTCCCAGAAGCGAGCTTCCTATCTGATTATTTTTGATCTGGATTGTTACACGAATTTATTAGGACTTCCTAATTTGGTAGGATTTTTGTAGTTCTAGAAGTATACGTTTGATACAGATTACTACAGACTGTTCTGTTTTTGACAGATTCTATTTTCTATGTGTTGTTTGCTTATTTTGATGAATCTATGAGTAGTATCGGAGTGTATGAACCATAGAAAAGTTGAAGTACAGTAGATATTACACCCATATGAATTTAGAATGAGTTCATTACAGTACCTAAGTGGTGGTTTTATTTTATTATACTAACGGAGCTTACGAGTTTTTTGTTGAGTTTTGTGTTGTGGAGTTTTCAAGTTTTGGGTAAAGATTCGATGGACTATGGAATAAGGAGTGGCAAGAGCCTAAGCTTGGGGATGCCCAAGGCACCCCAAGGTAATATTCAAGAATAGCCAAAAGCCTAAGCTTGGGGATGCCCCAGATGGCATCCCCTCTTTCATCTTCATTCATCGGTAACTTTACTTGGAGCTATATTTTTATTCACCACATGATATGTGTTTTGCTTGGAGCGTCATTTTCTCTTGTTAGTATTTGTTTGCTTTTATTTAGATTAATGTTTTACATCTTTAGTTTCAATAAAGAAGTCAAGGATAGCCTTTGCCATGCTTATTTTGCTAGTATACATGTTGCTGTTTGAAAAACAGCAAGTTTACCGCTGTTGCAAAAATTCCCTAGAAAAGTCAGGGAGTGGTATAATGTTGAATCTTTTTTGCATATTGAGCTCTGATAAATTTATTACAGTGGGAATTTTAGTTCATAATTTTTGGAGTCAGGGAAGTATTGATACTCTTGCATTCTTTACAGACTGTACTATTTTGGGCAGATTGCTGTTGTGGTTGCATTCTTTGCATATGTTTGCTTAATTAATGATTCTATTTGAGGATAGGAGTATTAAATATGCAGAGTCATTTAGTATGCAATGTTGAATAATTATTTAAGTGATTTGTTACAGTATAAAATGATAAGGTTTTGCATTGGTTTATACTAACCTATCTCACGAGTTCTTGTTGAGTTTGTTGTGAATGAAGCTTTTGATAAAAAGAGAAACCATGATATGAGAGGGATTAAGGAGACACAAAAGCTCAAGCTTGGGGATGCCCAAGGAACCCCAAGATAATATTTCAAGAAGTCTCAAGCATCTAAGCTTGGGGATGCCCTGGTAGGCATCCCACCTTTCTTCTTCAACAACTATCGGTTAGTATCGGTTGAGCCTAAGTTTTTGCTTCTTCACATGAGTTGTGCTATCCTTGCAATGTAGTTTTCTTTAGCTTTGCTTGCTTTTTGAACAAAGTATGAAGATCTAAAATTATTAAACGGGAGAGTCTTCACATAGTTGTATAATTATTCGACTACTCATTGATCTTCACTTATATCTTTCGGAGTAGTTTTTGTTATTGCTCTAGTATTTCACTTATATCTTTTAGAGCATGGCGGTACTTTTATTTTGAAGAAATAGATGAACTCTCATACTTCACTTAGATTATTTTGAGAGTCGTTATTAGCATGGTAATTTGCTTAATATTAATATACTTGGTATTCAAGATATGTGAAACTTTCTTTTGAGTGTGTTGAATACTAAGATAAGTTTGATGCTTGATAATTGTTTTGAGATATGGAGGTGATAATATCAAAGTCGTGCTAGTTGGGTAATTATGAATTCAAAGAATGCTTGTGTTGAAGTTTGCAAGTCCCTTAGCATGCACATATAGATAAAGTTGTGTAACAAATTTGAAACATGAAGTGTACCTGGCTTGTGCATCCTTATGAGTGGAGGTCGGGGACGAGCGATGGTCTTTTCCTACCAATCTATCCCCCTAGGAGCATGCGCGTAGTACTTGATTTTTTATGACTTCTAAATTTTTGCAATAAGTATATGAGTTCTTTTGACTAATTTTGAGTCCATGGATTATACGCACTTTTACCTTTCCGCCTTTGCTAGCCTCTTCGGTACCGTGCATTGCCCTTTCTCACCTTGAGAGTTGGTGCAAACTTTGCCAGTGCATCCAAACCCCGTGATACGATACGCTCTATCACACATAAACCTCCTTTTATCTTCCTCAAAACAGCCACCATACCTACCTATTATGGCATTTCCATAGCCATTCCGAGATAAATTGCCATGCAACTTCCATCATCATCATCATGACATACATTACTTTGTCATATTGCCATTGCATGATCATGTAGTTGACATCTTATTTGTGGCAAAGCCACCCTGCATTATTTTTCATACGTGTCACTGTTGATTCATTGCACCATCCCGGTACACCGCCGGGGGCATTCATATATGTGACACCCCAAAAATTTGGCCTTGTTTTATTTAAATTTTTTGCCAGGAGTTAAAACTTTAGATTTCCGAGCTCCATTTTTGATTTTTTAATCATTTCCTTCCCTGTTATGATGAGTTTTTCCCAGAGAGAAAACTTTTCAATTATGTTGTTGGACTTGTTTAACCCTCAAGAAAAACTTTACTGTTATCAGTGTAACTAATTGAATAATTAAATTGCTTGATCTTTACTTTCTTGAAAATGGTTTTTCAAGGTTATCTGACCATATTTGAACTACAACCATTTGATGGACTCACTTAAAATTTCCACAAAAATTTGGAGATGTCATGTGATGTTTTTAATTAACTTTTATGCAAAAATATATTTCATTCATAAAATATTTTGAGCCCTGCACTCAATTTTTCTTCTCTGGTCCAAAGTGCATCTTGCACTACAACCTATTTAAATATTTCTTTAAAACTTCTACCAAAATTAAGGGAGGTCAGTAGGAGCATATTATTTCACTTTGTGCAAAAACCTATTTATGTTCTTTGAAAAATTTGAGTGGATCAACCTCATTTCCATTCTGGTCCAATTTGAGGATTTGTACAGCAGCCACCATTTTAGTTGCTCCTATACCCTTGATTATTTCTCCTACTTGTAGTCCCCCATGTTCAACCCTTAAGTCCAAGAGCATGCACCTTTTGGATCATTTTTGGTTCATGAAATAATGTCATTTATTTCCTGTCCAGAATTGGGGTTTTGTAAAACTTGCACTAGCAAGTTTCCCCTTTTGTCCAACTAACCACACCACCCTCTTATTCTTCTAAAGAGACCCCCATCTGGAGTTTTTGGCCACTCCAAGAAATGCCTAAGTGCCCTTGGCATTTTGTCAAACACCTGGTATGCATGATCAGTTTTGTCATGATTTTTGTTTTGCACTGTGACCTTGCACCTCTGATCAAACTAGCATGTCCACTAGCATCTCAACTAGCCCTAGACTAGAACTGCTAATCCTCAGCTCAAACCAAGCCATCTGGCAGGCCACGGCATTTCGCCGAACGGATGGTGGGCGTGCTCTGGGCGCGCCCAGAGCGTGCGTTTGGCACGCCAGTGCGCTCGTGCCGCCGCATCTCGCCCCGCACCCGTTCCGACTCGTTCCGGCCCTTGGCCAATAGCTGCTAGCACGCCACGTATCCCCCGCACCGCCACGCCACCCCGACCACCCCTGGCACCCCACAGCGCTGCCACCAGAACCCTCTTGGCGGCATGCCCGCGGCCGCATCCACCACCGCCATGGGCAGCACCGCCCCGACCACCACAGCGCGCCAGCTCGCCTCCATGGACAGTGGAGCTTTCGTCGGTAGCTCCTGGAGCCGACCAACCACCGCCACGTCGCCCTGCAACACAGTAGGGCGGTTCGCCAGCAAACTTATCCCCGGCCGCCGCAAACCGACATGGCCACGCTATAAAAAGGGACCCCGAGCCCCTCTGAGCATGCACGCACCCTCAGGCTACCCTCATGGCACCCCCATAGCCCGCAATCGTCCGGGAAACGTCGTCTTCCTCATCTCCAGCAACCACGGCCGCCGCCACTGCCTCGTTCACTCCGGCGCCACCAGGGCCTCCCCCTCCCTAAACTCTACACCAGGAGCTTCCTCTCCCTCCCGTGAGCAGATCCCCCTATTCAATTTGGTTCGGGAGCCATCGCCGCCACAAAACCACTTTGCTCCCGAGGCTCCCTCCGCCGCGAAGCTCACCGCCGACGACTTCTTCCACCACTGTCGACCCCTCGACCACCGGGAGAAACGCCCCAGCCGTGCGGATCCATCCCCGCCCTCCAGAGGCCGCGAGGAGCCGCCGCTCGTCGGCGTTGGTCGCCGGAGTCCCGCCTCCGCTCAGGACAAAGGAAGAAGGAGGAGGGCGGACTGGTCAAACCTGACCAGTGGGCCCCTTGGACCCACTGTCAGTGACCCTGCGCCTATCCACGTCGTTTAAGTGAAGACGTATTAACCCCAGTACGTCTCCCGTTTTCGAAGACGTATTCTGCCGAAACGTTTTCTTTTCTGTTTTATTTTTTAAAACAGTTTTGACCATAACTTTGACTGGCTATTACTTTTTAAATATAAATCCAAATGAGTTGATTCTTTTTCCTACTTTCTTCAAATTTGGTCTAGTTTATTTTAAGATTTATTTGAAAAATTTTCAAACAACTTTTTGGTTCTGTTTTTGAAATATGTGTTAATTCAAATATATTTTTAAATAGGATTTTGGGAGAGAGAAGAAGCTTTCAAAAGTTTTGGAGTGCACCCTGCCTTTCCACACATTGAAGGCAAGCATTCTGAACCTCGGCATAATGTTTTGGTGTGATCATTGATGCATTTATAACACCACCGCGTTTCGAAGGACTTGTTATTTCATGTGATATGATCATATGCATGGGTGCATGTTATTGATTTCCATGCTGTTGGAAACGAACATACTTGTGATGATAATCACCCTCATATGCCTTGAATGCATACCGGCAGAAAACCGTGAAAAACCTCTGCCTTGGGTAGGTATGAGTTTGTCACCGGTCTCCGTCGGGACGGTTATGTCTGATATGGCATGACAAGGTGATATGAGCGGTGACCCTGTTGGATGGATTATATTTGTTATACTAATCATGCAGGGAATACTTTAACCTCCTGAGTCGACCGTAGATCGAGTCTTGTTCCAGTAACCCCCATACTTGTTTCGTACTACAACTCGTCTCTACAGCAAGTAGAGTACGGTTCAGTAAGTTGTCAACCTCTTTCTAGAACACACCGTACAGAGAGGCCAGGGTGGAAGATACTGGTTGTAACCGGTAGGCAGACCACCTGGTCCGGGAGCATGGGTGTTTCCGGTTGGGACCGAGAGGGGAGGCCACCCCTTAGAGCGCGCGATATAAATTTGATCCCATGCTACGCGAGGTTGTAGCCTCCCCACTTAGAGTTTGCTTAACAGGTGTCGTGGGTGATTCCAGACATGTGTGTGATAAGCTGGTGTGTGCAAGTTAGGTGTGTTTTCAACAAAAAGACCGTAGATGGAATTAGTCCCGATGGACTAAAGAAATCCGTTACTCGTGGGTAAAGAGTACACCCTCTGCAGAGAATAAACCTATTCGAATAGCCGTGTCCATGGTTAAGGATTACAGTCTGGTATGGGTCAAGTATCGGTCTTAGTGTCGGTCTTCGGAGATGAAACTGTTAACCAAAAAATGGAATTACTACCCTTGACTTGTGATATCTGTGATGATTATTATTATCGTTGACTAACCCGTGATATTATTGTTATTACCAAATATCTCTGGGATGGTTCTACCTCCAGGATATTCACTATGATTGTTTATTTTAAAGCCCTTTATGTGGTGTCGCTCAGACGCCCGACTGTGGCATTCCTTTTAAAGCCCTTTATGTGGCGTCGCTCAGACGCCCGACTGTGGCATTTCTTTTAAAGCCCTTTATATGGCGTCGCTCAGACGCCCGACTGTGGCATTCCTTTTAAAGCCCTTTATGTGGCGTCGCTCAGACGCCCGACTGTGGCATTTCTTTTAAAGCCCTTTATGTGGCGTCGCTCAGACGCCCGACTGTGGCATTTTTTTTAAAAAGCCCTTTATGTGGCGTCGCTCAGACGCCCGACTGTGGCATTTCTTTTAAAGCCCTTTATGTGGCGTCGCTCAGACGCCCGACTGTGGCATTTTCTTTTAAAGCCCTTTATGTGGCGTCGTTCAGACGCCCGACTGTGGCATTACTTGATTATTTGTTTCATAAGTTTTTTATACTACCATGTTATTGCAAATTTATAAATAACTTGCTTGCATGCATCAGAGTCTCATTTATCTTTTGTGACGGACGTCATGAGCATAAAAACATTTTTTAGCACATCATTGTTATATTATACCTATGTTCATAATGTTTGCGAGTACATTCAAAGTACTCACTGGCTTGTCCCTGGCTATTGTCTTGGCCAGATTTTCTTGCACGGAGAGGAGTGACGCGATGACAGCCCCGGAACCTAAGCAATGGAGATAGCAGCCTCGCGAAGATAGGAGTTAACCTGGTCAGCTGTTCCCGTGGGAAATGGAGTCCCATAGACACTGATGTTTCACAACCCTCTTCCGCCATCAACCACTAGAAACCATTTGTTGTACTCACAGGCCAGAATGGTCTTGTACTACATATTTTGTATTTTGCTTGGAATTTCTGTATCAAGTTGGAGCCTCATCAGCTAACAGTAATCCTGGGGCTGATGAGCACGACGGTCTTTTCTGGAAATTTATTACCCGGAAAAACCGGTCGTGACAATATAGAGTCATATCTTGTTCTAAGTTTCGAGTTGTAATCCTTTTGGTGTAATCAATTGAAGTGTGATGATCATCATTATTAGAGCATTGCCCAAAAAGAAAAAAAGAAAAAAAGAAGAAAGGCCAAAAAAAAGAAAGGCCCCCGAAAAAAAGGAAAAAAATAAATAAAAAGGGCAATGCTACTATCTCTTTTTCCACACTTGTGCTTCAAAGTAGCACCTTGTTCCTCATGTAGTGAGTCTCATATATTGTGCTTCAAAGTAGCACCTTGTTCTTCATGTAGTGAGTCTCATAAGTTGTATTTTTATACTAGTGGGAATTTTTCATTATATAACTTGGCTTGTATATTCCTACGATGGGCTTCCTCAAATGCCCTAGGTCTTCATGAGCAAGCGAGTTGGATGCACACCCACTAGTTTTCTTTTGTTGAGCATTCATAGCTCTAGTGCATCCGTTGCATGGCAATCCCTACTCCTCATGTTGACATCAATTAATGGGCATCTCCATAGCCTTTTGATTATCCTCGTCAATGTGAGACTTTCTCCTTTTTTGTCTTCTCCACACAATCCCCATCATCATATTCTATTCCACCCATAGTGCTATATCCATGGCTCGCGCTCACGTATTGCGTGAAGGTTGAAAAAGTTTGAGATTATTTGAGTATGAAACAATTGCTTGACTTGTCATCGGGGGTATAGAAGTTGGGAACATCTTTGTGTGACGAAAATGAAGCATAGCCTAACTATATGATTTTGTAGGGATGAACTTTCTTTTGCCATGCTATTTTGAGAAGACATGATTACTTTGATTAGTATGCTTGAAGTATTATTATTTTTACGTCAATATGAACTTTTGTCTTGAATCTTTCGGATCTGAATATTCATACCACAATTAAGAAGATTTACATTGAAATTATGCCAAAGTATCACTCTGCATCAAAAATTCTTTTTTATCATTTACCTACTCGAGGACGAGCAGGAATTAAGCTTGGGGATGCTTGATACGTCTCCAACGTATCTATAATTTTTGATTGCTCCATGCTATATTATCTACTATTTTGGGCAATATTGGGATTTATTATCCACTTTTATATTATTTTTGGGACTAACCTATTAACCGGAGGCCCTGCCCAGATTTGCTGTTTTATGCCTATTTCAGTATTTCGAGGAAAAGGGATATCAGACGGAGTCAAAATGGAACGAAATCAACTGGAGAAGTTATTTTGGAAGAAAACCCACCTGATGGACTTGGACCCCACGTTAGAAGATACGGGAGGTGCTCATGAGGGTGGGGGGCGCGCCCACCCCCACGGGCGCGCCCCCCTGCCTCGTGAGGCCCCTGTAGCTCCACCGACGTGCTCCCTTCACCCATATATACCTACATACCCTAAAACTTCCAGAACAGAAGATAGATCGGGAGTTCCGCCGCCGCAAGCCTCTGTAGCCACCAAAAACCTCTCGGGAGCCCGTTCCGGCGCCCTACCGGAGGGGGATCCCATCACCGGTGCCATCTTCATCATCCCGTCGCTATCCATGACGAGGAGGGAGTAGTTCACCCTCGGGGCTGAGGGTATGTACCAGTAGCTATGTGTTTGATCTCTCTCTCTCGTATTCTCTCTCGTGTTCCCTCTATGGCACGATCTTGATGTATCCCAAGCTTTGCTATTGTAGTTGGATCTTATGATGTTTCTTCCCCTCTACTCTCTTGTGATGAATTGAGTTTCCCCTTTGAAGTTACATTATCGGATTGAGTCTTTTATGAGAACACTTGATGTATGTCTTGTCGTGATTATCTGTGGTGACAATGGGATATCATGTGCCACTTGATGTATGTTTTGGTGATCAACTTGCGGGTTTCGTGACATTCGGAACCTATGCATAGGGGTTGGCACACGTTCTTGACACTCCGATAGAAACTTTGGGGCACTCTTTGAAGTACTTTGTGTTGGTTGGATGAATCTGAGATTGTGTGATGCATATCGTATAATCATGCCCACGGATACTTGAGGTGACAATGGAGTATCTAGGTGACATTAGAGTTTTGGTTTATTTGTGTCTTAAGGTGTTATTCTAGTACGAACTCTTTTATAGATTGATCCGAAAGAATAACTTTGAGGTGGTTTCGTACCTTACCATAATCTCTATGTTTGTTCTCCGCTATTAGTGGCTTCGGAGTGACTCTTTGTTGCATGTTGAGGGCTTGTTGTATGATCTATCTATGTTATTATTGTTGAGAGAACTTGCACTAGTGAAAGTATGAACCCTAGGCCTTGTTTCCTATCATTGCAATACCGTTTACGCTCACTTTTACCACTTGTTACCTTGCTTTTTTATTATTTCAGATTACAAATACCTTTATCTACTATCCATATTGCACTTGTATCACCATCTCTTCGCCGAACTAGTGCACCTATACAATTTGCCATTGTATTCGGTGTGCTGGGGACACAAGAGACTCTTTGTTATTTGGTTGCAGGGTTGTTTGAGAGAGACCATCTTCATCCTACGCCTATTCCGAATTGATAAACCTTAGGTTATCCACTTGAGGGAAATTTGCTACTGTCCTACAAACCTGTGCACTTGCAGGCCCAACAACGTCTACAAGAAGAAGGTTGTGTAGTAGACATCACCCACTCTTGACCTTTCCTCTTGTTTTCATAATTGTTTGTGTAGTTTAACCAAAATAAAATGACATCAGCGCCTTGGCATTTTGGTGACACTGTACAAAAAAATTAACTTATCTCATGAAAGTAAGGTATGTAATCTATAAGCATTAACAGTGCAAAAATCTGAAGGTAGTAACAAGTTTCATCGTTGGTATACTGGCTGTGCAACAACATTAGAATGCCTGAGCTGAAAAATCTTTAATAGATCCACAATCAACAGCTAACCCTGAAATAATCCAGTGACATTAAATGGCATTGCTTAAATTTATCGGTGGCATTAGACTGAGAGCGGCATTAGTTAAATGTGGCATCACTTTAGGAGTAGCATTGCTTGACTTGACTGCTAGCGTTATACTAACAGCAAAAAAGTGGCAATAAGAGAATGGGAGGCCCATTCGGACAGTGGGCGCACCAGTACGGTGTACCTCCACTGACGCAGAGTGGTGAGGGAGGTATGGTTGCCCAGAGCAACAAATATCTAGGCAGCATATGTGGATTACGTCCCATTTTTGTTCTCTTTAGCCACCTTTTTCCTATGTGAGGACAACAAACCGATCGACCTGGTCATTCTCTATTGTGTTGTCATGCCTTTCTACCCTTCTTCAACCAAGAGACACGAGACTCGTTCCTTAGCTACTGATTTTCCCCTTTTCAACCTAGATGCGGGTTCGATGCCTACTCTCTTGGACAGTACAGTGTCCCTTCCTTTCCTTATTCAACCCAGACATGGATTAGTCTGCATGAAGTAGGGTTTCCTTTAACAGTACAAATTATGGTTTTCATTTGCGTGGCCAGCAGAGCAGAGGATAGCAAATTGGGAAGATGGTGGAGTGGAAAAAGATCCACATGCAATGACGTGGCAGATGGGGCAATTGAACAAGTGTATGGTTCGAAAAGAGGTAGCATACCTGAGGGTCGACGGGAAGTGGCTTCGCTCATGGTCGTCGTCCTCCGCACACACTACGGCAGCGAGCTTGGGGACGGAGGCCATCCCACCTGGGCGCTAGGTCTGAGAGGACGGCCTTGTCGTCAGTGCGTGACCTCGCTCGCCGATGACGAGTGCGTCAACGCTGCACGTCCTTTTCTTCCCCGGCGGATCTGTGACCACCGATGAGGAGGGAGAGAGAGGCTGTCTTTTTTAGATCTGGTGAGAGGGTGGTAGTGTGAAAAGAAAGTGGGCAGCCCTTAGCAAGAAAGCGTTGAAGCTCGAGCCTATATATCTTTTTTATACTACTAGTACTGGAGGTGGAGTAGTGGTAGAGTAGTTTATATTTTCTCTGCGTACAGTACCACTTAGTCGTGCTTCAAAATTGAACGGCACGCCATTAAAAAAATAAAGGTCGATAACTAATGCGGCACCTCGGGCCAACGCGGCCAGATTGCATTTGGCACAAGAAATTACACACCATGTTTCCATGTGGTCCTGTTCCAACATACCAGTGAGATGACGGCGAGTAGTAGTATTTCCAAATGGATGTGTAGGCTGGGACGCCTCTTCATGAACCATGGCAAACTAGCAACCGTCCACCGACTCTTCGCCTTTCCCTCTTGATTTGGAACTACTGTCACACGCTCTTCCTCTCCCTCCTCCATTTTCCTTCAGCCCTTCACCCTTTCTTCTGCCATTGTTCAATCGTCTTCTCCATGGAGGGGACAGGCCGGAAACGACCCCCTTATTCTTGCCCCGATCTGAAAGATGACGTGGTGGAGGAACTCATTGATCGGTGCAACATCATCACCTCGGCTAGCATGGAAGGTTCGTTCAAGCCCATTCTTGACTCAACTAATAACATCATTACAAGGAACCCAAGAGTCAAGGAGCGGTTTGATCTCCCCTATATTCTTCGCCATGACCCTGATGACTGGCACCGGGACGACGGAGGCCTCGCCCTGTGCAAGTTGATGCCGCTTGATAATGATACATATGATGTTAAGATGCCATCGTATGAGGGTAAGGCTTGGGCAGGCGCAAATGGAGATTGGGTTGATTACATTGGGTCCAACTGCGAGTGGGAACTTGTGAATGTGTACATTCGTGACCGGGTTCCACTTCCAAAAATCTCAGCATACTGCCCATAGGTTGAGCACACCGGTATTGTACGCACGTTCAAATACGATCATGGTGACTGTCTTCTATGGAAGATAGCAATTTGTTGAGTTCCCAACCGCTCTTGGAATTACAACAACTATGAAGTTGTTGCTATCTTCGACAAGCTTGTTACCGTCCTTCATGGTTTGACTGGATGGATATTGCTCAAAAATCAGTTTTCTGTACACGGATGATACTATGATGCAATTCAATACGAGGGCCTTGTGTTTCCTGCCACCACTCGTGGCACTGTTTTGAATGGAATCCTTATGATTTCGGTACGTTTGTCTTCCACCGTAATTATAACTGTTTCATCCACATGCATGCAGGTTAGCAAGTTTCCCTTTACTAATTACCCTTCTTCTTGTGTTTCCAAGGTCCTGTGAACATTCCACCACCTATACTTGAAAATTTTTATAACCAAGGGGGAGATGCCGTTGGTAATGATCACGAGCATGAGGACGAGGAGCGCCCATATACTCTGTGGCACCTGGCAACTAATTCCGATGGATCACCTCTTCTTGTCTGTATACAACCCACTAATGATGTTACTACTAAGGAAGCAGGTGTAGTCTCCCATGGTCACACTCTTCGGACTTATTCCAACACCCATTGCATGGTATTCGGGATGGATACTAGTGTCCTAGCGCCAACTCCTTCTCCCTGGTACAGAATTGATAGTCTTGGAGAAAACTCGCTCTTCCTTAGACAAAACTATCCAATGATGGTGAAAGGCGATCCAACTGTTGTTGACACAACGTTACTACCATTTATGAGAAGCAGCTGTGTCTATACCTCTGACATTTGGGTGGTTCCCTACCCTGGTACTGATATAGTAGGCCGCTTTAGCCTGGATGATCAGTCCTGCGTTGGTCTCCAGATCGACAATGGATGGCCCGTCCCAGAGAATCACTTGTGTTTCAAAGAAAGCATTTCCAACACCGAGGAATGGTTGAGTTGAAGTTCATTTCATTGCTTGTTATTTGTTGTGTGGTGAAAACATTAGTATTTATAATGTATCCTCGTTGTCGATGTGGGTTGATGACCTATTGTATGTAATAAAATGATATGTCTGTGATAAACTTACTAAATTTATGAATGGCTTTCGAGTCACTTCTTTGAGTGAGTGGTGCGACGAGGCAAAAAAATATTTTCCGAATACATAATTGTACATGCATTGCAACAGGTTATCGGATGAGGCCAATCAACAATAGTAGTACACTATTTGTACTAGCTTCACATGCTTCGCGTGTCGTGCGGGTGTTTTTACTGTATCCATATGTTAATGTGTTCGTTGTACGTAACCAGCACCTTGAATCCTCAATAGTAGTACTATATAGTAGGAGTAAGTAGTAGGAGTAGTAGAGTGGCATGGGCCAGAACAAGCATTAACGTCCAGGAGTACGGCACACGCCACCACCACGACATCCATCTGACACCATATTATTTCTTGGAGTCCGTGCTAGAGAAATCTCTCCAACCTCGTCGTTTCTCTAACTTCAGCCATCGCGCGGCGCGCGAGGTGGGGGTTTGCCGATAGTCGATTTCCTCAACTGCGGTCCCACTTGTAAGGCCAACTCCAACGCACGACCCCAAATGGACCTCCGTTTTGCACGAACTCCAACGATAATTTTGACTAGAAAAGCAAGACCAAAGAAAACAAGAACCACAAGAATATATTTTACTACTCCTGTAAGTTGGATTAGTGCCTTCTCGATGCATTCATTGTTGATCTGCGGAGGCTCGATCTTGTGTGCTTCTTTCTTCATCGAGTGTAAAGAAGTAGACGTTGCTTCCTCGCATCTAGTCTCATGTCTAGCCTCTATTCTAGTAGGAGTATCAACAAGTGCACTAGTCTCATCTCTAGCCTCTGTGCTAGCTAAAAGTGATAGAACATCTACTAAATTGCGCTCTATCAATATATGGATGTACTCTTCTTCCCAATACAAAAACTTGCATCCATTCTACTCCCTTCGTTGCACAATACATGCCTTCTATTTGTCAAAATATATATGTATGTAGACATGTTTTAGTATATAGGTACATCCATTTTTGGACAAATGGAAGTCAAGGATTTTGGAACGGAGGGAGTACACAATAAATTTTTTAAGTTAGCACCACTAGTCTAATCCGAGAGCACAACCGAAGATTTGGCCGGGTTCTTCCTCCTTTTGCCGACACGTGGGACATCCAGCATCTAGGTCGTGTCATGCAAGAAAATAGAGTGGTAGTTGAAGCCACGTGATGTGCATCTTGGTTTAAACTATAAATAGAATCTTACTACTCTTGAGTAACTCCAAAAGCGGCCACCGAAGATCTTTATTGGATTTCTTTTTCATCACCAGCACGTCGAGGTGAAAGATGTGCAGGTTCAGTGGGTCCTCTTGCATTTTCACTGACATGTGGGACCGCATGTGTGCAAACAGACGATGGGCTCCACGCGTCCGCTGGCTGGCTGAGAAGAGAGATAAAGGAGGGGTGAGCACGCACCGCAGGAAATTTGTTCTACGTACCTCGATATAGGCTCGATATAGTGGGGTGGCATGGTCCATAACTAGCACTCACGTCTACCAGTACGGCACACACCACCCACAAGAGTCCCATCTGACACCAATTTTCTTGGAGTCCATGCTACAACCATCTCTTTGTCCTCCTGTTTTCTCAGCCATCGCGCGGTGGGCGGGGTGGGGGTTTGCCGATAGTCGGTTTTCTCAACTGCGGTCCCACTTGTAAGTGAAAATGCAACACCGCACGCATTCCCGCTTGAGCGGGGTGCCGGACCAACCGTGTGGGGGTGCGATGCGAACACGGCAGGCTTTTCCTTTTGAACTCATAACTTGTAAAATTTGGTTCTGCTCCATGGCACGACCGATAGATAGAAAATAACGATTTTGCCTAGAGTAATGAGAAGTTTGGTTCTGGCGCCGTCCATGCATGGAGTACATATGAAAATTATGAAGTTGATGCGAAAGGTAAGATAATTACTGTAGTATCATATACTACTACATGGATTTGACGGAAAGATAAAAATATATACGGATCCATCAACAACATCCTCACTCCCTAGTGCGCCGGGTCACCGACAAACGTGTGAGGAGCAGCGGCGTTGGCGGCGAGCTCAACGTGCTTCTGAACAATGCTGTCCAAGGTTGCCCTACAGTCCAAGAAGGCCAGTGTCCTATCATCCTCCTCTTGCATGTAGTAGTCCTTGTGGATGATTTGCGCGTAGACGTGGGTGATTACATCGATGGTGTCTTGCTGCGCCAGGCGCTACGCGTCGAGCGCGACCTCGGGGTGGACATTCTTCGGCGTGACGGCGGGCAGTCGCAGGGCCACCAGTGCGTTAAAGAGGTTGTCACCATAATGGCCGTTGAGGGTGGCGGGCATCGCAGAGCCTGGGTGAGGGAGTCCTGGACTAGGGGGTGTCCGGATAGCCAGACTATCATCGTCGGCCGGACTCCAAGACTATGAAGATACAAGATTGAAGACTTCGTCCCGTGTCCGGATGGGACTTTCCTTGGCGTGGAAGGCAAGCTTGGCGATATGGATATGTAGATCTCCTACCATTGTAACCGACTCTGTGTAACCCTAGCCCTCTCCGGTGTCTATATAAACTGGAGGGTTTTAGTCCGTAGGATGAACAACCATTACAACAATCATACCATAGGCTAGCTTCTAGGGTTTAGCCTCCTTGATCTCGTGGTAAATCTAATCTTGTACTACCCATATCATCAATATCAATCAAGCAGGAGTAGGGTTTTACCTCCATCGAGAGGGCCCGAACTTGGGTAAAAACATCGTGTCCCTTGTCTCCTGTTACCATCCGCCTAGACGCACACTTCGGGACCCCCTACCCGAGATCCGCTGATTTTGACACCGACATTGGTGCTTTCATTGAGAGTTCCTCTGTGTCGTCACCGATAGGCTTGATGGCTTCTTCTATCAACAACAACGCAGTTTAGGGTGAGAATTTTCTCCCCGGACAGATCTTCGTGTTCGGCGGCTTTGCACTGCGGGCCAATTCACTTGGCCATCTAGAGCAGATCGAAAGCTACACCCCTGGCCATTAGGTCAGATTTGGAAGCCTAAACTTCACGGCCGACATCCGCGGAGACTTGATCTTCGACGGATTCGAGCCACAGCCGCGCGTGCCGCACTGTCACGATGGGCATGATCTAGCTCTACCGCCGGACAGTACCTTGGAGGCCGCACACGAATCCGCTCCAACCCATAGCTCGGAGCCGACCGCGCAGACCGAGGACAGGAGGCTGGACACCGCCTCGGGAGCTGCAACCTCCACGGCGATGGAGCCAAATACTGACCTTGTCCCTTATAAAGCTCGCGACTCCGAGGTGCCGGACTCCTTGCCGGACTCCGAACCTCCTGCGCCCCTACCAATCGAATCCGATTGGGCGCCGATCATGGAGTTCACCGCCGCAGACATCTTTCAGCACTCACCCTTTGGCGACATCCTGAATTCGCTAAAGCATCTCTCGTTATCAGGAGAGCCCTGGCCGGACTGAGGTCAGGAGGGTTGGGATGCGGACGACGAAGAAATTCAAAGCCCACCCACCAACTACTTTGTAGCCACTGTCGACGATCTAACCGACATGCTAGACTACAACTCCGAAGACATCGACGGTGTGGATGACGATGCCGAAGACTACCAAGAACCAGCACCTACCAAGCACTGGAAGGCCACCTCAACTCATGATGTATATATGGTGGACACCCCAAAAGGAAGCGATAACGAGGAACAACGGGACGTGGCGAAGGATAATTCCACCAACAAACAACCAAAACGGCGACGCAGATGCCACCCTAAGTCCTGCCCCGAAAAAAACAGCACTCCTAATGACCCGGCAATAGAGCAGGGCAAACCAGTGGACGACGAACATGCAACCAAGCAACCATCCGAACAAGACGAATCGGATAATCAATCCATGCCCGGCGAAAACAACAGTCCAGACGATCTCACGCCAGACACACCACTGGAGCATAAGAACCTTCACAAAAGACTTGTCGCCACTGCAAGAAGTCTGAAAAAGGAAAAACTGAAGCTCAAAACAGCGGAAGACATACTCAGAATGAGGTGGAGCAAGGTACTCAAGACCACGGACAAATATGGCAATAGCCACCAAACAAAGAGCTACCCGAAGCACAAGCTGCTGCCAGAATTCGACGAGGAGGCCATAGAGCCCCCACAGTCAAAAAGCCTAGAGGTCGCCTGGCCGGATAGACGACCAGATGACAGGCCAAAAGCAATAAGCGGCACCGCACACAATACGACACATGATCCTCGTAAAACAGATGGCCCGGTCAGGTCAATTTATGGGCCAAAAAAGAGGGCCCTAGCAAGCAACATAACACGCTGCATGTTCGAAGATAACGGTACGCCTAAATACAGGGGCGCCGCACACCCACTATGTTTCACCGATGAGGTGCTGGATCATGAATTTCCAGCGGGATTCAAACCCGTAAACATAGAGGCATACGACGGAACAACAAACCCCAGAGTCTGGATTGAGGATTACATACTGCACATACACATGGCAAGAGGAGATGATCTCGACGCCATAAAATATCTACCCCTCAAGCTCAAAGGGCCAGCTCGACATTGGCTCAACAGCCTCCCAGAAAATACTGTTGGAAGTTGGGAAGAGCTCGAGGACGCGTTTAGAGAAAATTTTCAAGGGACTTTTGTCCGCCCTCCGGATGCAGACGATTTAAGTCACATAACTCAACAGCCCAGAGAGTCAGTGCGCAAATTCTGGAACAGGTTTCTTACCAAAAAGAACCAAATAGTCGACTGTCCGGACGCCGAATCCTTAGCAGCTTTTAAACATAATGTCCGAGATGAATGGCTCGCCAGACACCTCGGCCAAGAGAAGCCGAGAACAATGGCCGCGCTAACAAGCCTCATGACCAGCTTTTGTGCGGGGGAAGACAGCTGGCTAGCAAGATGCATCACCAGCGACCTGAGTACATCCGAGATCAGAGATGGAAACGGAAAATCACGGCGCAGAAAGGACCAGCGCCGAAATAAAGAAACAACCCCAAAGAATACGGCGGTCAACGCCGGATTCAAAAGCTCGCGGCCGAACAACAAAACACTGCCTCTTAAGGACAACAGTGAAGAGCTATCCAACTTAAACAAAATTTTGGATCGGATATGTCAAATCCACAGCACCTCCGAAAGGCCTGCAAACCACACCCACCGAGATTGTTGGGTCTTCAAAAAGTCCGGCCGACTCAACGCTGAACACAAGGGGCTCGACGCGCCAAGCGAGGATGATGACGAACCCCACCAGTAGAGCGCCGGAAAACAGAAGACTTTCCCAAAAGAAGTCAAAACAGTAAACTCACTTCACGTTATAATACGGAACAACAATGCGGCACCCGCCAAAGTAGGTGTCGCACGGTCCACCCCAGCGGAACCTCGAGATTGGATGTCAAAACAAATTACTTTCGACCACCTGGACTATTCCAGAAGCATTCGAAACACAGGATGGACTGCTCTGATATTGGATCCTATAATCGACGGACTACAATTTACACAAGTCCTGATGGACGGCGGCAGTGATTTAAACCTGCTATATCCGGACACAATCCGCAAGTTGGGGATAGACCTTACTAAAATTCAACATAGCCGCACTTCCTTCAAAGGAGTGACGCCAGGCCCTTACGCCAAGTGCACAGGCTCCTTACTACTAGAAGTTGTGTTCAGGTCACCCGACAACTTCCGATGTGAAAAGCTAATCTTTCATGTCGCCCCATTCAAAAGTAGCCATCAAGCACTATTGGGACGTGAAGCTTTTGTCCGCTTTAATGCAACACCACACTACGCGTCTCTTACACTTAAAATGCCCGGTCCACGCGGCATCATCTCATGAAAACGTCGTTCAAGACCCCGGACACGGCTAGACGAGTCCGGCATAAATAAGCTAGGGGCTCCCTAGCCGCACACCCCTTTACAAGGGGCTGTGCGTATGAGCTAATATAAGCTCAGCTTTATTCATTCATTCATATTTCGACTTTTAATTCATTTTTTGCAGATTACTTTTCAAACTAAGTTCCTCTCTTTTACAGATGAACAGCGTGTTACACCCGTCCAGGATACAGCACAACGGAGACACAGGCGCAGATGTGCAGTAGGGACCCGTTGCAAGGATTCTTTTCAGATTAAGACCCTGCGTAAACCTTTTTTACTGTCTCTTGTTGCTATATATCCCCTGGTTTCTCATTATAACTAGAGAGGAGACTGACGTTTTGGCATCGGCCGCGTCAGAGGACCTTGCGTGTACCTGGACACTAGGGGCTTAGGGCATTGTTCTGCCCGCTATCATAAAGACCGAATACCTTAGGGAGTGTTCGGCGTCTCGAGTTAGGCCTTATATGCATCAGCTCCGAATCATGTCTTTGGTCAAATGTTGGGTTTGTCCGGCTCCTGTGTTTTGCTGCCTTACGTTCCGTATCATTGTCTAACGCGGCACCAGGAGAACTACTGCGATTGTGCCCTGGTTCGGCCGGGCGAGCACCTTAGTAGAGAAAGCCGAAAACTGACTGTCATGATACAGCGAGAGACTGGTCAACCACTCGATCGACTACCAGAGTGTTTAGAATTCCTCCGCTTTGACGAAGGACCATTTCCCGGTCAGGCACATATGCACCCCGAATTCGGAGAGCGCGGTGCCCCTAGGGGCTATATCGTAGCCCCACCCTCGAACTCCTATGGCTAAGTGAAAGTGATAAAGCATTATAGTCCGGTTGCCTCGTTTGCTACGCTACCACCTTCTTCACAGGACCGAGACGTCGGATTAAGTGTGAAAATGCGCTATTTTTGCGAACACCCCCGCACCTTGTGCGTGGGGGCTGAAGCCGACGACTGCCATCTTTCAGGTTATACACACCTATACATAAACGGCCGCACAGGAGATATTTCAATACTTGAACGCACAAGTACCAAAAAGCGCTTACATCATAAACATCGTTTTACAAACCAAAACGTTCATTTGAACATGACATTTTTTGAGCACTGCGACTCTATTACACGAGCACCACGCAGAACTTCCCCAAAATAGTGCTCGGCGGGTAACCGGCTCTCGTCCGAACCCTGGGTCGCAACAGCGGTGGCATCCATCTCTGTCCAATGTGTCTTCACACGGGCGAGGGCCATCCGTGCACCCTCTATGCAGGCCGACCGCTTCATCGCCTTGATATGCGGCCCCGCCCCAAGAAATTGCTGCAATAAGCCAAAATAACTCTTCGGCTTGGGCCTATCCGGCCAGACATGAGTCACGATATCCGTCATGGCAAGTCCGGACAATCTATTCAGCTCAGCCCACTCGGCCAACCGATCGGTCAGCGGAAGTGAACGCTCTGGACTATGGAATTGAGACCAAAACAACTCTTCCGTCTTGTGATCCTTCTGACTTCAGAAGTGCACAACGGCATCTGCCGCACTCGCCGCCAAGTCCATATAAGGATCCTCCGGACCCCACAGCTGGCCAAGCTGAGCATACTTTGGATCTGTAAACCTTCGGTGCAGCAGAAAGGTCTTGCCAGCCACAATGTCTCCGGCCTGGCGCAGCTCCTCCTTTATAGCCCGCATTGCAGAACGGGCATCCTTGGCTTCGGCGGTGGCCTTCCCCAGGTCTTCTCGCTCCGCTAGGCGCTCCTTTTCAAGAACCTCATTGCGGTCGGTAGCATCTTTTAACTTCACGGCCATTTCGGCCATCTCCTCCCTGCTTCGGCAGTATGCAGCCCTTTCGGCTTCTAGCTCTTCGGCCGCCCTCGAGGCGGCCGCATCACTCCTTCTGGCTTGCTCCTTGGCTTGAGCAAGTTCTGCCCGAAGGCTCTCCACAGCAGCGGCACCATCTACATTTAGCACACATGTTGTAAGGAGTGGGCTTCGGCTCCCTTACTAGGTGACCACACAGAACAAAACCTACCTTGTGACTCGTCAAGTCGTTTATTGACCAGCGCGATGTCCGCATCCGCAACGTCAAGCTGCCGCTTTAGTTCGGCAACTCCATTAGTCCGGCTAGCCACTGAACTATCCGCCACCTGCATAGGAAAGGCGAAAATCAACACCCGGGATTTTGATCCTTGGCACGCTGTCGTTCTCGACACCCTACCGAGTCTCAGGGGCTACTATCTATACAGGGCGCACTTTATGTGTAAAACTGTCAAAAGGGTATGTTATTTTTACGTACCTCAAACCCCGCCAGCAAACTCTTGATGGCATCACGCAATCCGCCTTTGGCGGATGAAATTCTTTCAATCACCGTACTCATCAGTGTACGGTGACCTTCTGAGATAGACTCCCTCTCAAGCAGATCCTTCAGCTCCCCCGGCCGCACACCAGTTGGTGCCGAACTATTCGGCCCTGCCGGACTCGGGGATACCCTCCGTGATGACACCTCAGGCTCGTCCTCCCTATCCGATGGTGCGGCAGATGGAGGTGTCTCGCTCTCCATCATCTCCGGACGGAGTTCCCCCGAAGACGAGCTCATTTGAGAAGGACGGAGATCCCAAATACAAGGTAAAAACTTAAGTTATCCTCAGAAGCACCAATAGGGATGTCCCTTATTACAAAACTCCCTTTTTTCTACGTACGGCTCGCTGGAGGGCTGATTCTTTAGGGGAGCCTGTGCGGCCGGAGCCTCTCCGGACGCAGGACCCTCGGGTTTTCGGAGGCGGTCCTCTTCTCCCCTTGGAAGGAGGGATTCTCGATCCCCCCTTCCTCAAAAGCCTCCTTGGTTGAGGCGGTAGTTCCTCTGTTCTCCCCTTTGCCTTCCTCTGAAGGCGCAACCTCCAGCATCCTGACCAGCATGGGATCCGGCGCGGTCTCTGGGAGGGGGGCCGAACACCGTATTAGTTTTGCTTGCGCTAACTACTCTTGTTTAGAGGGCAATTGGTCAAAAGGCGAATCATAGAAAGGCAAACCAACGGTATGTCCGGACTCAGAGCTACTTACTTGTGTATCCGGGCGATTGCAGCTTAGGCCGGCGTCCTCGGTCAGTTCCGGACCAACCTCTTGTGATCCGAAGAACAATTTGTACATCTCCACTGGTGTCGTACCCATGAAGTGTTGGAGGATTCATGGTCCCTCCGGATTAAACTCCCACAACCGGAGAGGACGGCGTTTGCAGGCTAGGAGGTGCCTAATCAGCATGACCTGCATCACCACGACCAGATCGATCTCCCTTGCTTGGAGGTCTCGAATCCGGCCCTGCAATAGGGGTACGTCCTTTGATGGCCCCCAGTTGAGCCCTTGGCTGACCCATGACGTCAACCGCTGTGGAGGGCCCGGGCGGAAGATGGTCGGCGGCTTCTGCCTGCTGCCCCTGGGGGCGGTTATGTAGAACCACTCCTGCTACGACAAGCTGAGCTCCTCCTGGAAAGAGCCCTCGGGCCATGGAGCGTCGGCCCTTCTGCTTACAACCGCCCCGCTGCACTCTGCTTGACGCCCCTCGATCATCTTCGGCTCCACGTCGAAGGTCTTAAGCCACAAGCCGAAGTGAGGGGTGACGCGGAGGAAGGCTTCGCAGACGACGATGAATGAAGAAATATGGAGGATGGACTCCGGAGCCAAGTCGTGGAATTCCAACCCATAGTAAAACATGAGCCCTCTCACAAAAGGATCCATCGGGAAGCCTAAACCCCTACGGAGGTGGGACACAAACACGACATACTCGCCGGGCTCGGGGTGGGAATGACTTGCCCTTTGGCGGGCAACCTACGCGAAATCTCGTAGGTCAGGTACTTGGCTTCTCGCAGCTTTAGCACATTCTCTTCCATGACGAAGGAGGGCATCCACCGGCCCTGTGGATCGGAGCCGGACATTGTTGAAGGTCCGAAGTGCTCGAATCTGGGGCTCTGGCTGTTGGAACTCGGGGTGAGGAGAAGATTCGATTGAGGATTGAAGAAAAGAAACAAGCCTTGGTCCCATTATAACGAAGGAGAATACCAAGAGCCGTCCCCGTGACCGTTCGGGACTCGCCTCCGATAGAGGGGGCGTGGCGACGGGCAAGGTTGGGTTACCCACGTTCGTATTGATGGGAATCCCGGAATAAGGGGAACACGATCTCTGCTTCAACACGACGTGCCAAGGAAACCGCTTCGCTAAACGTGCTGAGGTGGTATAATAAAAAATGATTCAACTAAAGGCTTGGTAGTGGCGTGACGTCATGCCACAAAATACGTCAGCAGATTGAACTTGTGTACATATTATTCTCTCTACGGTGGAATGTGGAATTTATTTTGCAGAGTCGGACACTATCCTGGTGTTCACAATCTTCTATGAGTTATTCGGAGGAGGAACCCGCCTTGCAATGCCGAACAATATGCGCGCCAGACTCATCGTCATTGAAGCCTGGTTCAGGGGCTACTGAGGGGGTCCTGGACTAGGGGGTCTCCGGATAGCTGGACTATCATCGTCGGCCGGACTCCAAGACTATGAAGATACAAGATTGAAGACTTCGTCCCGTGTCCGGATGGGACATTCCTTGGCGTGGAAGGCAAGCTTGGCGATACGGATATGTAGATCTCCTACCATTGTAACCGACTCTGTGTAATAAATACGGATAGTGTCCAGCTCCGGATAGTGTCCAGCTCTACAAAATAAATTCCACATTCCACCGTAGAGAGAATAATATGTACACAAGTTCAATCTGCTGACGTATTCTGTGGCATGACGTCATACCACCACCAAGCCTTTACTTGAATCATTTTTTATTATACCACCTCAGCGCATTTAGCGAAGCTGTTTCCTTGGCACGTCTTGTCGAAGCAGAGATCGTATTCCCCTTATTCCGGGATTTCTATCAATACGGACGTGGGTAACCCAACCGCGTCATTGATGGTGGCGCTTGGGAGATAAGCGAGTTTTATCAGGCCGGTGGGGACGCATAGTCTTCGTCCGCCTATATATAAGGGGATAAGGATCCACCTTTTTACCTACGCCTTCTTCCTCCTTTGCTTATCCATCTCCGTGCACTCGAGCTCCAGCGCCCAAGTCCGCGCATCTCGTCTCAACCTCCTCCAGTCATGTCCGGAGCGGGAGGCAAGTGGTTGGCCTCCTCCGTTATGGAGGAGCACATCGAAAAGCTGCGCCGTGCCGGATACCTTTCCAGCGACATCGCGCACCGTCTGCCCGACGAGGGGCAGCTCATACCCACCCCCAGGCCCCATGAGAGGGTCGTATTCCTTCCCCACTTCCTCCGCGAACTGGGCTTCCCACTTCATCCCTTCGTCCGGGGGCTCATGTACTACTACGGCCTAGATTTCCACGATCTGGCGCCGAACTTCATCCTCAACATCTCGGCGTTTATCGTCGTGTGCGAGGCCTTCCACTGCATCCGGCCTCACTTCGGCTTGTGGCTCAAGACCTTCAATGTCAAGCTGAAGGTGGTGAAGGGCGCTCAAGCGGAGTGCGGAGGCGCCATGGTGGGCAAAATGCCCAACGTCACCTGGCTCGAGGGGGCCTTCGTGGAGTCCATCAAGGGATGGCAATCGGGGTGGTTCTACATCACCAAGCCGCGTGACCCTAAATGGGCAGCGGCCCCCGAGTTAAGATCTGGTATCCCTATGCAGCTCACCTCCTGGAAAGAGAAGGGCTTGCTATGGGGCAGTTCGGAGGAGCTGACAAGACTCCAGTCCTGTCTCCAGACCTTGGTGAACAAGAAGCTTAGGCTTGTCAATGTGATCCAGGTCATGCTCGTCTGCCGGATTCTCCCCTGCCAACAGCAGGCCTTCAATTTGTGGGAGTTTGATCCGGCACAGCACCGGACCCTGAGCGGGCTATTCGACACGATGTATGAAGCTGCCTGGAGGGTGCTGTTCAAGGGCGGAGAAGCCCCCGCATCCGCGACGGAAGACCGCGGATTCAGCACCAAGCGCCCGGCCGGCGAGGTAAGCTTTGTTATCCTCTATGGGACACTTATTTTCTTTCATAGTTAATTCTATGCGGGATTTGAAACTCCCAATGCCTTTGACAGGACTGGGAGAGGACGTCCGGACAGGTAGACTGTCCGGCTCCCCTTCCCGAAGACCCAGCGGACGCCCGTTTAACGGGGCTGCTAGTCCCGGCACTTTATGTGGTGCCGGAGAAGAAGGCCAAGAAGAAGGCCACGGGAACTCGAAGAGGTTCCCGGAGCCAGGTGATATCGGACTCATCGTCCGATGGCTCCGAGGCGGACTCCTCCCCTGAAGACGAGGAGGAGAAAGAGGAGTCTCTCCCAGAGGAGGGAGAGAGGAAGAGGAAGGCTTCCCCAACGGGGGAGGCCGAAGGGTCCAAGAGGGGAAGGACTCTTCCCCCGGACAGCTCCGCCAACGCCAACATTGGCGACGAAGAGTGGCTCTCGAGGGCCAGGCCTCCGGCAAGATCGTAAGTATCCAGATTCCTGAATGATTTACAATTTCTCTTTCGCGTCACATAGTGTCCTTCTAATGCCACATACTACCTGTAGTCCGGCCGATGATGATCTTCTCGCTTCATCGAGCGGGTCCTTGGCTCCGTCGAACGTGGATTTCATTCCGACTGCCTCCACCCCTCGCGACACTGAGGACGCCGAGGTGGGATCCCAGGAGGGGACCCATCAGGAGGAGGCTCTAGAGGTGCCGCAAGGCAGCCTCCCGGACTTTGCGCCGGACTCCATGACGAAACCCGCAGTGGTTCCGGAGTCCGGCAGGCGGCCCCTTCATAAGAAGGGCAAGACCGTGACGCCAGCGGCCTCTGTCTAGCCGGAGGCGCTGGACAACTTTTTGGAGGCGCTGAACGGCGCTTCCATCGAGGAAGAACACCGCACTATCATGAGTGCGGTGATTCAGAAGGTTCAGCTCGCCAAGAGCGGGCTGACCGAAGCCTGCAGTAGCCTTCTAACAGGCTTTGAGGTAAGAAGTTTAAAATATGTAATGTAATACCGCATAGACAGTAGCCCCTGATGCTCGGTTCGGTGTTCAGAAAGAAAAACCGGATTGAGGATCTAAAAAAGATATACGCAGGAGTGCTAAAAATTATGTCAATATGGGTTTGCAGGCTGCGCTGCTGACCTCTGCCGCACTGACAGCGGAGGTCGGTGCTTTGAAGCAGGACCTCAAGCGGTCCGAGCAAGAGCTCGGCCTTGCCAAGAAGCAGCTCGAGGACAAAGAAGGTGGGTAACACCACTTTGAAGTTTGTACCTTACAGAAAAGGATTTTGGTTGCAATAGAAATAACAAGGATAACGTGGGTACTGCAGGGGCCACGAACGAGGTTGCAACCCTGAAGGAGGCCGTGTCCGCGGCCGAATGCAATGCGGCCGCGGAACGAGCAGCGAGAGAAGCAGGAGGCGCGGGTGGCGGAGGTGCGGCAAGAGCTCCAGGCTCTCATGGAAAAGCATGAGAGTTTGGAGCGCGACTCGAAGACTCGAGAGTCCGAGCTTGCCTCGGCTGTTGAAAGTGCCAAAGCCGCTAAGGCCGAGGCCCATAAGGCCCTCCAGGAGATTGAGGAGGTGAAGAAAATAGCGGCGGGTAAGACATTTTTCATGCAAAGCAAGCATGTGAATGTAAATTACCTGTTACTTACCCGAATTCGGAGCTGTCCAGGGGCGTTTGCAGATCTGCCTCGCCGCGTGTCCGATGCCGTCGCATTCTACCGGGCCGAGGAGGGGAGCTCAACAGAGAAGGTCTTCTGGTCTCAGTACGCTGAGGCCGGACACCCGGTGCCCCCTAGCGACCAGCTGAAGCAGCTGGTCGAGCTCCACAAGGTAGCCGAGCAGGCCATGAAGGGCCTCATAGTCTGGCTGTGGCCTGGAGAGGCCATGCCTGGGAGCTACTTCGGCCTCGTGCGGTAGATGGTGGATGCGTGCCCCTGGGTGGAAGTCATCAAGCGCTCCGCCTGCATTGAAGGTGCCCGTCGGGCCCTTGCCCCCGCAAAGGTGCACTGCGGCAGGCTGGATGCTGAGAGGCTTATCACGGACGCGCCGCCGGCGGGCAAGGGGTTTCGTATGCCCGAAATGTACGATGAGAGTGTCCTGAAGGGTGCCGCAAGATTGCGGATGAGTGCCCCAAAGATGTAATTATTGAGTAAACTCGCAATGTGTTATCCTGTGCACTGAAAACTTTGTTCATATGCGCTAAGCAACGCTTATTGATTTAAAATATTACCTTCTGTGCGGCCGTTTATTAAATCTGAGAGATGGCAAGTCGTCGGCTTCAGCCCCATGCCACGAGTGCTGGGGTGTTCGGGATAAACTTGAGCACTCTTGTTCCCATTTTTGGGCCCATCTAGGGAGGCGCTCAACACAGCGAACAAGCCAACCGGACTTATAATGCTTGAACACTCTCACTTAGCCATAGAATTCTATAATTTTAAATTTCGGCGAAGCCCCTAGTATTCGGAAGACCGAGTTCGGGGTGCTATCCACGCCTGGGCCGGACACAGCCGGTTCCTCGCTCGAAGTGGCATAAGTCTTTAGGGACTCGAAAAGACCTCTCGAACAGCGACCAGTCTCTCGCCTTATCATGACAGTCAGTTTTAGCTTTCTCCTCTGAGGCGGTCGCCCAACTCAACCGGGGTGCAATCGCAGTGGTTCTCCCAGTGCTACCTTACCCGACGAAACGGAACATAAGGTACCAAAACATGGGAGCCGGGCAAACCCAACTATTGACCCAAGACATGATTCGGAGCCGATGCATATAATTCTATAAGTTAGGGGTGCCGCACTTGTGAAAGTGTTCGGACTTATCACACCATAATGCGGGGAACATAATCCCCTGGTGTATTCGGCCGTACCAAAATGTACGGGTGCAAGATGTCATTAATGAACATATATGTAAAAAAAAGGTTATGCAATTATAGGCAAAAAGTGCTGCATTGTTTATTCAAGGAATTCTACTATGAGTGCAGAACGATACAAATAGTGCGGTAAGCAAGGGATTGGACTAATTAAACATGTCCCCCTCCAGGGGTAGGCTACGAACTGGTGTATTTAACAAATTTAATGCTCATAATGGAGACCACCTGAGTGTTCGTCGTGGCCTTTGTCCCTCCCTGGCTGTTGCATCGTGAGTTCCGCAGATCTACTGCCGGACAGGGCCTCTGGTGAACGGAGTCCTGTGGAAAAAAAGAAGAGAAAAAAAGGTGACACACTTGGGAGCCCCTGGTGTGGTTAAGCCGTAATCTGGGCCTTACGTGGCCGTGCCCCTCCCCTATGCCCATGGTATCTCTAGGGCATAATGATGTACGCGAAGAGCTGGTCTTGCAATCATGCAAGGGCTGGGGTTGGGGCCACATTGCTACGCGTGCTCGGAACGTGCCAGGTGGTCTTGGTTGATGTTACTCTGGGCGTGTTTGGCCATGTCCGGTCGTTCAACGACCAGACTCAAAAATTGCCTTAAAAGGCTGCTCTGTACTTCTGCCGCGAGAGCCGCTGTGTGTTCCTCCGTTCGGAGGGAGCGTTCAGTATTTCCGTTGACCGTGATGACTCCACGAGGGCCTGGCATCTTGAGCTTGAGGTATGCATAATGCGGCACCGCGTTGAACTTTGCAAACGCGGTTCATCCGATCAAAGCTTGATAGCCGCTGCGGAACGGGACTATGTCGAAGATTAACTCCTCGCTTCGGAAGTTATCCGGGGATCCGAAGACCACTTCCAGTGTGACTGACCTGTACAATTGGCCTCAACACCTGGTATGACGCTTTTGAAGGTCATCTTTGTAGGTTTAATCCTTGAGGGGTCTATGCCCATCTTGCGCACTGAATCCTGATAAAGCAGGTTCAGGCTGTTGCTGCCGTCCATAAGGACTCTAGTGAGGTGAAATCCATCGATGATTGGGTCTAAGACCAATGCGGCGAACCCACCATGATGGATACTGGTAGGGTGGTCCCTTTGATCGAAAGTGATCGGACAAGAGGACCATGGATTGAACTTCGGGGCGACTAGCTCCATCGCGTATACGTCCCTAAGTGCACGCCTCCGCTCCCTCTTGGGTATATGGGTTGCGTATATCATGTTTACCGTCCGCACTTGTGGGGGGAAACCCTTCTGTCCTCTACTGTTCGGCGGCCAAGTCTCTTCCTCGTCGTCGCTGTGCAGCCCCTTGTCATTGTTTTCGGCAATTAATTTGCCTGCCTGCTTGAATACCCAACAATCTCTGTTGGTGTGATTAGCTGGCTTTTCGGGGGTGCCATGTATCTGGCAAGAGCGGTCGAGTATTCGGTCCAAATTGGACGGACCCGGAGTAGTTCTTTTGAATGGCTTCTTCCGCTGACCATGTTTAGAGCCTCTGAATCCGGCGTTGATTGCCGTATCCTCATTGTTATCGCCGTTAACACGGCGTTTGTTTTTGTTTCGACACGACCTGCCATTGTGGTCCTTAGTATCCGGACTGCAAGCATTTTTACTGAGGTTGTTGCTGCGAGCTAGCCAGCTATCCTCTCCCGCACATAAGCGGGTCATGAGTGATGTGAGGGCTGCCATGGATTTCGGGTTATCCTGCCCTAGGTGCCGGGCCAGCCACTCGTCGCGGATGTTATGTTTGAAGGCTGCGAGGGCCTCTGCATCCGGACAGTCGACGATTTGATTTTTCTTTGTTAAGAACCGTGTCCAGAACTGTCTGGCCGATTCGTCTGGCTGCTGAATAATGTGGCTTAGGTCATCGGCGTCTGGTGGTCGCACATATGTGCCCTGGAAGTTGTCAAGGAATGTGGCTTCCAGGTCCTCCCAACACCCAATTGACTCTGCGGGCAAGCTGTTAAGCCAATGCTGAGCTGGTCCTTTAAGCTTGAGTGGGAGATACTTGACGGCGTGGAGATCGTCGCCGCGGGCCATATGGATATGAAGGAGATAATCTTCGATCCAAACCGCGGGGTCTGTTGTGCCATCATAGGATTCAATGTTCACGGGTTTAAACCCTTCGTGGATTTGATGATCCATTACTTCGTCAGTGAAGCATAGTGGGTGTGCGGCGTCTCTATATTGAGCAATATCACGACGTAGCTCAAGAGAGCGTTGTCTGTTGTGTTCGGCCCGGCCGGAGTTGCTGTATCCGGCTCGACGGTAGTCGTCGTGGGTCATGGGGCGCCCACGTGATCCATAGATAGATCTGGATTGTCTTGCCTTGTCCTCCAATATATCTCGCAAGTCCAGCGCATTCCCTCGTGGCTTCGTACTTTTTGAGCGGTGCCGGGGTACGGTCTTGAAGGAGGGCCTAGATGCCTCTCTGTGTGACCACGGGGTGGTCGGTCTACCGTATTGTGCGCTGGTGATGAAGGTTTATATCCGACCTCCTCTAGTAGGGGGAGCAACTTGCGTTTTGGCTAGCTCTTGGAGGGGCGTTCAAGTTCATACTCTTCGGCCGCGAGGACCTCGGTCCATCTGTCGGCCAGCAGGTCTTGATCAGCTTGAAGCTGTTGCTGCTTTTTCTTTAGGCTATTTGTCGTGGCGATAAGCCTGCGTTTAAAACGCTCTTGTTCAACGGGATCCTCTGGCACGACGAATTCGTCGTCATTGAGGCTTGCCACGTCTCCGGAGGGAGGCATGTAGTCTTCATCCTCCTCGTATGCCGCTCTCTCTTGAGGGCTGGCTTCCCCGTCCTCCTGTGCTGAATCTTGCTGGAGGGGGTTGTCTTCGGCACTCTCTGGGGTGTTATTATCTCCGGTGCCGGAATCTCCATTCTTACTGTGGTGGGATTTAGAGCGGCGCCGCTGGCGTCGGCGCTTGCGCTGTTTCTTAGCAGAATCTGCCTCCGCTGCTTCTTCGCCGTCCCCATCCTTTGGGGTGTCCACCATGTATATGTCGTATGACGAGGTGGTCTTCTAGTGCCCTGTAGGCGCTGGTTCTTGATCGTCTCCGGCGTCGTCGTCCATACCGTCGATGTCTTCGGAGTCGTAGTCTAGCATGTCGGTTAGATCGTCGACAGTGGCTACAAAGTGGGTGGTGGGTGGGCTTTGAATTTCTTCGTCGTCCACATCCCAACCATCCTGACCGCAGCCCGGCCAGGGTTCTCCTAATAATGAGAGATGCTTTAACGAATTTAGGATGTCGCCAAAGGGTGAGTGCTGAAAGATGTTCGCGGCGGTGAACTCCATGATCGGCGCCCAATCGGATTTGATTGGCAGGGGCGCAGGAGGTTCGGAGTCCGGCAAGGAGTCTGCCGTCTCGGAGTCATGAGCTTTATAATGGACAAGGTCAGTATTCGGCTCCATCGCCGTAGAAGTTGCGGCTCCCGAAGCGGTGTCCAGCCACCTGTCCTCGATCTGCGCGGTCTGCTCCGAACTTTGTGTCAGAGCGGACTCGTGTGCAGCCTCCAGGGCACTGTCCGGCGGCAGAGCTAAATCATGCCCATCGTGACAGCGCGGCACGCTCGGCTGTGGCTCGAATCCGTCGAAGATCAAGTCTCCGCGGATGTCGGCCGTGAAGTTTAGGCTTCCAAACCTGACCTGATGGCCAGGGGCGTAGCTTTCGATCTGCTCCAGATGGCCATGTGAATTGGCCCGCAGCGCAAAGCCGCCGAACACGAAGATCTGTCCGGGGAGGAAAGTCTCACCCTGGACGGCGTTATTGTTGATTGAAGAAGCCATCAAGCCTATCGGTGACGACACAGAGGAACTCTCAGTGAAAGCACCAATGTCGGTGTCAAAACCGGCGGATCTCGGGTAGGGGGTCCCGAACTGTGCGTCTAGGCGGATGGTAACAGGAGACAAGGGACACGATGTTTTTACCCAGGTTCGGGCCCTCTCGATGTAGGTAAAACCCTACTCCTGCTTGATTGATATTGATGATATGGGTAGTACAAGAGTAGATCTACCACGAGATCAAGGAGGCTAAACCCTAGAAGCTAGCCTATGGTATGATTGTTGTAATGGTTGTGTGTCCTACGGACTAAAACCCTCCAGTTTATATAGACATCGGAGAGGGCTAGGGTTACACAGAGTCGGTTACAATGGTAGGAGATCGACATATCCGTATCGCCATGCTTGCCTTCCACGCCAAGGAAAGTCCCATCCGGACACGGGACGAAGTCTTCAATCTTGTATCTTCATAGTCTTGGAGTCCAGCTGATGATGATAGTCCGGCTGTCCGGACACCCCCTAGTCCAGGACTCCCTCACTAGCCCTCTCCGGTGTCTATATAAACCGGAGGGTTTTGGTCCGTAGGACGAACAACCATTACAACAATCATACCATAGGCTAGCTTCTAGGGTTTAGCCTCCGTGATCTCGTGGTAGATCCACTCTTGTACTACCCAGATCATCAATATCAATCAAGCAGGAGTAGGGTTTTACCTCCATCGAGAGGGGCCGAACCTGGGTAAAAACATCGTGTCCCTTGTTTCCTGTTACCATCCGCCTAGACGCACAGTTTGGGACCCCCTACCCGAGATCCGCCGGTTTTGACACCGAGACTGGGCGCGTTGGCTGGAGGCGTACGTCAAAGTCATCCGCAAGCTTCTTGACGACGGTGAACTTATCGAGGAAACCGACGAGGACCTCGTCGAATAAGGAGACGAAGATGTCGTCCAAGCGGCCCCTCGCCCTGGCGGCCTCAAGAAATACTACCTGGAGACGTTCCTCGGTGCCGGGCCGCAGGCCGGCGTAGTGGACCATCTGGCACAGCCGGCTGATGCTTGCGCTCATCGTCTCCATGGGTCTAGCTTAGCTTCTAGTCAACTGATCTTGCGATTCGAGTGATCACTCTTTCCCTTGGTTAGCATGCATAGGTGTGTAGGATTTCGTACTACTCCTCGGCCCTCTACTTCTCCTGCCTTTGGCTTTATGATAGGTGGGCCAGGCACCCCTTGGGCCCACGTGTCATTCACCCAAAGGCAGTTGCCGTAAGTCAATGAAGCTGCATCCCCCTCCGTGCCGGTGCAGTATAGTCATCTCACCGGACCTCTAGTTGGGGCCAAACGAGAGAAGTTTGTGCCAAGTTTTGACCTTCGATTTAACTAATAAAATGTTAGTGCATGTAAACAAAAATGTTGTGTAAGTCACCTTACGAAAACCAAATAATCCCAAAACACTTAGGCACGGTGCATTAACTCCCTCCTTGTTTCTTATTTCGTGACATATCAACCAATGAGAGATGTGGGTCGTGCATGCATTCAATGACTTGAGACTACCAAACATGACATGCAGTATTTAGTTCATTGCATGTAATCCTATTAGTACTCTAGTTAGCAAAAAGACATTAAGTTCTCTCGCCGATAGGAATAAAACACCATGTATTTATTTACAGAGGGAGTAGTACATTTTTTGTGACATGCATTACTAGATATTGCTAGTCAGATACTAAAATCTAGATGGACGTGGTCGTACTCCTGAATCCAGACGGTGGTGCTACTAGTACTAGTAGTAGTACTACCAATGTAGTAGTAGGAGTACTAGCACTGTACTACCTGTTGGTTAAATTATTACGTGCTGCTCCTCACAGTGAAGTGACAAGACCCTGCGCCAGAGATGACACCTGAGTATAGGCGCCATGTTCGGCATACCATAGTTAGCCTCACCGTCTACAGTCACTATCATCATGGTTGTATAGCTAGCCTGCTTACAACTAGCCCTGTTCGATAATTTCCCGTGCGTAGATGCCCGTGCATTGCATGGAACACCAAGATTGGGGATGGATGGCGGCGGCAGCGGCCATTGCGCCAGATTTTTCCACGGCCTTCTAGATGTGGTGGGGAGGAGATAAGGCTGATTGTGAGAGACAAGGAGTTGTTTGTAAGTAGGGAACAAGTGCGGGCATCTTTTTGCAAAAATGGAGAAGCTTGGTTTGTATGCATCAGATCTAGATCCGACGGCTATTGGTGAAAGATGGGAGGCACAACATCATCACCAACTCAGGACCTATTTGATTCGCAGCATTTTGAAAACGCAGGAATACGACACGGCAATATTACAAGTTTCAAACTAATATTACAAATGTTAGGAGTAATGCTGCACCTACGAAGAGGGAATTACTAGGAATTTTATGTAAGAACTTTAGTTACTTTAGCTGGATGCAGCATTATCATACAAACTAAAATCCACCGCCCTGACAAGTCACTAATGGGCAAATAAGTTTTCGAGCCTCTGGTCACTTGATGTTTCAAAAACAAATTCTGCTTCTGCGGAGACTTTGTCCTTTAGGCTTAGACGCTTGCGGTGATCAGCACGCCATTTATGGTTGCGCCAGAGAACGCCAAACCTCATTACCTTGAGAACACTTGCCTACAGAAGAAAGAACCTGGCCAATTTAATCTCAAATGTGCTGCCTCGGTAGTCGAGCAAATCAATTTCGGTAAGATGGATATCAAGGCATTCGATGAGATTGTTATAGTGCAGCACATTTTTCACTTTCGGGTCTTTTTTTATCTGCAAAAGAAGAGAACATATTAGAGCAGTTGGCTGTATAAGATTGCCGTGTCATCAAGAGGTACCAATATCATTCGCTCATATGATAGGGTTGGCTGGCTAGTGACATTTTTCACTCTCTCTATCTGTTTCCTCTCATTTAACTAGGAGCACATGAAGATCTTGGGAATTTGTTGCCTTCCACTATGTGGCCGATGCCATATTTCACAAAGTATGCCACATAATGCGCATCAATGTCAAATCAAAAGATTTTGGCACCGCTCTCGCGATGTGAGAGAGTTGGTACCGCTGTGCACACAGACCCACATGTATAAACAAATCAATCAAACCAACTACACCAGCCTCTCACTCTCCCAAACAAGTGTTTTTATTGCCTCAGTCCTCTCTCTCTCTCCACGCAGTGTTTTTTCATTGCGTGAATTAATTTGGCACCGGAGCAAAGTAGGTGATCCAGATTGGGGCACCAGAGCAATGGAGGGGCATCGATGCCAAATGCATCACAAGTGAATTTGGCACATGTTTTGGCCTACATAGCCCACTTTTGTACTCCCTCCGTCCCAAAATTGTTGTCTTAAATTTGTCTAAATACGGATGTATCTAGTTACATTTTAGTGTTAGATACATCCGTATCTAAACAAATGTAAGACAAGAATTTTGGGACGGAGGGAATACTACCTCGTATTTAGTATAAAAATTTGACCATAGATTTACCTAAGAAAAATGCCAATGCATGTCACTAAAAATTACACCATTTGAAATTATGTTCAAATACGAATCCAACGATATAGTTCTTAGAGACATTCATTAACATTTTGTCAGTTAAATCTATGGTCAAATTTTGATACTATAAAATTGGAAGAGTAAACCAAGAAAGAGGTAGTACTTCCTCTTAGGGTAACCATAGAGTTACTAGAGTAGTCTAAGTTACTTTCCACTATGACTAGCCTATAGGAACATTTCTTTTGGTGTAGTGCGTAGATGCAGTTTTGAACACTACACTTGTCATTGTAATTTGGGAAAATTACGAAAATATTGAGCTACATTGTTGTGACAGCCTGATTTTTTGCCCTTTCTTTTTCTTTTGTTTTTCCGAGGTTCTTGCCTGAGTTTTTCTTTTTCGTGGCTTTGTGGTCTGGAAACTGAAGAAGATGCTCTCTTCTTTGCTTCCAGAGTGGCTTGTCATTCCCAAATCTTTCCCTAGACCCTGTCATTTCCATCCTAGCCCAAATCCCAATATTCTTTTATTGGGAATATTCCTTTTCTATTAAAGGAATAACTAAAATTGCCCTAGGTTGTGAAGCAACCTATATTTCCATCACTCCAAAAATTCCCAAATAATTCTAATAAATTTTTTGGGTCATATCGTGATCAAATATGGCAAAAAGTTTCATTTCCATGTTCAAAAATAATCCTCCAATAATTCATTTCCTATTCTGCCCTGAATGGCACTTTGTGAAGTAAGTGTCATTTATATTTCTCCTATTGACTTTGAAGCTTTTTGGGCATGTTTATATGTCCAAGTAATTTCCCCATGCACAAGTTCAAATTTATTTGCCTAGCCAATCTTTCTCAGTAAATTTTCAAAGTTTGTGTCAAACAGAAGGCTTTGTGAAGGAAGTACTAGCTAAGAGTACCCAAATGAGTTGAACTTTTGAACACTCATTAATGTGCTCATATAAATCCCCTCCACCCATTTGCAGCCCCATCTAATCACCTACGTGAGCACAGGAGCAAATCTTTGTTTCTGGCAATATTTTCAGGTTGTGAAGCAAGTATATTTTTTATTGCTTCAAAATCCTGATAAATTACCAGATCATTCTTATACCCTGAAAACATCTCTCCACCCAATTTGGAATCATCTCATTGAGCCATTTGCACTACTAGGGAAAGGCCTACTAATGGCGCACTGGTTTTGCCTACTAATGACGCATTACCAGTGCGCCATTAGTAGCACGCCACTAGTATTTTTTACTAATAACGCACCACTGGTGCGCCATTAGTATCTGGTATACTAATGGCGCACCAAGCAGTGCGCCATTAGTTTTGCCCACAGTGCGCCACTAGTGTCTTCTATACTAATGGCGCGCCACATGGTAGTGCACCATTAGTAACAATTTTTTTAAAATTTTTTTCTTAATCTCAGGTCACTATTTCACCTATGAGATATCCAACACACACATATATATATACAACAAGCATCCATATAACAATCATAGCCAACACACAAGTTCCATCATATATACATACATAGCCAACACACAAGTTCCATCATATATACATACATAGCCAACACACAAGTTCCATCATATATACATACATAGCCAACACATAGTTCCATCGTTATATATTACAAAAGTTTCACATTGTTCATCCAACACCGTTATCCATCAATTCACAAAAGTTTCACATTTATACAAAATAAAAACACAAATGGAAAAGAAGCACTCCATCCATGCAATCTTCCGTGAATTAAATCAAATCTGCAAAATGATAAACAAGAAGTTAGAAGAAGAAAAAGAAGAAGACTAGAAGAATACTAGAAGAAGAAGAACACTAGAAGAAGAATAAGAGGAATTTTGGAAAAGAAGAAGAACAAGAAGAAAACTATAAGCTAATTATGTAAACTTGATCATTTTGTGCTAACATAAGTTATTTTGGAGCTAACCTATAGGAAACTAAGCATATAAGCTCTAAGTTAGTATATTAGTGCCAACTTAGTTAAAATGAAGCTAACCTATGTCATTTTGGAAAAGAAGAAGAATAAGAAAAAGACTATAAGCTTATTATGTAAACTTGATCATTTTCTGCTAACATAAGTTATTTTGGAGCTAACCTATAGGAAACTAAGCATATAAGCTCTAAGTTAGCATATTAGAGCCAACTTAGGTAAAAATGAAGCTAACCTATAGGAACTAAGCATATTAGAGATAACATAGGTAACAAAGTATATATATATATATATCATTTTGGATAACTAACCTATAGGAGATCTGACATACCTGACAAAGTTCAGTTCTCATGCATTGTTCTTCTCCTTCTCCTTCTCCTTCCTCAGCCTGATGCGCCAAGAGCGGCGAGGCGGTGGAGGTAGTGGAGGCAGTGGTATGTAGTCTTCTACCACAATTGGCATGGTCATGTCTCCCAGCTGTGGGATTGCCGGCGCCACCACCGGTGTGTGGTCATTGTCAGGCACCACCACCATCGCAAGGCCACCTTCAGGCACGACCATCGCTAGGTCATCCTCAGCCACCTCCATCTCTTGCCCATGGTCAGCCACCACCATCTCTTGCCCTTGGTCAGCCACCACCAGCGCTAGGTCATCCTCAGCCTGATGCCCATCGTCATCCTATAGCTCCTCATCCCCACTCTGCTCCTCTTCTCCCGCACTCCAGTCCGGATCATCCTTCTTGTTGTCTATGCTGCTGCCAGAATCACTGCTGCTTTCGCTAGAGCCAGAATAGTTGCTGCTTTCGCTACAGCCATAGTCACTGCTGCTTTGGCTGTAGCCAGTGTCGCTGCTGCTACTCCCATTACCTGTCCAAAATGCAACAATGACCATTCACAATCGATGTGAGACAAAGCCAAATGTAGAGGAATAAGAAGAGGAAGAACGTGCCGGCATCATCATTGTCAGTGTAGCGCATGCGACACATAGTCGTGTTGAACACCTTCACGATGAGCATGGTGGCATCATCGTCGTACCTGAAGAGAAGGAAGTACCCCAGCCGTAGGTCGTAGGCACGGTAGAAGTTCTCCCACCCACGAGACAAGTACATGTGGCCCTCCTTGATCACCAACTCCACATCCCACTGCTTGTGAAACCCGCTGCCGGCCTGTCGCAGCTTCACATTATTTGGCGGATCTTCACCCATCAGCATGTTCATAAAACTGTCAAGCAGCCTCTGTCGTTTGGGACAATGAGTGATGTAGCAAACAACAGATATCATAATCAGATGGGTGAAGGGGAGATCTCTCGTTTTATATACCTGCATCATGGATGATACTGAAGTCTCAAGTATGATAGTGAAGAACTCGGAAGCATCCAACTCGTACTGCGGTGTCGCAGAGTGGCAGTGGCTGCTTCCCGCCATCTCTGATACGCAGCAGAAGAGACCAATTAGTACCCTTACAACAGATCATAAAAAACATGCATGATAACATGCATTAGTCGCAAGTACCCCATATGTCCTATTTTTAGCAAAGTCATGCTAAAATTCACGGAAATTTTTAGCATTACCTTTGCTGAAAATAGGACATATGGAGTACCCGAATTTGCCGGAACAGAAGTTAATCGACATTCCGGCAAACTCAAGGGCCTCTCGGGGTACCTGCAATATCATTATCCCCACGTAATGAAGTCGCCAATGGGTCATTTCAGAAGATCACAAGTAGCATCATCACAAGTACAACATCATCTCTAGCTTTATATTAACAAAGCATCAGCACATATACAAAAGAGCACTTATGCCAACCGTATGGTTTATAACAGATTCAGAGTTAGAAACAGGAAAAACCGGTGCTGCATTAGGTATATTCCAACTAAATTGTGTTCTGTTGTGGTGGCCCTTGAGATTGGCTCATTAGAATTTTATAATACCAAGTGTATATCGATAGATACATCATGAGATATTTTTTCATACTGTATATGCTTCTTAATGCAGATATAAATGATTTTCTCTATAAACTTGGTCAAAGATTACTATGTTTGACCTTTAGAAATCCTCGTCGACAAGAATTACTAACATCTCTGCTTACCACACTGACGAGGCAATACTTATACTACATGAGAATTTTTTGGCTGTGCTATCAAGAATTACTATCATCTCTAGGTAGGGGAGCCACCAAATGGATTGACCTGATGCTAAAAACTTTTTGGCCAACAACACAGCCCACAGTAAATCTTCAGACTAAAGAAGCAGCATATTTTTTTGGCAAACAAAACAGAATACTTGCAGGGCTCACAATGTACAATTGCACTAAACTACAACTTTGCTATTCAACAATGGTATACCTAAGAAGACCAAACCGCTGCTGTTATAATTACTTACTGCCGCTGTTATAATTACTTTGAAACTCAGATCAAACTATAATTTCACTTATTTCTACCTTCACTACATAGCAACATAGTATATTACAGGTAAGGACATGCAACTTAAACAGTGACAAGCACAAAGTCAACCAAAAATAGCTCCTTCGTCCTACTTACACTTAGACGGGCAACGTACGTGGATCTCGAAACACAAATTATGACACCTTTGTCTTTGTGGCCTATCCAACAACCAGCTACTGTTTAGCCCAACATTGTCCAGCAGTGCACTAGACAAGCAATACGTGGTCAATTATAGGCACCAAGGAATAAAATGCCTCTTGCTGGCATCAGCACAACCGCAACCCATTTGAAATAAAACAAACCATGCCTAAACTGCAGTTGAAACCCTAAAAGGAAAGAAATAATAGTAATCAAATGATTTAGCTTGCTTCCTATTAATGCCAGTGAGCTCGTCTTCTCTAGAAAGAATTGATCAAGAAAAGAAAAAGAAAAAAACAGCATTGCTACGATTGGCAGAGCACAAGCACATGCACATGGAATGTGAGTAGCTGTGTCCGGCCATGCATGTACAACAGGAAGATTGCCAGGTCTGGTCATAAAAGCACTGGGCAGGCTGAGGCTCTACAGGGGCCAAATTAAATGCCACCTCATACAATTGCAGGGAAGCGCATAATGAGCAAGGCTCTTTAAACAGAATTGAAGTATCACTTTTGACCTGCAGATCTAGCTGAGAGAGAAGGATCATGCGCTGCCATGAGCATGCCAGGCTAGGCGAGGAAAGAAGATAAGAAGAGTATGGATGGCAGGGCGGTGCGGGGGCGCGAGGGCGCGAGGCCTCGTGTCGTCGCCGAGGGTGCTAGGACAGTGGGTGGGGCTGATGGCGGGGAGGAGGG
>NC_041385.1:213515811-213548011 GCF_002162155.2 Triticum dicoccoides | reverse complement strand
GGGCGGCGGCGGCAGGGGACGGAGGAGACGGAGGGGGCGGCGGCGGCGTATGGTTGGGGCGGAGGGGGCAAATTATGTCGAGTGGGGAGGAAGGGAGGGAGGGGAATAGGTGGAGTGGGGGGAAGCTTACTAATGGCGCACCGCGTGGTAGTGCGCCATTACTTATTAGAACTAGTAATGGCGCACTTCGGTCGGATGCGCCATTAGTATGTATGTAAAAATGAAAAAAAAATTATCACTAGTGGCGCACCTTTTGTGTGGTGCGCCATTAGTGTCTTCCACACTAATGGCGCATCACCAACTGGTGCGCCATTAGTATATAGTAGTGGCGCACTACTTCCCTGGTGCGCCATTAGTGTCAATCCTATCTATAGCCCTTTTCCTAGTAGTGTTGACCACCATAATTATTCCAAATTTCTGGACAGAAATGATCTTTGTGAAGCAAGTGCTATTTTGGTTTATCCATTGGGCATGAGCTTTTTACATCATCTTTATATGTCCAAATGATCAAGCTTTGACCAATATTAGCCCTAGTTGACACTCCATGTGAGTGCATCTTGCTGATCTTCATTTCTGGACCAAAAATGCAGTTGTGAAGCAACTGCAGTAAATCTTGATCCTTTTACCCTCAAAACCTCCAGGATGATAGTCCTTCGATAGATAAACCTCCCAAACATGCTATTTACTGAGTTACCTAGCTGGTGTCCCCACTGTACAGCACAAACACATGGCTGTTGGTTTACTTTGGAGCTTAGTGCAAATCACTTCTTTGCCCCTGGAATGATTTATTTCCTCAGTTATACTTAGGTCACTAAGGTCATTCCACTAGACATGGTTGGCCACGCCAAAACTAGCCATTCGCTCCAGTGCCGGTGGTGATCATGTTGATGTCAGGCAAATTTCGTGCTCTGGCTTCTTCCTGGCCCTGTGCCCGTCATCTCCCTCGTCGTATAGACCTCCATCCATGTCTAGTAGCTGCCCCGTGAGCCTCTGCACAACCCTGCATCGCTGCTTCATCGTGGTTCGCCATGAATGCGCCGCTAGCGCCATGCCCGTGCCACGTCCAGCCTCTGCTCGCCATTAAAGCTCGGTCGGGAGCTCGTCCGTGAGCTCCAGAGCCTTCCCCTATGCTTATAAAAGGACCCCTAGACTCTCCTGCAGCTCCCAAGCCCCTCTTGGTCCCTCCTAGCCCACCGGAGCAACGACATCTCGCCGGAGTTCGCCTCTGTTTGCCTTGGCCGCCACGGTTCCTCCTTGGTTCCAGCGAGCTCGAGCATTCTCTCCTCCCTTGGTGTTGTCCGAGGTTGGTAAGTGATGCATTTTTAAATTTTCACAAGCTTGATTTGATCCTGAGATGATCGTTTGATGTCCGAGGTTGGTAAGTGATACATGAGTTGGTTACGAGGTAACCCAAGCAGAATAAGTGGTGCATATAGTGTCATCATGTTGCATGCTATTATTTTCGGATTAATATGTTCATGTTGTGTTAGCTGTATCATGTTTATGTTGGTCATGAATGTTATACTGATGATCTCATGATAATTCCTGTTTAACCTGTAATTGCCATGCTGTTATCTGTCTTGAATGCTTCTGGTTTTTTGTGAGCTTGCAAGTACATTCAATGTACTGACCTGGCGTGTCATGCCAGCTTGCAAGTCATTCCCAATTTTATTGCTTGTTTGCCGTGGAGTCCTTGTTTTCGAGCTAGAATAAGCATTCCAGCCAGAGTCCCCACGGAGTGGAGTTCGCCACCATCTTCGTTGTTCCGCTGCTAGATTTATTCCGCTACTTCGAGTTGTTCTGCTGCTTGTATAGAGCAACTGAGAATGACGTAGTGTCGCCGTACCGATGTTATTCATTGTAATATCGGAGACCTTGTATTCATATTCGTGTAATAAGAGAAGGCTGGTTTGTTCAATGCTAAGCAATGCCGTATTCCAGAAGACTTCATCTAGATCTCTGGGATGGAATATGGGGCGTTCTGGTTTCCTTTGAGCCGGGGTGGCACTGTTGTGATTACCGTTTAATTATAGGAAAGAAGTTTCACCTCGATGAGTAACTTCTCCGTGCACAGAAAGCATGTAAGGAATCCAACAACTTGATCCAGATTGGGGCAAATAGATTTTAGTGCTAAGATCTTCACTGTGCGCATGGACTGGGTCAAGGTTGTGGGAATCATTTTCTAGAAGACGGTCGTAAATACATCAAGAAGAAATTTAAAAATGTGAACTTCAAGAAGACGGAGAAGAAGATGAGTGTTGTACCTGAACGATTATGGATCCAATAAAGAGTTCGGAGAATTTGGCAGACGAGTACACCAACACTGTCAATTTCGGCACGTCAATGACCCTGATTTTTGTTGGACCTTCTAGATCCGATACAAGCAATCTCTCAAGGAAAGGTGCATTCTCAATGACCATAACGTGGAACAGATGGAGTGATCTCTTCCCAATTGATGTCTTGTTGCGGGGCCAGCAAGACACATAAAGCCATCAGGAGTTAATTGCAAGGAAGTACCACACTTGAGGCAGTTGTGACGGATCAGTACCACTATTCAGATTTTTTGCAAGTCAGTACCACGTTTGAGGCTAATTGTTGCAAAACGGGCTAAGTGCCGTATTGACGTTGTATCTGACCATGCGGCCCCACCTGTCAGGTGACATGTGGCATGTTGTTTTTGCAGATAAGACCCCCACATTGCACTTAATGACGCAAATGCCCCCGCAAAGTCAAAAAAGAAAAATGGCGCGGCGGGGATTCGAACCCGCGTCCTGACGGTTTCAACGTATATGCCCTGCCACTACTCTACGCCCAATAAGTTGCTCAGTTCGGGTACCAAATACTTATACAATTAGACAACTAAATAAATAAAACGAACGAAAAAAGCAGGCGATCACAGAGAGGGCAAGGCGCAGCCGGGAATCGAACCCGCGACGAGGGTGAGGCAACGCGCATCACTACAGCGGCGCCGCCAGTCTTCCAGTATTTACGTAGCACGCGTAAATATTTTATACTATACTTTGTTCTCTTTTTCATACGGTAACAAAAAAGATAAATAGCGCGCCGTACATAGTGTGTGTATCGTATACAAAAAAATGTAATTTATATATTTTAAAAAGTACATTGTATATTAAAAAAATGCTCAATGTATATAACAAAATTGTTCATTGTATATTATACAATAATGTTAAATTTATTTTTATAGAATAATGTTCAATGTGTATTTACAACCTTTTTTGCATATTAAACCTATATAAAAAACTGAAAAAAATTGAAAATATCAAAATCCAAAGATCTGAAAAAGATAAAAGAAGTCAGAAACAAAAAAACACGTACAAAAAAAGGAATTTATGCTTTTTAAAAAACTTCATCGTATATTTATGTTCAGTGTGTATAACAAAATGGTTCATCGTACATTATACAAGAATGTTCAGTGTGTAGTTATATAATAATGTTTAGTTTGTATTTACAAAAAATATTGCATACTAAACCTATATAAAAAAGAAATGCGAAACAAAAAACATAATAAAAATGAAAAAAGGCCAGGACGTGTCCATACTAGATAAATGTAAAAATGCCACTAGTCTGACGAGAGCATCTCTCTAGTGTAGTTGATGGCTTGCTCTTTCTTTCGCAGGTTCGAATCAGCGCAAACGCGAGTTATTTCCGTTTGTTTTAGTTATTTAACGGTTATATAATATATTAAGCTACTATACTATTACAGCAGCTAACGTGGGCTAGCGTAGTGGCAGGGCCTATCTGTCGTATCCAGGAGTACGCTGGTTCGAATCCCCGCCGTGCCAATTTTCTTTTTTAACTTTGCAGGGGCATTTGCGTCATTAAGTGCAATGTGGGGGTCTCATCTGCAAAAACAACATGCCATGTGTCACCTGACAGGTGGGGCCGCATGGTCAGATACATCGTCAATACGGCACTTAGTCTGTTTTGCAACGATTAGCCTCAAACGTGGTACTGACTTGCAAAAAATCTGAATAATGGTACTGATCCGTCACAACTGCCTCAAGTGTGGTACTTCCTTGCAATTAACTCAGCCATCGGAGATTTGTCGAGGCGATGTGGAGGCTAATGAACCCGTGGATCTGCTCAAGATGAAGGTACTCGAGCGCAGTACAGCTGCGGAGAAGGTGCTCCATAGCCTTCTTCGAGATGACAACGTCGAAGAGGTCGAGCTGCTTGAGTTGAGGGAGAAGAAGGGCGGGCGCGGCATTAATCTGGGGAAGATAGCAGGAGCTGAAGTTAGCGCGGCGCAGCGTTGGTGTGAGGCGGAGCGCGGACGGCGGCAGAGAGAGACATCATCCGACTGCAAAGCTGAGCTCCTCGAGCTAATCTAGGGCGGTGGATAGGAACCACTCGTCGAACTTGGGTTGGACCTTGCAGTTGGTACTGAACATGCAGATGTCAAGGCGTCTGGCTGGCCTAGGGTGCAATGAAAGGACCTTGGAGACTGCAGCCATGCGTTTGCAATCCCCATCGCAGAGGCAGCTGTCGGCGGTGAGGTTGAGGGGGATGCAGCGCCAGAGGGGGCGCCACCGCCGGGAGAGCAGGGCGGTCCGCACGGCAGATTTGGTTGGGAGGAGGCCGATGCTGAAGAGCAGCATGTCATCGAGTAGTGGTGAGTGTTGTGTGTGTTCTGGGTGTGCGCGAGTGCGTCCTTCTGTGCATGCCGTCGCATAGTGGTGAATTGTGCGCGAGTGCGTCCTTCGCGCGCAAGAAGCGTTTCCTCAATGCGCCCTCAATTTACTAGCGTGCGGGGTGCTACCCCGAGTGGTTTCAACTTTGTTTACTTCACCGCGTGTCGGATCGGCATCTAGTTTACTTATTTTCACCCACTGCCACATGGGCCAGCACACGAAGATACATAACACGACCTGACAAGGCAGCATGTGGATTGGTCGACCGGTCAACTAAACAATATACGGAGCTATATGCTAACACAGTGATCGTATAATCCATCCGTATAGAGAGTTCTAGTGAGAGGGGAGGCCCGTGAGAGATAGCAGAGAGAGAGAGAGAGACAGAGAAATAGCTACTCCCTACGTTCATAATGTAGTTCCAACTTTTTTTTAAGTCAAACTTTTGAAACTTTGACCAAGTTTATAAAGAAATTACTTATATCTACAATACCAAAGATAAATGATAGTATGAAGTAAGTACATGTTGTGATGAATCTAATGATCGTTCCAGATGTAAATGCTTTTCTCCACATATACCTGGTCAAACTTTTCTGAGGTTTGACTTTTCAAAAGATCCATATGCTTATGGACGTGACAGAGTCCCTAACTAGAGAGAGAGAGCGAGTGAAAAAAGTGTGCGTGCGTGTGTGAAAGAGACATGGACAACACATGATAAAAGTAGAGAAAAAGCGTGCATGTCTTTTGCAAACATATCACACATGCATATTCAACAACGGAGGCAAGGTGAGGAGATAGTGTGTGGTTGTTTGGAACCGAGAGAGCAAGACCCCTAGCACATGGCCAAGAGGGGTATGACAAACAAGGGAGAGAGGTCGAGAGAGACGTACGGAGAAAATGCAGACATTGGGAGGAGAGAGTGTATGTTTGTCATAGAGAGATCCCCTAGAGATCGTGATGGGACTACATGGGTGGGAGATCGAGTGACAAGGTGTGTGCGCGATAGAAGATTCCCCAAGAGATATCGAGATAGACGTATGGATGGAAGGAGACAATACGTGTGTTCCTGATGGCTAGTAAGAGATAATCATAATTAGGAGGGGGGGAGAGTGCTTGCGCCTATGATGGAGTGAGGGATTATGGTACTTAGGGGTTGCGTGTCACATGGAGAGAGAACAAGGGTGGAGAGTGTTAGATGGGTCTATATGTATAGTGCGAGCGAGACATGTGTATATGTGAACCAGGGAGATATAAGGTCAGTTTGACTTGCGTCCTGAGCATCTTTTGCCTGGCCTAGGGTTGTGGCTGGATTTCATGCACGCTTGTTTGGTTGCTACCCTGTGAAAAAGAAAGCCCGTCTGGCCTGGGTTCCCTTGCACTTTAATTAGACTAGCTGGACTCCAGACACTGCAAGTAGCCTGGCCCAGGCGAACGATTTCGAACGCCTGGCCGTGCCTGGTCGTGCAGCCACGAGGCTAACAACAACATGGATGGATATTAGCATTAAATAATTGCTGCATGGATTGATCGATGGGACGTTGATGCTTTGCCTGGCCCAGGCATGAACCAAACGCTTCAACACCACACAAGCCTGGCCAGGCAGAAATATTTTACATCCCACGTCCACACGAGGCAGTACTGATCATCAAGGCTTGAGGGTCAGGTCATGAACCAAACTGACCAATAAAGTTTGAGAGAGATTGAGGAGCCCCGATAAGGCTGAGTGGTGCGTCAGATAGCTGAGAGGGGGAAAGAGATATTCCATCCGCTCGATAATGCAGTGCATGTAAATTTTTTAGAAGTCAAACTTTGCAAACTTTGATCAGGTTTACGCAAATGTTATTTATATCTACAATACCAAAGATACATCATACAAAACTACATCTCATGGTGAATCTAATGGTATATGTTTGTCGTACTAGATGTAATTGTTTTTTCTCCACGTACATGGTCAAACTTTGTGATGTTTGACTTTTCAATAAATCTATATGCTATGGACCGAGGAGAGTGCCTAAGTCGAGACAGATCATGTGCGTGTGAGGGAGAATGAGTAAGTGTGCAAAAAGAGTATGCTTGTGAAAGAGAAAGTGACAACAAATGATAAATTAGAGAGAGTGTGTGTTTCTTCGTTTCTTATGCGAACATATCATGCATGCATCTCCTAGATGGAAAAGCGAGGCGAGGAGATACATGAAGATAGCTAGTCTGTGATTGTTTGCAACAGAGAGAGACACCCCTGTCGCACATGTCCAATAGAAGTCTGGCCAACAAGGAACAAAGATTGAGAGGGACACATGGATGGCATGGACGCATGGGGAGGGAGAGAAGGTGTGCTTGTGATAGAGAGATCCCCTCGAGATCGTGAGGGGACTATATGGGTGGGTTATCGAGGGAGTGCATGCACGATAGAAAGATGCCCCGAGAGAAATCGAGATAGACCATGCACATGTTTGTGATGGAGACTAAGATTAGCTAGTCATATACATATAGGGGGGAATGCGTGTGCCTACAATTGAGTGAGAGACCATCATACTTGGCGAGCTAGGCATGAGATTGTGTGTGTGTGCGTGTGAGATGGAGAGAGAACGAGGGAGAGAGATAGAGTTTTAGATGGGCCTATCGAGTGCGAGTGAGATATGCATGTGTATGTGTGACCCAGGTGGATGGAGAGTTTGAGAGAGGGGGGAAGATCTCCGAGACGACAGAGTGGTGCGTGAGAGAGTTACGGGCAAAGAGCCAAGGAATTTGTGTGCGTACGATGAGTGCACCCAAGATATCTAGCTTGGACTAGCTAGAGTATCATACATAGTGTGCGAGAGAGACCTAAAGATGGTGTATACATTACAAAAAAAAGATACATCCGTGACATTTTGGGCCGAACGAATTTTTTTTCTGTCATACATATGACACTTCTATGACGATAATTGTGACAAAACCCAGTATCATCATAGATGTGGTGGGCTCCTACTTCTATGACAAAAAATCATGACAGAAAATGGGCTTTTCGTCCTGGGCGGGCCGGAGACGCAGCTGCATGACATTCTTTGGGCCGTCCATGACGGAAAAAACCATGGTAGAAGCAAGGGGGAGGAAAATTTTGGGGAGTTACTAGTTACGGTGGGAGGTCGGGGGCCGAGCGATGCGTGTTTCTCTTGTACAGGCACGCGTGTGTGTGCGAGGCGTTGGCTCTAACTGAACCCGAGCGAGGCGTTGGGCTCTAACTGAACCCGAGCGATTGCACTGCAGGCTACGCGTTACTGAACCCGAGCGATCGATCGATGGCTGTTAACTGGACCCGATCAAACGATTCCTTCACTACTGCTGCTAACTGAAGCCGATCGATTGGATGAACAGTGAGCGTCGCGGGGGCGGTTTGGATGAACAGTGAGCGGTGGCGTTGCCTCTGGATGAACAGTACCACGTGGTGTGGATGGCTGGATGAACAGTAGACTGTGGAGGAGTGGCCGTGGAGGGGTGGTTGAACAGGACCCCGTGGTGTGGAGGGCTGGATGAACAGTAGAGGGTGGAGGGGTCCCTGTGGAGGGGTGGTTGAATAGTAGCCGGTGGAGTAGGACGCGGTGGAGGCTGGATGAACAATAGCCCGTGGAGGCTGGAGGAGGTTGACGGTAGCCCATGGAGGCTGGAGGAGGTCGACGGTGGAGATGAACAGTATCCCGTGGAGTCCCGTTTTGCGGTACGCCACACCCCTCCCGATGAACAGGACCCCCGTTTCGACCATAGCGCTCCAACACAAGTCTGTTTTGTCCATTTTGCGGTATACGCCACACCCCTCCCGATCAACAGGACCCCCGCTGCGATCGTAGGAGGTATGTTTCCTCCGTTTTGCGGTATGCCACACCCCTCCCGATCAACAGGACCCCGTTCCGAATGTAGGAGGTCGTTTCCTCCGTTTTGCGGTATGCCAGGCCTCGTTTCCATCACCTGCTCCGTCCAAGCCCTCCCGATGAACACGACCACGCATTCAATTTTGACCCAGCCGGTTGGCTCCCACGCGTTCCGTTGCCTCCCGATGAACACAACCCATTCTGTTGCCTCCCCATGAACACGACGCATTCCATTGCCTCCCCATGAACACGACGACGATACTGTTTCTCCATTCCGACCCAGCCATGTACGTATGCGTGAGTAGGCGTTCGAGACCCTGCCCGTATGTACGTACGTGGCTGTATTTTCTTTCTTGCACCCTCGCTGATGTACGTACGTGTACATGCTACGTGCGCGCCTCTACTACGACATGTGCACGCCTCTACATCCACCAGTATATATGTATGTACACGTTCGCAACCAGAATGACAAGCTATGTACGCTTCGACCAGGTGGGTCCCAACTGTCAGGCACCTCCTTGCGTGCGAAGATGTAGCTGGTGGGTCCCAGCAGTCAGGGGGGCGAATCATTTTTTTTGCCTGGATGCACTTCCTTGCGTGCGAAGATGTAGCTGGTGGGTCCCAGCAGTCAGGGGGGCGAATTGTTTTTTCCCCGGACGCACTTCCTTGCGTGCGAAGGTGTCGCTGGTGGGTCCCAGTGGTCAGGGGGTGAATCGTTTTGTTTTTTGCCCGGACGCACTTCCTTGTGTGCGAAGATGTAGCTGGTGGGTCCCAACTGTCAGGGGGAAACATATTTTTCATGAAATACAATGGCCCGTCCGGTGGGTCCCAGCTGTCAGGTGGAGGAATCATTACTTTTCGCGTAATAAGGAGGCACTTACTTGCTGCGGCCATGGACCCAGCTGTCAGCCTCTCCACGTACAGTCCATGTCCGATGTAAGTCGTTCCTTGACCATGTTGACCACGCTACGCCGAGAGCACTAGGGCGGTGGACGACGGCGAGGCCTAGGAAGGGGACGACAGGGAGCGGAGGAAGACGCGGCAGTGGAAGCCCGCGCGGAGAGGAGTACGAGGGTTCACTGGTTCGACTGCGGTGTGAGGCTGCCGTCGCCGTAGGGCCTGGCCAGCGGTGGGAACAGTAAGGGGCGGTGAGGCCTCCACGGCAGCACAGCCGGCCATGGGAGGCAGGAGCATCCAGCACGACCGGCGCTGCTTTGGGTGGCTGGAGCAGAAAGACCAGAGGAAGAAGAAGCACTACGGCCGTTGGATGGACATCATATGGTCACTGGAGCTAGAATCGTTCATATTGACTAAAGTTGACGAGGCACCCCGTCCCAGTCAACTTAGTAGGTCCACAAGTCAGCCTCCCACCATGGTGGGTCCTAGCTAGCAGGGGGAGTATTCATTTTTTTGTGCGTAATAAGGAGGCACTTCCGGTGGGTCCGAGCTGATAGCGGGGGGAACGTTTTTTTCGCGAAATACGCTGGCCCGTTCGGTGGGTCCCAGCAGTGAGGGGGAAATGTTTTTTTCATGAAATAAGGTGGCCCGTCTGGTGGGTCCCTACTGTCAGGTGGAGGAATAATTATTTTGCGCGTAATAAGGAGGCACTTCCTTAAGGCCACCTGGACCCAGCTGTTAGCCTCTCCACGTACAGTACTCATCCGATGGAAGTCGGTCGTTGACCACGTTGACCACGCTGCGCCGAGAGCACCAGGGCGGTGGTCTGGACGACGGCGAGGCCTAGGAAGGGGATGATGTGGAGCTGGGGAAGATGCAACAGTGGAAGCCCGCGCGGAGAGGAGTACGAGGGTTCACTGGTTCAGCTGCTGTGTGAGGCTACCGTCGCCGCAGAATAACAGGGGGTGTGGGTGAGTAGAGGGATGGCCTGGCCAGCGGTGGGAGTAGTACGGGGTGGTGAGGCCTCCGCGGTATCACAGCCGGCCACGGGAGGCAGGAGCACGCGACACAACCGGCGCTGCTTTGGGCGGCTGGAGCAAGAAGACCAGAGGTTGACGAAGCACTACGGCCGTTGGATGGACATCGTACAATCACTGCAGATAGAATCGTTTATATTGACTAAGTTGACAAAGCCCTAGGTACGCGTCAACTTAGTAGGCCCACAGCTCGGATTTGGCAGAGAACATATAGCCCATTTGCGATTTGTAAGAATGTACAACCCATTTTTTAATTCTAATGGAATTTACTACAGCCCATTTACAGTTTGTTAAAAGTACAACCCAACTTCTAGCTAGGACAATGATTAATAATTTCATACAACCCTTCAAAACAGAATTCAAAAAAAGTTCCCACATTTTGATGGGATCCGAAATATTTTTATCCGAAATTTCTAGTCAGGTTAAATATAATTTCAAAATAAAGTTGTATTACGTTAAAATCCAACAAAATATTGCGCGCGCAACAAGTAATGAAATTAAAATTTCCAAATTCCAAAAATAATATATTTTTAAACTAATTACGTGTTTGGTGCATAGTAATTGCCTAGTTATTATAATTACATCCCATTTATTATTTCTTAAAGTCCATTTTCTTGCTAAGCCTAATGCATACCTCCTAGGAAACTTTGCAGCCCAGTGGGGCGGATAACAAGTTGACCCGGATATTGTGTACAACTATCGGCCCAGTTGCATTGCTGATGTTGAAAAAAAGGCCTGTGTAGTACAATACAACCTAACATGGTTACTCAGCCCACATTCAGCAACGCCGGATAGGCCCAAACAAGGCTTTTGTACAACTTTTTGAAGTCACTAAGCTCAATTAATAACTTAAGAAAAAAGTTAGATTACAGTGGAACCTAATTAAAAGCTGTCACGAGCAAATAAATAATCACAGGTCCCACTTGTGCGTGTGCGCGCGCGCGCGCGCGCGCGTGTGTGTGTGTGTGAGAGAGAGAGAGAGACCCATCGGTTGATGCTCGTAAATACATATTTCAGCCATATGCATTGCTGATGCTTAGTAAAAACTTATATAGTTGACACAATCATATAGAACATCATAGCACACTGAACTTGCATACAAAAATTTCACGCAGGCGGCACAATCAGGATGGAAGTAGTGGATCGCTATGGGAAGGGCTATGTTGAAACCAACGAAGTCGTACATAATGGTTCATCGTCTTTATAAATGACGGGGAGATATCTTGAATGTTGTGAAAAGAAAACAGACAGACAACACAATAAGTTCTCCTAGCATATTAAGTTGACGTACAACCCTTTCTAAAAAAAGTTCAGGTACAAAATTAGAACAGGTCACAATCAAGTATACTAGCATATTAGTGCTTCAGACCCATAGCTCGGATTTAACTAGTAATATCTGACAAGATTCAGTTGTTACCTCAAATTAGAGCACATCCAGGCAGCCGGCCCTGCCTCTTCTTCCAAAGAAGCAGTGGCCTCCGCCGCGCGATGGAGTAGGCCCTGTGCCATCCATTATTCCGAGCAACACATGGAAAGTCTAACGTTGACTCCTATAATGGATGTCGTCAACGGACCCTGGCACCGGCGGCGGTGGCAGGATTTTGATTGATGGATTGACCACTTCTTCGACATGCACGAACACTCGATACAGGTACATCCCTAACTTGGTCCGCGGCGGCCTTGGTGGCGACGAATAGTACAACCATGGTTCCTGCACCGGTATCTCAACACCAATCACCTTCCGTATGCTGGACGTCTTCTTCATCCATGCCATAACCGCCAGAGCCCAGCTGTCTGGAGGAACAAACATACTTACGAGCTCACCTCCAAGGTCATTGATAAGCTCGTTCATGGACTCGTTGTTCCAAGCACGTCGAGGCATGCCGTGGAAGGTAAGCTTTGTTAAAAACTCAAGCTCAGAGGGCACCGAGCCCCATATTGGGTGCCACCGATCAAAGCTCACCAGCGCGCCATCGGAGAACAAACGCCGGAAAGATTCAAACACACGACTGCAGTCGAAAGTTGTCCGGAACCTGACGAGGAAATCAGCCGGTGGCGGACAGACTTCGACGAGCAAGTCACTTATTTGGATGCCGTGCGCAATGCCAAGAGCTTTGACAAGGTCGTCTGGTGAGACGGGAGGCCAGTCGCCGTTGATGGTTACCATCAGCACTTTGCTGGCAAACTGGTCGTCAAGCGCCGCCGTGCCACTGTTGAGCGACAGCACGCAGCGACTGAAGGCAGGACGGACCTTAGGATCTCCGGCTCGGAGATCCGCTTTGACCGGCGACATGATAGTGCGCTTGAGTACAGGGAGTACAGGAGGGGGATTTGGGGGAACTGGAGTAGGAATCGAGATTCCAGAGGTGGGGGAGGGGCGGGAGACTGGGATGAAAAGGTAGCATGAATTTCGAGCACGTGCCAATATGCTCTAGCGCGCAAGCGCACGAAAACACCGGTGGCACCCACATGTCGGCCTAAGAGTCCTTATTCTTTGTTTTTTAGAGAGCCTAGCCTTTTTTAGGATCTTTTGAGAGCCCGGCCTGAGAGTCATAATTGAGTTGTTTGGCATTGCATTACTACTCGGCCCATATTCAACGACACCTCACCGGCCCAAACAAGTGTACATCATCGAAAAGACAGTGAGCTCAAATTATATAACTTGAAAAAATGAGATATACTCTGAACACTGGTGAATGGTGATGACCTCATTTAGCCCACCAGTAGTTCGAGACAATAAACAGTTCCAAACACCGATATATACAACATTCAAACACTGACTAGTGACTACTACTAACATAAACAGCAAGACATGATAGTTCATAAGAAGTCTTGCTACACTACCAAAATGCACCCATCTGCAGCACTCAGACTCTCGTGATCCAATCAAGAATGACATTCTAAACAGAAGCAACTATTACATAGAAAGAGTGACATAGACGAGGATGACCAAATGACAAGGAATATGCATAACAAAAGAAAGAACTACCCATCCATAACCACCAGCAAAGAAAACAAAGTCATTCTAAGAGATGATCCAACACCATCATAATTTGCAGCCCTGCTTTAGCGACCAGTGATTCGGAGACACCAGTACTCCACCCTTTCGATGCAACAGCCCAATTACCTATAAACCTGAAGGGCTTGAACCACATCACTGCCTGTCGTAATTGAGACATCCAAGGATCAAATTTAATCGGGATGCCTTTGTCATTCTCACCTTCTTTTGGTTGCAGGCTGTATTGTTGACAATCAGGGGAGTTTGCTCCCGAACTCCTAGGGCTCGCCATGTAGACACAGTTTTCCATAGCAAACAGAGCCTCTCTGCCATCAAGGTCCTTGCCAACGGTGATCTCCTGGTTAATCGGATAATTGAGTCCAAGAAACAAAGAGTGTGAACCAAGGCTGTTTACCCGCCTCCAACTAAAAAATCCTAAAGGCCCCAACAAGCTGGTATCCTGCTCATAGACGTAACAGCCACTGTCCAGATACTCACGTATTACACGGTGCTTGTATACAGCAGGGTTTTTGCAATATAACTTTTCCGGCTCATGTGTCCAAATGATCATCAGTCTTTTGCCGTCGTCTGATCGAGGGAGGAACCAGTTGTGCTTCCCTATTTTTGCCAAAGGTGGTGTGATTACAAAGGGCAGTAACTATAGGGACACTACATCATATCAAAAAGGACAGGCATTGTTAATGTAAGATCAGCATTCTCCAGAGTATGAGTAGGATAATGCAAGAAACATCATTGATATGTCCCTGTTGGAACTGGGAGGAAAATACAGGGAAATGTATACTAGGTTGGAAAATATAGAAGAGCCATGCATGGTTATACTCATGTTATCTCGCAATCGATTCTTCACAGGAAACTACCATGTCATGCATGTTATGTAATCATGTTCTATCCTCACAAACAAATTCTTCAAGATAACTAACAGACCATGCATTGTTATATACTCGTGTTCTGTGGGAAAAAAAATTGTGAGGATATTATTCTAGCCATTGATTGCTGAAGGGCGAATATAGGTATGTACACATGGTAAGCATTGCGGGATTTCACTACTTCCAAATATAGAGTTCTCCATATGCACATTTACTTCCCTAATGTATGGTTAGATGAAACCAACAGTGTGGTGCATGTTTCAACATCATGAAAATGAGGAAACTAACACGGCCATTGATACACACTCATATTTAGTAGTAGTATATAGATTACTGTAAAATAAGGATAATGTCCATATATTCCTAACCGTTTGATTATTCAGGGTACAAATTGGCTGTAATGACATGGTCACAATCGCATGAATTAACTCATTCCAAATATAGCTGATTTACGGTGTCTCTAATATATTGCCGTAGTTCTACTCAAATTCTGCTCAAACATGGATATGCAAATCATCACAACAAACAGTGTCATGGCGTCATCATTAACATGAGACGGAAACAACTTACGCGCACCGTCCCAGCAATATGTGGTGCCATCTGCTTTGTCGATCGCGTAGATGATGCCATTGTGTTCAATAGCATCACAGAAGTGTGTATTAGCTTTGACGATGATCCACTGTGAGCCGAGTTGTCTCCAGCTAAAAAAGGCACCGGCGTAAAGATAGGCGAGTGCATGGTCGAACAAGGCGATTAGCTTGAAGTCTGCGTAATTCGCAGTTCATGTGGGCACTTGGCAGATTACAATCTTCTGCAAAACAAGGTTCGTCCAACTAACGTAGTAATCTAGATGACTTGGACCGCGATGGTAATACTCTATATAATCCAACGGAGGAAGGATAATCTCATGGGAGGTCTGGAAGTTCACGAGCACCAACTTTTTACGGTCTTCGCTGAAGGCAGCCATCCAGTGGGAGGTCATGCCGACCCAGTACATACCTGCCAAGAAGTTTCGGGCGATGGTGATTGGATCGATGTCCAGGGAAATGATGTTTGGTGACACACTAGATACCTGCAAAGAAGTTTCGGCTAATGGAGATCGGATTGAAGTCGAGGGGCATCATGCACGCCTCCATATCATGGTGAGCCAATCTCGCAAGACCAGATAGCAGCAAGCAGGGTGTCTTGAAAAGCTTAGGCCTCGCTTCGATGATGGCCGTGTGCATGTCCCTCGAGCATGCAGCCAGCCGCAGGGCGGTCAACACATCCATACATGAACAACAGAGGTCGAGGACGTCACTAGGGTGATTGCTCCAATCACGGCTCATATGGATGCTGCGCGTTTCGCGTTCGGCCATGGTGGAGTTTGGAAGGGGGCTTGATTTACAGGGGAGAAGGATGTCGGTGCTGGAGCGGCTAGCGAGGGAATAGTGGTACTGGGGGAGGCGAGTGAGGCGACGGTACACGGGGGCACAGTGAGATGGAGACGGAGACGGAGACGGAGAAGGAGATGGAGATGGAGTGGTGCTATGGGAGCGGAGAGGGAGACGAGGCGAGGCGCCAATGTGCTGTATAGCGGCGGTGACAGACTGCACAGTGCACAAGGTGAGGCTGACTTTGGTAACACGAACACGCCGCCTCGCCTAGACTAGTTTCATGTGCAGGGTGTTGTCACTTCACTGTAAGGACCGGATGAATAGTATTTTGACCATCAAGTGTACCACAGTTGTACTACTACTACTACTACTAGTAGGAACATGAGTACTCCAGTATTGTATAGAGGAAATAGGTCTCCCGTGCTAGCATGCCTGTTCACTTCATCGTTTAGGTATCATCCATATTGCAAGCAGAACCAAATTCTCATGCATGCCCAATCAACGCCCTACCGCGTTGCATGCAGTGGTCGTTCTGGTGCATCAAGGACGGCATGCAGATCGTTCCACACTTGAGAAGAGGAAAAATGAAAAGGTAGAACGCGGAAGCAGAGGAAGAGAACACTAGCTAACAAGGCTGGGAGGGGATCGAGCAAGAACTTAATGCTCCACGCCTAAAGGTTTTGGTAAAACCTGATTTTCATAAGGTGACTTATACTCACCTAAACGGAGCGAGTATTCCTTAACCAGAGAATGTTGTGTCGTCCACTCACGCACTCAAAAAAAAAAGCTACGACACATTTTTTTATCTGTTTGCATAGATCCCACCTATCAGGAAGGATGGGCACGTACACGAATAGGTACGAACCCTCAGTCTACCCGCATAGCCTTTTCGTTTAGTCTACCTAGCCGTCTAATCAACTGTCTGCATGACACTTCTCCCATTTACTTCTCCATTGGGAACCGATTTGCCTCGGCTTTTTCACCTCCCCTTCATCTTCATTTGCATCCAAAGCCCACCGCGTTCACATTGTTTTAACCTCTTTAAATAATCATCTACTACTTCATTTAGACTAGCCATCTAATCCTAATTCACCAAACCATAGCCCTCCGTTCCAGCGGTTCCAAATGGCGAAAGAGATTGAGATGCATGTTTTTAGCGTCCAACATGTCCTCGTCGAAGGCTCGATGCGCATAGTTGCCACCGTCACCGTCCACCCAAGGGTTGTTCGGCGGTGGATCAACAATGTATCCAACTCCGTCGAAAAGGTAGAGATGAGGGTCATCGGTCTCGACGCAGAGTACATGGAGCCTGCCCCTGGGAAGATCCAGCGCGCTGCCGTCCTTCAGCTGTGCCTCGAAGATGATGTTTTGGTGTACCACATCATACACTCGCCCTCCTTACCAGGTGAGCTTCACGATTTCTTGTCTCGGAGGACGTATACTTCTGTGGGGCAGCCATCGAAGGGGACAAACAGAAGCTGGAGCCGTACAACCTTGATTTGAAAAGCATCGCTGACCTACAAACCAGAATCAAAATTCCTGTAGAAGATTGTGCTAAACAGACACCATCCCTATTCAATGTAGCAAATTTTGTGCTCGGTACAAATCTTCAGAAGGGTGACGAGACGGTGGCATTAAGGTCGTCTGGATGGGAGAATTATCCCTTGACGTATGAGAGGATAAAATATGCTGCCCTCGATGCCCGTGTGAGTTTCGAGATAGCTGCAAGGTCCAAAGAGCTTGTTGCGAAGCCGTCTCCCACAGAGAATGAGAACAACAAGAAGAAGAAGAACAACAAGAAGAAGAAAACGCTGCACCAGCAAAAGGGCAATATGGATGGATGAACTATTTCCTCTCTTGTAAAAAAAATTATTCCCTCTCGGTGTATATTGATATAGATGGACTATTTCGATGGTGTGCATGTCTTTGGAACAGAGTAGTAGCGTTGGTCCGCTTGACTATAAGGAACTATTTATCCGCATATATAGCTTTCTCTGCTACTCCTTCCACTGATCGGTATGTAGTGCATGTGTTCGTAGACATGACAGCTTGTCCATGGAAGTTCAACTACGGCGCCCAACACGTTTCCTCTCGCAATTCCCACGACACCTCTCCAACCCACGGCACCACGCCCCCCGACGTGCGCCTCACCCCTCTCGGCCGCACCGCCCCTCTGCCTTTGTGTGCATGACATGTGGGCCACCTAAAATGCGGCGAGCATCAAGTTTCTACCACAGCCACCCGCGATTCCCACGACGCCGCTCGAACCCATGAAACCACACGTCCCCCGACCTGTGGCTCACCCCTCTTGGCCTCACTGCCCCTCTGCCTTCGGGAGCATTACATGTGGACCAGTCACCTATACGGTCCACATGTTATTGACTCAAAGGTAGGTGTAGTAAGGTGCTGAAGCTCAGTCCCGACGGCCTTGAGAGGGAAATGTAACTCATGCGCCCGGGCTTGTGGTGCTCTCGCAGCACGAACTCGTGCCAAACTCGATATTTGTTTCTTTACTATAGATGCACGCAACGATTTAATGGACATTGTAATCTCAACATGTTATCGGGAGCTCTAAATTTGAATTTGAAACTTATAAAATGAAAAGATTCAAAACAAATAAACTAGGAGAGAGGGAGTATATCGTAGGATGTGTCCCATACAAAATAAGTCCCCTAGTTTGTCACCCCGAAGATGCGGTTAGAAAGGAGCACAGCGTCTTCCTACTCATACGGCAACAAATCGGCCACAGACAGCATGGTCCGCCTTTGACCGCCATGTGCAAGGTTCGTGCTATCTTATTCAATCTCATCGTGGTTCCATCGTACCAACTCATGTGGTGGCCCATTGCATGGCTGATCCCAATGTTGGACAAAGGTTCTACGGGAACGGTGTCACCATTGTAAATGTTGTGCAAATTGATGTTGGTACCCTCCCGTCCGTATGCAAGCCAATCTCCACTCGCACTAATCCTAGCCTGTGAAATAGTGGGCAGGGGGAGAATTAGGAAATGGACACGGAAGTAGTCTTTAGAATGCATTTACTACGTGATCAAACTCGTCTTACCTGCTCATCGGAGGAAATCCAAGTTCCCCTCAACGTTGGCATCTCAAGGGGCGTCAACTTGCAACTACGGCCACGCCGCGCTGGAGAGAACCCCAAGGAAACATCCTCGTGCGTTCCACAGAACATCAAGATGCATTTGTATGAGTAGTTTGTCTTGTGAGAGAAAAGGATGAACGAGGGAAGGCCTCTAGAGATAGAGATGGACACTACTACTACCAATGTGCTGGCCCGTGCGTTGCAATGGATCCAAACTAGTAGAATAATACTTGTTCACGTGCTTGAAATATGAACACTCTAGTTTTGATATACATGTGTCAGCAGACACGACAACTTGTCCATGGAAGTTGAACCACGGCGACCATCACGTTTCTTGTTTCTACCACTACCACACCCACACGCGATTCCCACGACACCGCTCCAACCCACGGCACGACGTCCCACGACGTGGACATGGATCCTCTGATGTGGCTATCACTGCCTTGCCCTGCCTTTCCTTCGCTGACAGGTGGGACCCACGCTTATGGGTCCCACAAGTCAGTGACAGAATGGTAGGATTGTTTGTGCCCCTCATCCCTCTCGGCCCACCGCTCGTCTGCCTTTGTGTGCATATCATGCGGACCAGCTGAACTGCGGCGACCATCAACATTCTACCACAAACACACCCGATTGGACACGGTTTGCCTGCTACGCTGCTGTGCTCCGATCCGTACTCCCGCACCATCGAATTTTCATCCAGCGGCTGTGACACATTTCGTCCCCGGCACAATCCTCAGCTGGAGTACTTATGTACTAAAGGTAGTACCCGCCGGTGTGGCCATCTATGCCTCGTAACGCCCCGACGCCCAGCTGTGGCACCCTCACCACGGCCACGCCACCACCGGTGGGTTCATCTCGAACAAGTGAGTCGCGAACCGCGCCACCACCATGAGAATGACATGTGGGCCAGCCGCATTTAAGGTCCGCAAGTCATTGACTCATAGGCCGGGCACTAAGCCACTAAAGTTCGGTCCCGTGGGCCCCGAGAGGGAACTGTAACTCCTGCGGCAGGCCTTGTGGTGCTCCCGCAGTACGAGCTTGTGCCAAAACTGGAATTTGTTTCTTACTACTACCAACTAGTACTAGTAAGGTACACGTGCATTGCACGCATGAGATTCTGGTGGTTTGTGCATTATGCTTCTACATGTGGAGTTTTCTGAATTCTAACATGTGGCAAAATCTGGTGGAATAAAAGGTTAGGCAAGTTTGATTAACTTAGGTGAGTGTTTGGTTCAAGCCACACCTTAGGCAAGCCACACTAAGGCCCCACATGACATACACACAAAAAATGTGGCAAGATTCCCTTAGGCTTGCCAACTTGTGGCTCTCATTTTGAAGAACTAATAAATTTGCCTAAGCTTAGTTGTGGCAAAGTTAGTCATGGATTAAGTTCAACCATGGAGTCTTCTAGATTATACATGTGGCGAAATCTGGTGGATGATATCCAATGGCCAGTAGTGCTTGGATTTGCCATCTTTGTACCATCGGATTGGCTTCATCCAACGACCAACTTTCAAAGTTTTTCACACACTATATAGGGGGTATAGATATAGATGTGCCGGTCCGTTGTAATGGATCCAAATTATATCTACTTAGTGGAGTGCACTCTAAACACATTATCTATTTATTTTTCTCTAACCTTCCGTAGCCATGCAACCAAGCCACATAAGCTTCATGGGTGCCCCCCACATCATATTATTCATACTACGTTGATTGAAAAAAAGATAAATCACGCAAAACAAGATCTTCCCTTTTTTGTTCCTACGATGTTGTGCGGTGCACGTATTTACTAGTTGTATAGTGGTAGTACTAATAATATAGTATTAGGAGTACAAACATGGTAGTACTAGTAGGAGTAGTACTAGTACGGAATGCTCCTACTCTATCAACAAGCCCTGTCTGACACAGAATTTCTTGGCTTCCGTGCTATAGCTAGATCTTCCCCTTGTTTCTGTTTTCCAACCCGGCGGCGGGCGGGGTGTCGGTTTGCTCAACGGCGGTCCCACATGAAAGTGAAAATGCTAGGCACAGGGGCGGAGCTACGTGAGGGCCAACACGTGCCCTGGCACACCCAACCTAGCAGGATTTTCGTAGTTGTACATCCAGTTTTGAGGCATGGAACGTCAACGCAAGGGTAATTTCTATATCCTGGCTAGACTGGCACGCCCAATGTTTTGCTTCAAGCTCCGCCACTGCTAGGCAACACGCCTTCCCTAAGCTATGTGGCGTGTCGGACGGGCCGTGTTGTACTCCCGATTCCCGGCGTGTGGGGGTGCGACGCGATCGCGGCAGGCCTTTTCCTTTTACTAGCAATGTGCCTGTGCGTTGCGATGGATTCAAAGTAGTAGAATAGTAGTATTTCTTCACAAACTTGAAAGAAATCACTATTGTTTTTATATACTCCTAATATATTACTCCCTCCGTACCTAAATATTTGTATTTTTTGAGATTTCAAATGCACTATCACATACGGATTATATAGACATATTCTAGTGTTTCTAGCAAGATGGCTGCATTGCACGAAGTTGATGGAAAAGGTAAGCACAACTTATAAATTGACGGATGGAGTACTAGTTACAGTGATGCATATAATTAAGAAAAGGGATCGCACATGTCAGTATTGACTAGAACGAAAATGCAACAACATAATAAGAATTAAGGCCACGATGATGTGATCGCAGTGGTGGTTACAGAAGGCAAGAAGAAAGATGGATCCATGAACGTACGACCTCCTCCTCCTCAACTTATGGCGCCGGGCCACCGACCGGCAGCTAAAGAATGGCGGCTTTTGTGGCGAGGTCGAGGTGCTTCTCGGCAAAGGCATCCAAGGCTTCCAGCCGGTTGAGGAAGGCCAAAGTCGTAGCGTCCTCATTGGCCTTGTAGATACCTATGTACACGATTTTCTCGTACACATGGATGTGTAGGTCAACGAATTCTTGCAGGGCGAGGCGCCTCGCGGCGAGCGCGACCTCCAGGTGGACATTCTTCATGGCGTCGGCGGGCAGTCGCAGGGCCACCAGTGCTTGAAAGAGGTTCCGGCCATGGAGGCTAATTAGGGTGGCAGGCAATGAGGAGCCCGGGCACGCGGGCTGGAGGAGTACGGCAATGTTGTCCGCGAGCTTCTTGAGGAAGGTGAACTTGTTGCTGGTGGCAACGATCATCTGGTCCAACTGAGAGTCGTAGTTGGCGTCGACGGCGGCCATCCACCAGCCGGTCTCCAACACCGTCTGGAGGCGATCCTCGGCGCCATGCCGCAGGCCGGCGTCGTGGACCATCTGGCGCAGCCACTGGCCGCTCACGCGCATCGCCGCCATGGGTCTGGAGCTAGATCTTTTGCGCCTAGTGTAGGTGCTTAGGAAAATGCTTAGGTGTGTACGATGTGGTAGATGCATTGGAATGGAGGGGCGCCTTTATATGAGGGCAATGAGGGCAAACTACGTTGCATTCACATCGTGCAGCCTCTTTTCCCGGACCTCCTCCCATTACTTCCCTCATGCACTAATTTAAGGAGGATGCATTGGTCGTTCAACATATCGGGAACCGCTACTCCCTCCCTCGTCTACATTACAGCTGTATCGGGAACTGCGCCGCCCGCTGTCAAATCGAATACTCCCTCCGTCTAGGTGAGTATTAAGTCATCTGATGAAAACCAAATACTAGTAAACACATAGGCATGGTGCATTAACTCTCACGTTGTTTCTTATTTTTTGACATAAATAATGGAATCAACCAAGAAGAGATGTAGGGCTTGTATGCTTTTAATGACTTGAGACTATCAAACATGACATGCAGTGGTCAGTTCCTTGCACAAGAACAAATACAACCCACGTCAGCACATACGCATCTTATAGCATCACATCCAATGGCTATAAAAGATGAATGAGACCAAATTATATCTCATCTAGATGAGTTCTAGCAAAACTGTATTAATAATACTTAGTACTCCTGCGCCATGTATCATATATTAATATCATGTAGTACTTTATTCATTGCCATGTATGACACATAGTTCACGAGCGCTTTCTATATGTACCACCTTTTTTTAATTTAAAGTTTTGCTCCATGGCGCAATCCATCGATACTACTACTGTACAAAAGTGGAGTATATACATTTTTTAACAGGCTAGAGGGCAGGGCAGTCTAGCTCGGTCGGTTTCATGAGAGGCGAGGGCCTTTGTGATTTGACGGCTCATTAATGCTGTCAAATTGAATAGTACTGTGCCGGCCGCTGCACGCCCGGCGCCTCCATTTAACCCCTCCGTTAAACCCGCATGTAAACCGAGAATCCTAATCCGGCCACACGTCCGTCCATGAGCGGGCCGGAATTAAACGCAACACCGGCCGAGCTCCTCCCGTCTGCCCTCAGTTTAAACGAGGCCAGACGCCGGCCAAGCTCCTACCGTCCGCCCTCTATTTACACGAGACCAGACAGATGCTACGTCTCGAGCTTGCGTTGGTTTTCCTCTAAGAGGAGAGGGTGATGCAACGATAGTAGCGTAAGTATTTCCCTTAGTTTTTGAGAACCAAGGTATCAATCCAATAGGAGGCTCCTCAAAAGTCCCACGCACCTACACAAACAAACTGAGAACTCGCAACCAACGCAATAAAGGGGTTGTCAATCCCTTCACGGCCACTTGCGAAAGTGAGATTTAATAAAGATAGTAAGATAAGATAAATATATTTTTGGTATTTTATAATATAGATGCAAAAAGTAAAGATGCAAATAAAAGTAGATTGAAAGCAAATTTGATAAGAGATAGACCCGGGGGCCATAGGTTTCACTAGAGGCTTCTCTCAAGATAGCATAAGTATTACGGTGGGTGAACAAATTACTGTCGAGCAATTGATAGAAAAGCGCATAGTTATCAGATTATCTAGGCATGATCATGTATATAGGCATCATGTCCGTAACAAGTAGACAGACTCCTACCTGCATCTACTACTATTACTCCACACATCGACCGACTCCTGCCTGCATCTAGAGTATTAAGTTCATAAAGAACAGAGTAACGCATTATGCAGGATGACATGATGTAGAGGGATAAACTCAAGCAATATGATATAAACCCCATCTTTTTATCCTTGATGGCAACAATACAATACATGCCTTGCAACCCGTTTTGTCACCGGGAAAGGACACCACAAGATTGAACCCAAAGCTAAGCACTTCTCCCATGGCAAGAAAGATCAATCTAGTAGGCCAAACCAAACTGATAATTCGAAGAGTCTTGCAAAGATAACTCAATCATACATAAAAGAATTCAGAGAAGATTCAAATATTATTCATAGATAAACTTGATCATAAACCACAATTCATCGGATCTCGACAAACACACTGCAAAAAGAGTTTACATCGAATAGATCTCCACAAGAGAGGGGGAGCACATTGTATTGAGATCAAAAAAGAGAGAATAAGCTATATAGCTAATAACTATGGACCCGTAGGTCTGTGGTAAACTACTCACAACTCATCGGAGGGGCAAGGATGTTGATGCAGAAGCCCTCCGTGGTCGATTCCCCCTACGGCAGAGTGCCGGTGAAGGCTCCAAGATGGGATCTCACGGGTACAGAAGGTTATGGCTGTGGAAATTGTGTTTCGTGGTGCTCCTGGATGTTTTCGGGGTACATAGGTATATATAGGAGGAAGAAGTACGTCGGTGGCTGCCCGAGGGGCCCACGAGACAGGGGGGCGCGCCCTACAGGGGGGCGCCCTCCTATCTCGTGGGAGCCTTGGCTGCTTCTTGACTTGCACTCCAAGTCCTCTGGATCACGTTCGTTCCAAAAATCACGCTCCCGAAGGTTTCATTCCATTTGGACTCCGTTTGATATTCCTTTTCTTCGAAATACTGAAATAGGCAAAAAACAACAATATGGGCTGGGCCTCCGGTTAGTAGTTAGTCCCAAAAATGATATAATGTGTAAAATAAAGCCCATAAACATCCAAAAGGGGTAATATAATAGCATGGAACAATCAAAAATTATAGATACGTTGGAGACGTATCAAGCATCCCCAAGCTTAATTCCTACTCGTCCTCGAGTAGGTAAATGATAAAAAAGAATTTTTGATGTGGAATGCTACGTACCTAGCATAATTCTCAATGTAATTTTCTTTATTGTGGCATGAATGTTTGGATCCAAAAGATACAAAATAAAAGTTCATTTTGACATAAGAAATAGTAATACTTCAAGCATACTAATCAAAGTAATCACGTATTCTCAAAATAACATGGCTAAAGAAAGTTATCCCTACAAAATCATATAGTCTGGCTGTTGCTCTATCTTCATCACACAAGTATTTAATCATGCACAACCCCGATGACAAGCCAAGCAATTGTTTCATACTTTAATAATCTCAAACCTTTTCAACTTTCAAGCAATACATGAGCGTGAGCCATGGACATAGCACTATATGTGGAATAGAATGGTGGTTGTGGAGAAGACAAAAAGGAGAAGATAGTCTCACATCAACTAGGCGTATCAACGGGCTATGGAGATGCCCAATAATAGATATCAATGTGAGTGAGTAGGGATTGCCATGCAACAGATGCACTAGAGCTATAAATATATGAAAGCTCAACAAAAGAAACTAAGTGGGGTTGCATCCAACTTGCTTGTCACGAAGACCTAGGGCACATTGAGGAAGCCCATCATTGGAATATAAAAGCCAAGTTCTATAATGAAAAATTCTCACTAGTATATGAATGTGACAACATATGAGAGTCTCTACTATGAAGATCATGGTGCTATTTTCAAGCACAAGTGTGGAAAAAGAGATAGTAGCATTGTGCCTTCTCTCTTTTTCTCTCATTTTATTTTTCTTTCTTTTTCTTTTTTTTTCTTTTTTTCTTTTTTTCTTTTTTTCCTTTTTTTCTTTCCTTTTTTTCTTTTTGTAAAGTCCGAAATCTCATCCCGACTTGTGGGGGAATCATAGTCTTCATCATCCTTTCCTAACTAGGATAATGCTCTAATAATGAAGATCATCACACTTTTATGGATTTACAACTCAAAGATAGAACAAGATATGACTCTATATGAATGACTCCGGCGGTGTACCGGAATATGCAATGAATCAAGAGCGACATGTATGAAAATTATGAAGGTGGCCTTGCCACAAATACAATGTCAACTACATGATCATGCAAAGAGCAATATGACAAAAGTAATGCTTGTCATATGAACGGAATGGTGGAAAGTTGCATGGCAATATATCTCGGAATGGCTATGGAAATGCCATAATAGGTAGGTATAGTGGCTGTTTTGAGGAAGGTAAATGGTGGGTGTATGGTACCGGCGAGAGTTCTGCGGTACAAGAGAGGCTAGCGATGATGGAAGGGTGAAATGGTGCGTATAATCCATGGACTCAACATTAATCAAAAGAACTCATATACTTGTTGCAAAAATTTAGAAGTCATCAAAAACCAAAGCACTACGCGCATGCTCCTAGGGGTATAGTGTCGTGGTTCTAAGTCTGACAGTAATGTAGGGGGGTAGGAATGGAGAGGCAACATCCTAGCTATGGAGTAGTTGTATACGCAAGAGATTTACAAGTTCAGGCCCTTCTCGGAGGAAGTAACAACCCTACGTCTCGGAGCCCGGAGGCGGTCGACTGGATTATGTGTGTATGAGTTACAGGGGTGCGAACCCTTTACACTAAGGAGGGGGGTGGCTTATATAGAGTTGGCCAGACCCCTCCGGCCCTCAGTTATGTAGAGTTTAAGGTACATTAAGATCAGGCGTTACTGATAACGCCACAAATAAATTGCTATGATGACCATAAAAGCTACTTAATGACCGACCGTTTGTGTGCAGAGTGACTTTAGATCTCCTGGCTGTCGAGTGATTGGCTTCATGGTCGAGTGTCTTCGAGTCCGTCGAGTGGAACACTTCTAAGTCGATTGAAAGGTGGTTTCTTCTAGAGATGTCCTTAGGGAGGGTAGTTTGGACAGGTCCATGACCATACCCTAGGCACATAGCTTCATCATTAGCCCCCGAATGGATCGAGGTTTGAGTGGGGAAGGAGTTGAGAACACTTCCGACCCATGTTTCGTGCTATGAGTATATCTTGTTCTGGATCCATGAACCTAAGTAACGATACCAACTTCTTTTTCAGTCGCCTTGATCCATTCTTGGTTTCAGTCGAGTGAATTTCTTTACTTGGAAAGCCACGAGTGGCGGTGTGGAGGAGATCCTCCGTCTGTTGCTCGCGGATTTCGCGGGATTCGAATTTTGGGACGCACGCGGGGTGGAGGAGGCCACAGTAATCGTACGGAATAGAGCGGAGCCGCCTCGATCTCCGTGCCACCTTTTTTGCCATGTATCGCGCGCGCGACTGTTGCTGGATTTGACAGGATCGTCTGGGCCTACAGGTCAGTCACTCGGAAGCAACTCCATATAAGGCGCAGGCTAGGGCTTTTGAACAGTGCGCCTTTATTTTTCCCCTTTATTCTCGAATTCCTCCGCCACCTCTGCTCTCATCCCGGTACTGTCGTTCTGATTGAGCTTCGTCTGTTGCAATGGTGAAGGAGAAGTCGGTGGCCCTGGAGTGCGCGAAGAAGGCGACGGCGTAGGCGAAGGCGAAGAAGTCCGGTCGGGGCGGATCTTCCTTGAGGTCTGCCTTGCCGCCGGGCTGGATCTAGGGTGAGTGGATGCCCTCGGCGATTCGTCAGGAAGACATTGATGACCTGGCCGAGGGGGGATTCATTCCTCACGAATCTGCGCGCCTCCCAGGGAACGAGATGGAGCCGCAGCCTCTCGAGGGTGAGTGTGTCCTTATCGCCACTCACATCGACCGCGGATTCTCCCTGCCACCTCATCCTTTTTTTCCGGAGTTTCTTGAACTTTTTCGGAGCGCAACTCCATCACTTTACTCCAAATTTCATCGTGTATCTTGCTACCGTTGTGTCTTTGTCCGAGAACTTCTTGGGTTGCCATCCTCATTGGGGCCTCTTCAAGCACATTTTCACTAGTCGTTCTCAGTCGGTTAAGAAAGCCAAGTCGAGTGATGATAGGACTCAAGTGATTCAGATCTGCGGGGGTCTTGGGATCCAGATGAGAAGCAAAAGTTCTTTTCCAGCTATGGTTCTTCCTGATTCAGTCCGCGGGTGGCAGTCGACCTGGTTCTACTATCGAGACCAGCCGACTCTAGGACAGGCGACGGGTCGTCTCCCTTTCTCACTGAACCAAGCAGGGAAACCTTCTTCTCTGAATGTGAAACCGGAAGAGAAGGCACAAGTCAAAGTGTTGGTTGGTCGAGTGGTTCAGCTTGTCCGTGACGGGGTGACTGGTATGGATTTGCTAGAGGTCTTCCTCCGAAGACGTATCCAACCACTCCAAGCTCGTGACCATCCGATGTGGATGTATTCGGGTCTCGATGACACCACTCGGATTCACCTGGAGGAGGTCGGCGAGGCTACGTTGGAGGGGTGGTTGTCAAGTATCACAGGGAACAAAGACAACCCCCGAGGAGTCAGGAGGATTCCTCCAATCGACCAATCGTACGAAGTAGATCAGGTCCAATTCTGCATCTCTAACTGCGACCTTGCTTTCTTCATTCTGTTTGTTTAAAATCAATCGACTGACTTTTGTCTTGTTTGTTGTCTTCCAGGCCATTACTGAGATGTACTCGATGCCCGACGGGGTGCAAGAATAGGCCGAGGAGGAGGAGGCGAGCGGAGGCAAAAGTGAGGAGGAGTGGCAATCTGATAGTGAGGGGGAAGAGGATGACGATGGCTCTAGTGGAGAGGAGGAGGAGGAAGTCGATCCTCCTCGCACGGAAAGGCGATCCAAGCTCACCCACGACCCCGCGAGCGAGCATGGCAAAGCGGCTGCGCCTGTTGCGCAATCGTCAAAACGCCCTAGGACGGCTTCTCCGGCGCCGACTGAAAAAGCGCCAAAGCATCCACGGGCGGCGTCATCAAGGCCGCCGAAGGCCTTGCCTAAGATGAGAATGACCATTCCCACCATTTCTGGGTAACAACAGAACTTGTGTTTTCTCGTTTGGCATGGACAGACTCTTGGTCGACTTATTGACTAACCGACTGGTTTCTGAAATCTGCAGTGCTGCTACCTCCAAGACCTCCGCCAGGAACGAAGACCAGGAAATGGAAGATGCTGTCACCTCCAACCTTGGTACGATCTCTGTAGTTTCACTTTTGGTCAGGATTTTTGTTTTTAACTTTGGATTTTTCCTGTAGCTCCTCCTGATGTCATTGATCTCCCTGATGATGACGATGAGGCGCCACTGACGCCGAGGAGGAATAAAAAGGCGCCGGCTGGCAAGACTACTATGATTGCATCAGTGCCCGAGACACTGGTTCAGGAGGGTGGCAATATCACTCGGACTTCCGTGTCCTTCGCTATGCCGCTGACGAGTGTTCGGCCTTCGTCGTCGACTGCTGACCCGCCCTCCCTTTTCGCCACACACCACGTCCCAGAGGACCAAGTGGGTGCTGCTAAGGAGGCTATACGCCAGGCGGGGATCATGATGGAGCAGGTTAAGGCGGTCTGGGAAGCCAGCCATGCGGCCTATGATGCTAGCTCAGCCCTTCAGAGCAACGTCCAGGTTAGTTGGTCATCGCTTGTTCTGTTAGGATACGCTATCTAAAGACTCTCTTTCCGGAGATCTTTGTATCTGTACACCCATTGGGTGTGTCGATTGAATTTTTGGATTGGTGGGGGCACGCTGAGTGCACCCACTGGGTGTAGTCCCCGAGACTATGGTGGACTGCTGGCAGTCGACTGTAGTCTTTGTATTTTGAGTTTCGTCACTCTAACTTTTTCAATCGGTCTGGTCGGACCATGTAGAATGGAATCTTGGAACCAGTGGGGCACGCTGAGTGCACCCACTGGGTGTGGTCTCCGAGACAATGGTCGACTGCTGGCAGTCGACTAAGGTCTGAAAAACCTGTGTTTCTTTTTTTGGTAGATCATGATGAGACCGTTGCTGACTGCTAGCAGTTAGCTATGGTTTAGGATCATAACCTCTTTGTCCTTTTCGGTCGACTGATTGGACCAAGTCAGTAGAACCAGTGGGGGCACGCTGAGTGCACCCACTGGGTGTAGTCCCCGAGACTACTGCTGAATATTTTGATTCGGCTGTAGTCTTAGAAATGTTACGATTTTTCTCTTAGTCACTCGGAAGCAACCTATCCTTGATGTCTGTCGACTGACCCTTCGCAAAAATCTTGTGAGCTTGTGGCTCGCTATACTGAATTGGAAAACAAACAGATCCAGCTCAACCTTGACTTGAAGCTAGCTCAGAAGGCGAAAGACGAAGCAAAAGGTATGGCTGGTGAGAACTTGATGACTCTCTTTATCTTTCTGCCCATCCCTGATTCTGATCTCATTGTCATTTTGCAGATAAAGTGAAGGAGGATCTGAAGAAGAAGGACCATGACCTTGCCGAGGCGCAGAAGGCGGCTTTGGACAAAACGAAGCTTGCGGAAGAAAAACTGGCTTCAGTCGGTAAACTTGAAGAGGAGAACGCCAATCTGAAAGCTGCTCTCGACGCGGCCAACAAGGAGGTCAGCCATCTGAAGAATGATAAGATAGCTCTGAATGACAAGACTAGTGAACTGGTGGAGAAGAAGAACGATCTGGAGGCTTATCTGGGAGGGCTTGCCAAGAAGTTATTCATCATGCTTGAGGGTAATCTCTCCTACCCGACTGACTTGTCATCATCGACTCATCATAGAACTGCTGGTTCATCTTTGAATCGTGTTTACAGAATTCTGCCAAACTTTGAGGAGGAGACCAGTCAAGTGGAGACAATCTTGGACCCCATTAACTCTCTTGTGAAGGATGAAGCTGCTATGAACGTGCTCCGACTAGAGTCTCGTGTTGCTGGTGTGGTCAACTACCTTGCTCGACTGAAGGTTGCGGCGTCGCGAATCGACACGACACTTTGGCGAGGAGTGACACTTCAAAATGACCTCGAGTCTCTAATGACTAGACTGAATGAAGTTCCAAGTCGAGTGCAAGAATGGAAGAAGTCTTCTGCCAGGTGCGGCGCTGACGTCGCTCTGTCCCTGGTCCGTGTTCACTGTAAGGATGCGCGAGAGGAAAAGATGGCGTCCATCAAAGTTGCCAATACCAAGAAGCATGACTTCCAATCTTTCATGGGGACCTTCATTGCTGCTGCCACTCGGATCACTGACAGAATTTACTTGGATCAATTTGTCGCGCCCTCCAGTCCTCCACCGGAGGAGTAGGAAAAACTTCTATGCTTCGCCTTAAATTTGCCTCAGAATGCCGATTGGTTTTCTAACCCATAAACTTTTACAGGCTTGACGCCTGAGCACTTCTGAATCCATAGGATGTTATCTGAACTTGGCTTATCATTGAATATGCTTGCATTTGCCTTCGAGCAAACTTTGTTTTTCACTCAGAATATGCTTTAGTGCTTGAGACGCAGCCCTGAGGTGGAAAATCCAGTCGACCTGCACTTCATCATTCTTGCAGGTAGGGATGGAGCACAGATTGCAGTCGACCTGCGTCCTTGCAGATCGGGATGGAGCGCACATTGTACTTGTGGTGCAGCTCTAAGGAGAAGGTACCAGTTGACCTGCACCTCGTCGTCCTTGCAGATCGGAGTGAAGCGCACGTTATACTTGTGGCGCAGCTCCGAAGGAGAAGGTAGCAGTCGACCTGCACCTCGTCGTCCTTGCGGATCGGAATGGAGCGCACGTTGTATTTGTGGCGCAGTTCCGAAGGAGAAGGTACCAGTCGACCTGCACCTCGTTGTCTTTGCGGATCGGAATGGAGCGCATGTTGTATTTGTGGCGCAGCTCCGAAGGAGAAGGTAACAGTCGACCTGCACCTTGTCATCCTTGTGGATCGGAATGGAGCGCACGTTGTATTTGTGGTGCAGCTCCGAAGGAGAAGGTAGCAGTCAACCTGCACCTCGTCGTCCTTGCAGATCGGAATGGATTTCATACTTAGGCGAGTATTTGAACTACATCTAAGCCCCCGAGAGGGAGGGTTGCTCTCCACTCGGTAGGATTTTCAAATACTTAGGCGAGTACTAGACCGCAGCTAAGCCCCCGAGTGGGAGGGTTTCTCTCCACTCGGTATGAATTTCAAATACTTAGGCGAGTACTAGACTGCAGCTAAGCCCCCGAGTGGGAGTGTTGCTCTCCACTCGGTAGGATTTTCAAATACTTAGGCGAGTACAGGACTACAGCTAAGCCCCACTCGATAGGATTTTCAAATACTTAGGCGGGTACTGGACTGCAGCTAATCCCCGAGTGGGAGGGTTGCTCTCCACTCGGTAGGATTTTCAAATACTTAGGCGCGTACTGGACTGCAGCTAAGCCCCCGAGTGGGAGGGTTGCTCTCCACTCGGTAGGATTTTCAAATACTTAGGCGGGTACTGGACTGCAGCTAAGCACCCGAGTGGGAGGTTTGCTCTC
>NC_041385.1:213489134-213515448 GCF_002162155.2 Triticum dicoccoides | reverse complement strand
AGAGGCTTGCTCGTCACTCGGTAGGATTTTCAAATACTTAGGCGAGTACTGGACTGCAGCTAAGCCCCCGACTGAGAGGCTTGCTCGTCACTCGGTAGGATTTTCAAATACTTAGGCGAGTACTGGACTGCAGCTAAGCCCCCGAGTTAGAGGCTTGCTCGTCACTCGGTAGGATTTTTAAATACTTAGGCGAAACGGATTCGCAGCTAAGCCCCCGAGTGAGAGGCTTGCTCGTCACTCGGTAGGATTTTTAAATACTTAGGCGAGACGGATTTGCAGCTAAGCCACCGAGTGAGAGGCTTGCTCGTCACTCGGTAGGATTTTATTTTAGAAACTTAGGCGAAACGGATTCGCAGCTAAGCCACCCACTGGGGGATTTCTCACGTAAACAAAAGCAACAACAATCACTGGGAAAATTATAACACTCTTGTCTTTGATAAACAAACTACAGAGGTACTTTTTATTACATTTCATCCGAGTGAGTACTTAAGTATAAAAGGGGCGGAGCAGCTCCGCATTCCAAGCTCGTGGCTGATCAATCTGGCGATCGACATTGTAAAGACGGTACGCTCCATTGTGGAGAACTTTGGTGACGATGAAGGGGCCTTCCCAAGTAGGAGCGAGCTTGTGTGGTTTCTGTTGATCCACTCGGAAGACCAAGTCTCCTTCTTGGAAGGCTCGACTCTTCACGTTTCTGGCATGGAATCGACGCAAGTCCTGCTGATAGATAGTCGATCGGATCATGGCCATCTTTCTTTCTTCTTCTAGAAGGTCGACTGCGTCCCGCGGGGCTTGTTCTGCCTCATCTTCAGAGTAGAGCTCAACTCGGGGTGCATTGTGAAGCAGGTCACTCGGCAGAACTGCTTCAGCTCCATGGACCAGAAAGAATGGAGTTCGCCCAGTTGACCGATTAGGAGTGGTCCTTAATCCCCAAAGAACTGATGGAAGTTCGTCGACCCACGCGCCTGCTGCGTGCTTGAGGTCACGCATCAACCGGGGTTTCAGTCCTTTGAGAATTAAGTCGTTTGCTCTTTCTGCTTGTCCATTCGACTGGGGGTGAGCGACGGAAGCGTAGTCGACTCGCGTGCCTCGAGAAGCGCAAAAGGCTCTGAATTTTTCGGAATTGAAGTTTGACCCATTATCAGTGATGATGTTGTGCGGAACTCCATATCTAAATATCAACTCTCTGATGAAGCTGATAGCAGTGCAGGTATCAAGATTCTTGATAGGTTTAGCTTCAATCCACTTAGTGAACTTGTCGACTGCCACCAGCACATGGGTGAAGTCGTTCCTGCGAGTTCTCAGTGGTCCAACCATATCCAATCCCCAAACAGCGAAGGGCCAGACGAGTGGAATGGTCTTCAAGGCGAGGCGGGTTTGTGTGACATATTGGAATAGAACTGACATCCTTCACACTTGTCGACTATCTCTTTCGCCATTTCATTTGCTCTTGGCCAATAAAACCCTGCTCGGTATGCTTTAGCCACAATGGTCCGAGAGGACGCATGATGACCGCAGGTCCCCGAGTGGATATCGTCAAGAATTATCTGACCTTCTTCTGGTGTTATACATTTCTGACTGACTCCAGTCGCGCTTTCCCTGTACAATTGTCCCTTTATCACAGTAAAGGCCTTGGATCGACGGACGATCTATCGAGCCTCTTCTTCATTCTCTGGGAGATCTTTCCTTAGAATATACACGATGTATGACAATGTCCAGTCGGGAGTGATGACCAAAACTTCCATGATCAGGTCGACCACAACTGTGACCTCAACTTCAGTCGGATCCGTGACACTTTTTGGCTGTGGGGCTTCTTCGGTCAAAGGATCCTCTTGAACTGATGGTGTGTGGATGTGTTCCAAAAACACATTACTGGGAATGGCTTCTCCCTTGGAACCTATTTTTGCCAAATCATCAGCCGCTTGATTTTTCAGTCGGGGTATATGATGAAGCTCTAACCCCTCGAATTTCTTCTCTAGCTTTCTCACTGCATTGCAGTAACCAGTCATGGCTGGACTTCTGACATTCCACTCCTTCATCACTTGATTAACCACCAAATCTGAGTCGCCATAGACCATGAGGTGACGGACGCTGAATGAAATGGCCATACGCAACCCATACAAAAGTGCTTCGTATTCTGCTTCGTTATCGGAGGAATCAAAGCGAATCTGGAGCACATATCTGAGCTTATCTCCTCGGGGGGAACCAACACTACCCCAGCACCGGAACCATTCAGCATCTTAGAACCATCAAAGAACATGGTCCAGTGCACCGAGTGAACTTGAGTCGGCAATTGCTGTTCAATCCACTCGGTGATGAAATCTGCTATTGCTTGGGACTTGATGGCTTTCTTTGCCTCAAACTTGATATCTAGGGGAAGGAGTTCAATCGCCCATTTTTCCACTCGACCAGTTGCATCCCTATTGTGCAGAATCTCTGACAATGGAGCGTCGCTGACGAATGTAATGGAATTGTCAGAGAAGTAATGAGCAACCTTCTTCGTGGTCATATAAATCCCATATACAAGCTTCTGATAATGAGGGTATCTTTGCTTTGATGGGGTCAAAACTTCAGAAACATAATATATTGGGCGCTAACTTTAAAGGCTTTTCCTTCTTCTTCCCGCTCAACCGTAAGTACTGTACTGACGACTTGTCCTGTGGCTGCAATGTAAAGCAGCAAAGGCTCTTTGCTGATTGAGGCAGCAAGCACCGGCTGGGTGGAGAGCAGGGCTTTTAGCTCCGCAAACGCTGCATCAGCTTCTGGAGTCCACTCGAACTTGTCTGACTTCTTCATCAGTCGGTAAAGAGGCAATGCCTTTTCACCGAGACGAGAGATGAATCGACTCAAAGCGGCCAAGCAACCAGTAAGCTTCTGGACATCGTGCACACGCACAGGACATTTCATTCGGAGTATAGTACCAACTTTTTCTGGGTTGGCGTCAATTCCTCGTTCGGAAACGAGAAAACCGAGTAACTTTCCGCCAGGAACTCCGAATGTGCACTTTGATGGATTAAGCTTGATATCATACCTCCTGAGGTTGGCAAATGTTTCAGCAAGGTCAGTCAGCAGGTCAGAACGCTTCCGTGACTTGACCACAATATCATCCATGTATGCTTCCACATTCCGACTGATTTGAGTGAGCAAACACTTCTGAATCATCCTCATGAACGTGGCTCCGGCATTCTTGAGGCCGAATGGCATGGTGACATAACAGAAGCACCCGAATGGAGTGATGAAAGCCCTTTTGATCTCGTCGGGTCCATACAGATGGATATGATGGTAACCGGAATAGGCGTCTAAAAAAGACAGGCGCTCACACCCCGCAGTCGAGTCGACTATTTGGTCGATGCGCGCGAGAGGAAAATGATCTTTCGAGCAGGCCTGATTGATATGTTTAAAGTCAAAGCACATGCGAAGTGACTTGTCGTTCTTGGGGACAATGACAACATTGGCGAGCCACTCAGAGTGGTAAATCTCTCGGATAAACTCCGCTGCTAAGAGCCGAGCCACCTCTTCGCCAATGGCCTTTCTCTTCTGAACGGCGGACCGTCGAAGATGTTCTTTGACAGGTTTCACTTTTGAGTCGACTCGTAGATGGTGCTCAGCCAGCCCCCTAGGAACGGCCATCATGTCAGAAGGCTTCCATGCGAAGATGTCCCAGTTCTCACCGAGGAACTGGATGAGCGCTTCTTCCTATTTGGAGTCAAGTGTTGTAGACATGTGGGTCGGAGCAGCACTAGGGTCGGTCGGGTGAATGCGAATCGGTTTTGTCTCACCGGACGACTGAAACGTTGATTCTGTGGCGGGCTTCTTGGCTCATAACAAATCACTCGGGTCTGTATTTTTCTTTTATTCCGGCAGCTCAACCACAGCCATCTGAGCATCGGCGATCTTTGAGCCTTTCTGAAAGAACTCTTCTGCCTTCTTCCGATTGCCAGTAATAGTGATCACACCTTTGGGACTAGGCATCTTCAATTTGAGGTACACATAACATGGTCGAGCCATGAAACATGCATAAGCTGGCCTGCCCAAAATAGCGTGATAAGCACTCTGGAAATCCACAACTTCAAACGTCAACTTTTCTTTTCTGTAATTCTTGGAATCACCAAAAACCACATCAAGAGAAACTTGGTCGAGTGACTCAGCCTTCTTTCCCAGAATGACTCCATGGAAACTCATGTTGCTAGTACTGAGTCTGGACATCGGAATGCCTATCCCTTTCAACGTCTCTGCATATAGTATATTCAGGCCACTGCCACCATCCATCAAAACTTCAGTCAGTCGAGTACCTTCGACGACTGGGTCGACCACCAAAGCTTGCCTCCCAGGGGTGGCTATGTGTGTTGGATGATCGGACTGGTCGAATGTGATGGCCGTCTGAGACCATTTCAGATAACTGGGTGTCGCCGGAGCAAGCATATTCACTTCTCGGTTGATAACTTTCAATCGAATTTTGCTTTCAACATCGGCAAAAATCATCAGGGTGGAATTGACCTGGGGATATCCATCATCACTATCTTCTTTGTCCTCAACTTTGTCCGACTCCTTTTCCTTATCTTTGGGATGTTTCCCCTGGAATTGCTGGATCAAGAGCCGAGACTGTCGAGTGGTATGTTTCGGGTAAATGAGTTTACCCTCTTCGTCTTTCTTTGTGTGGATGTGGCATGACATATCCAACACATCATTTCCGTCTTGGTCTTTCACCTTCTTAGGGTTCCAAGGCCCTTTGGGCTTCCCTTTAAACTTTCCTTGAGTCACGGCCAAGGCCTGTCCAGGAGCAGCTGGCTCGGCTTTCCGCTTCTGCTTCCGACTGGAGTTCCCTCCTCCGGTTTCATGGGCGACTGACTTGTGCTTGCCACTTCGCAGCCGATCCTCTTCTTCACCATTGGCATACTTGGTGGAAATCTCCATCATTCGACTCAGAGACATGTCTCTGGTTCGACCGAATTTTAGGTTTAGCTCTCTGTACTTAACGCCTTCCTTGAAGGCACAGACTGCATGGTGATCAGATACGTTCTCTACCGTGTGATGCAACTTGATCCATCTCTTGATGTAATCCCTCAAAGTTTCATTCGACTTTTGCACACAAGATTGCAGCTCTGTCAACCCCGCTGGTTGCTTGCAAGTTCCTTCAAATGTTCTGACAAACACTCGGGCAAGATCTTCCAAAGTGTAAATGCTACTGGGTGCTAACTGATTCAACCATGCTCTAACAGGCAGGTGTTTCATGGCCACTTCATCATTGCCGCCGCCAATCTGAACAGCCACTCGGTAGTCTTCAAGCCAAGTATCAGGCTTGGACTCACCAGTGAACTTACTGACTCCAGTCGCCAACCTGAAGTTGGGAGGAATCACCGCGGCCCTGATGGCTCTGTTGAAGCACTCTGGTCCTGAGACATGTACTCTGCTGCCGGTGGGTACATCTCTGTCATGACCTTCTCGGTGAGCTATGTTCCTGTCGACCAAACCTTGAACGAGAATGGATCTCGCATCAAAGCCTGGTTCCTTGGGGTCAACTGGAATACTTAGCCCAACACTGTGAGGGCGTCTGTCATCCTGCAGTCGAGGCGCGTACGATCCACTCCATGGGGGAGGGGTGGGCACTCGACGTCGATCATCACGACCGAGTCGGTTATCATACTGCTCATGGTTCTTGTATTGGTCATGCCGGTCTCCACGTCCCTCACGCCTCGGGGGCGATCTTGGGCTATGGGCCGACTGGACTGTATTTGCAGCGACGGATCTGCTGTGGATCCTATTCCGCGACTATGATACAACTGAATTTTGATCTCCTGCCGCCCGGAGTAATGCTCTGATCCGCAACAAGCCTCTGCCAGCCTCTGACTGGGAAGGCTGAATCGACTCTGCTATACGGGCTGCAGCTGCTAAATTCTGAATCGGAGTTCGATATACCTGAGTCGATGGTGGAAAGAGTTGACGTCGACTTGATTCAGGAACCCGTTGTCGCGCACGCTCGTCGAGTGCTCGCTGGAGGTTCTCCAGTCGAGTGCGCTCAGCCAAGTAGGCCAAGCACGCGTCCTCTAAGGCACGAGCCTCGGGGGTTTCTCCAACGATAGGAGTGTGCAGCGCATCCATCTTCTGGCGGCGAAGTTCTTCCCTCTGCAGCGAAGTGAGGGGCTCGGGGAGATACTCTTCATGGGCATGCGACGGATCACCTCCGTCGTCGCCTCCGTTGACCATCAGAACCTCCACCGCTGGATCACTGCTATCGCACTCGGATGTAGTCTCTGCGAAACCAGTCGATAGGTCGAACAGGCTATAGCGAGATTCGTCGGGCTCAATCACCGCAACTTGGGGGGTGGCCGACTGGCGAGCCACCGCGTGCCTCACCCACCGCTGAAGCCTCTACTACTCGGAGCGCTTGCGCCAGTGGGAAACAGGGAGGGAGGACGACACAGGAGCCGACTGATACTGGGTCGACGGTTGCCACAGGAGGACACCGCGGACGCACGGGCGAAAGTGCGTCGCCCCGCGGACAGGGAGCGCTTCGATGTCGAGCGGCGCCTCCTGAAGCCAAGCGGAGTCATTGGCGATGAACGTGAGCGCGCCGAGACGGATCTCGCGGCCCTCAACCAAAACTCCGCCTGAAACCATGATGAAGGAGATCGGAAAAACCACAACTTCTACAATAAGCCGCTAAGACACCTGCCCCATGGTGGGCGCCAACTGTCGTGGTTCTAAGTCTGATAGTAATGTAGGGGGTAGGAATGGAGAGGCAAGATCCTAGCTATGGAGTAGTTGTATACGCAAGAGATTTACGAGTTCAGGCCCTTCTCGGAGGAAGTAACAGCCCTATGTCTCGGAGCCCGGAGGTGGTCGACTGGATTATGTGTGTATGAGTTACAGGGGTGCGAACCCTTTACACTAAGGAGGGGGGTGGCTTATATAGAGTTCGCCAGACCCCTCCGGCCCTCAGTTATGTAGAGTTTAAGGTACATTAAGGTCAGGCGTTACTGATAACGCCACAAATAAAGTGCTATGATGACCATAAAAGCTACTTAATGACCAACCGTTTGTGTGTAGAGTGACTTTAGATCTCCTGGCTGTCGAGTGATTGGCTTCATGGTCGAGTGTCTTCGAGTCCGTCGAGTGGAACACTTCTGAGTCGATTGAAAGGTGGTTTCTTCTAGAGATGTCCTTGGGGAGGGTAGTTTGGACAGGTCCATGACCCTACCCTAGGTACATAGCTTCATCAGATAGATTGGTAGGAAAATTCCATCGCTCGTCCCCGACCGCCACTCATAAGGAAGACAATCAATAAATAAAATTGTGCTCCAACTTCATCACAAAGCGGTTCACCATACGTGCATGCTACGGGAATCACAAACTCTAACACAAGCATTCTTTAAATCCATAATCACCCAACTAGCATGACTTTAATATCACTACCTCCATATGTCAAAACATTTATCAAGCATCAAATTGATAATAGCATCCAATTCACTTTCTATGATAGTTTTTATTATACCCAACTTGGATGCTCATCATTCTAGGACCAACTTTAAAACCATAGTAAATACCATGCTGTTCTAAAAGACTCTGAAAATAATATAAGTGAAGCATGAGAGACTAGTAATTTCTTCAAAATTAAGACACCACTGTGCTCTAAAAGATATAAGTGAAGCACTAGAGCAAAAACTATCAAGCTCAAAAGATATAAGTGAAGCACATAGAGTATTCTAGCAAATTCTAATCAAATAGGCTTCTCCCAAAAGGTGTGTACAGCAAGGATGATTGTGGTAAACTAAAAAGCAAAGACTAATATGATACACGACGCTCCAAGCAAAACACATATCATGTGGCGAATAAAAATATAGCTCCACGTAAAGTTACCAATGAACGAAGACGAAAGAGGGGATGCCTTCCCGGGGCATCCCCAAGCTTAGGCTTTTGGCTATTCTTGAATATCTTGGGGTGCCTTGGGCATCCCCAAGCTTAGGCTCTTGCCACCCTTTATTCCATAGTCCATAAAATCTTTACCCAAAACTTGAAAACTTCACAACACAAAACTCAACAGGAAATCTTATAAGCTCCGTTAGTGAAAGAAACAAAACCACCACATAAGGTACTGTAATGAACTCATTCTTTATTTATTTTGGTGTTAAACCTACTGTATTCCAACTTCTTTATGGTTTATAAACTAATTTACTAGCCATAGCTCATTGAAATAAGCAAACAACACACGCAAACTTCTGGAACTCTAAAACTCCTACAAAAATTGGAAGTCCTAGAAAATTCGTTTAGTGAACAGCAGAAAAAATAATCAACGCAAAAGCACGTTCCTGTGATTTAACAAAATTATATCCGTACGCGCAAAGTTTCTGTTTTTCAGCAGAATCAAATCAACTATCATCGTAGGTTATCCTATAGGTTCTACTTGGCACAAACACTAATTAAAAGATAAAAACACATCTAAAAAGAAGGTAGATGCAAGATTTATTACTAAACAGGAGCAAAAACAAAAAACATAAAGAAAATTGGGTTGCCTCTCAACTAGCGCTATCGTTTAACGCCCCTAGCTAGGCATAAAAGCAAGGATAGATCTAACGGGTGCCATCTTTGGCACTAAATTCATAAGTAGCACGCATGACATATTCATAAGGTAATTTGACTTTCTTTCTTGGAAAGTGCTCCATGCCTTTCTTTAATGGAAATTGGAATCTAATATTCCCTTCCTTCATATCAATAATCGCACCAATCGTTCTAAGGAAAGGTCTACCAAGAATAATAGGGCAAGAAAGATTGCAATCTATATCAATAACGATAAAATCTACGGGCACCAAATTTATATTTGCAACAATAAGAACATCATTGATCCTTCCTGTTGGCTTTTTAATGGTGGAATCTGCAAGGTGCAAATTTAAAGAGCAAACATAAAGATCATGGAAACCTAGAATATCACATAAAGTTTTCGGAATCGTGGAAACACTAGCACCTAAATCACACAAGGCAAAACACTCATAATCTTTAATTCTAATCTTTATTGTAGGTTCCCACTCATCATTAAGTTCTCTAGGTATAGAAACTTCCAAATTAAGTTTTTCATCATAAGATTGCATCAAGGCATTAAAAATATGTTTGGTAAAAGCTTTGTTTTGACTATAGGCATGAGGAGAATTAACAACGGATTGCAACAAGGAAATACAACTTTTTAAAGAACAATTATCATAATCAAATTCCTTGATATCCGAGATAGTAGGTTCAATATTATTAGCAGTTGAGGATTCTCCAATCTCACTTTTACCAAATTTAGCATCAAGATCTAAAGACTCCGAACTCTTGGGATGCCTTCTAGGAAAAGTTGATTCATCATCAGTCCCATAATCATCAAAATTCATATTGCAAAACATAGATCTAATCGAAGACGCATCACTAAATTTAAGATCCTCATCATTATTTTCATGTAATTTTTTTGGTTTAGAGGCCATCTTATTGACTAAGGTGGCTTGCTTGTCAGAAATTTTGGCTATAGCATTTTCAAGCCGGGTAATTTGAGCATTAACACCATAAAATTCTTTATTCATATCATCAAGCTCTTTGTTCATAAACCCCAAAAAACTTTTTTGTTCCTTAAGTTCTTTTCTAAAGAAATTATTATGCTCAAATTGAAAATTCATAAAGCTTCTAATATTTGATTCAATCTCATCCATCCTTCTGAGAAGGTGGTCAGGACCCTTAGGCGAAGCCATAAGGTCAAACAAGCACACAAGCACACAAAAGAAGGCAAGCGAAGAAGAGAGGAGGAGATTGGGAAAGAGAGGGCGAAGAAAACGTCAAGGGTGAAGTGGGGGATAGGAAAACGAGAGGCAAATGGCAAATAATGTAAATGCGAGGGAGATGGGTTTGTGATGGGTACTTGGTATGTCCTTACTTGAGCGAAGACCTCCCCGGCAACGGGGCCAGAAATCCTTCTTGCTATGTCTCGAGCTTGTGTTGGTTTTCCTCAAAGAGGGGATGGTGATGCAACGATAGTAGCGTAAGTATTTCCCTCAGTTTTTGAGAACCAAGGTATAAATCTAGTAGGAGGCTCCTCAAAAGTCCCACGCACCTACACAAACAAACTGAGAACTCACAACCAACACAATAAAGGGGTTGTCAATCCCTTCACGGCCACTTGCGAAAGTGAGATCTAATAAAGATAGTAAGATAAGATAAATATATTTTTGGTATTTTATAATATAGATGCAAAAAGAAAAGATGCAAATAAAAGTAGATTGAAAGCAAATATGATAAGTGATAGACTCGGGGGCCATAGGTTTCACTAGAGGCTTCTGTCAAGATAGCATAAGTTTATGGTGGGTGAACAAATTACTGTCGAGCAATTGATAGAAAAGAGCATAGTTATGAGGTTATCTAGGCATGATCATGTATATAGGCATCACGTCCATAACAAGTAGACTGACTCCTGCCTGCATCTACTACTATTACTCCACACATCGACCGACTCATGCCTGCATCTAGAGTATTAAGTTCATAAAGAACAGAGTAACGCATTAAGAAAGATGACATGATGTAGAGGGATAAACTCAAGAAATATGATATAAACCCCATATTTTTATCCTCGATGGAAACAATACAATACGTGCCTTGCAACCCTTTCTGTCACTGGGTAAGGACACCGCAAGATTGAACCCAAAGCTAAGTACTTCTCCCATGGCAAGAAAGATCAATCTAGTAGGCCAAACCAAACTGATAATTCGAAGAGACTTGCAAAGATAAATCAATCATACATAAAAGAATTCAGATAAGATTCAAATATTATTCATAGATAAACTTGATCATAAACCCACAATTCATCGAATCTCGACAAACACACCGCAAAAAGAGTTTACATCGAATAGATCTCCACAAGAGAGGGGGAGAACATTTGTAAGGGCATATTTATCCCTAAGGTGTTTTGGTGATTGATGACAATGCTTTTGTGGACTAATCGTGTGCCTTGAGTTTCTCAGACGCTTCATCACTAGGCACGAGACGATTCGGTGCCCCTCGAAGACAATTGAAGACGGCGTTGTTCTACGTTTCTTTTTGGTGGATTTGAGTTGTAGGAGAGCCGTACTATTAAGAGGGGGTCCGTGTCGGAAATGGTTCTGGTGGAATCATCACGTACACATTTCCCTCCTTGTCTCCACCTTTCCCTTGCACTTTGGAGCTTCCCTCGGTTATCCTCTTTGTGCTTTTTCTCGCGGCTACTGCTGAACTTGCGGTAGTACTGCTCTCTGGAGCGGTAGTACCGCAAGCACCTGCGGTAGTACCGCTGGAGCCCATGGTAGTACCGCTCCTCTGGAGTCTTAGTACCGTGTCTCCCATGCCTAGTGCCGCTCCGGTACGGTAGTAGGGGCGGATGTAATTTTTTAAATCCGCGCCCCCATGGTAGTACCGCTCGTCCCGCACGGTAGTACCGCGGGTGCCAACGGTAGTACTGCTCCCCTGGAGTCGTAGTACTGTGGCCCTCATGCCTAGTACCGATGCGTCGCGGTAGTAGGAGTGGATGTAATTTTTTACATCCGCACCTCCATGGTAGTACCGCGCTTCATGCGCGGTAGTACCGCGCGCAGCCTGGTTCAGCTGGGATACGGTTGTACCGCTCCCTAGCGGTAGTACCGCGTCGGATTTTTGCACTGTTTCGTTTCTAGCGGAAGTAGGCACGGGTGTATTTTTATTCATCCGCACTCTTCGTGGGATAGGGCTTTCCTGCCTTGCGGTAGTACCGCAAGGGTGAGCCATTGTACCGCGCTAGCGGAAGTACTTCTCTCAGTCAGGCATGTCCTAGTCTCTGCTGCTGCCGCGGAAGTACCGTGGTCACTCACGGTAGTACCGCGGTGCATTGCGGTAGTACCGCGGTGCCTTGCGGTAGTACCGCGCACTAGGAGCGGTAGTACCAAATGTCGCAGGCTAGACATGTGGATAACGGTTGGATCTTTTCCTTGACTATAAACGGGGTGTCTCCTACCTCTAGTTGACTACCTCTTCCACCTCTAGGCTCCATTGTTGCTCCAAGCTCCATTTTCGCCTGATCTCTCTCCCTAGCCAATCAAACTTGTTGATTTGCTCGGATTAGTTGAGAAGGCCTCGATCTACACTTCCACCAAGAGAGATTTGATTCCCCCCACTTATCCCTAGCGGATCTTGTTACTCTTGGGTGTTTGAGCACCCTAGACGGTTGAGGTCACCTCGAAGCCATAGTCCATTGTGGTGAGGCTTCGTGGTGTCGTTGGGAGCCTCCAATTAAGTTGTGGAGATTGCCCCAACCTTGTTTGTAAAGGTTCGGTCGCCGCCTTCAAGGGCACCAATAGTGGAATCACGGCATCTCGCATTGTGTGAGGGTGTGAGGAGAATACGTTGGACCTAGTGGCTTCTTGGGGAGCATTGTGCCTCCACACTGCTCCAACGGAGACGTACTTCCCCTCAAAAGGAAGGAACTTCGGTAACACATCCTCGTCTCCACCGGCTTCACTCTTGGTTATCTCGCGCCTTTACTTTTGCAAGCTTACTTGTGTTGTATCCCTTGCTTGCTCATGTGTTTGTTGTTGTTGCATCATATAGGTTGTTCACCTAGTTGCATATCTAGACAACCTACTTTGATGCAAAGTTTAATTTGGTAAAGAAAAGCTAAAAAATGTTAGTTGCCTATTCACCCCCCTCTAGTCAACTATATCGATCCTTTCAATTGGTATCAGAGCCTCCTCTCTTTATTAAGGACTTTGCCGTCCGAAGAGTATGGTTGACACCGTAGACGGTGGGGAGGAGGAGCACTCCGGTGTGAATCCGATCTCATCTACGGGTAATGGGGAAACCGCGGTGTCCCGTGAGGAATTCAATGTGGCCTTGGACACATTGAAAACCTCCATGACAACCACGGTTGAAAGCATGTTTAATAAATTCTTAGAAGGACTTAAACTACCTACCTCGCCATTGAAAGTGGGTGATCCCGCTAACAAGGTGACGGATGATAACTTCGACAAGGTGGGAGCTAATAGTGAGAAGGGTCCTTCTACTAGTGGTAGAAATGGCACCGGGATCTTTGCCCATGTGGAACCTCCAATTTATGGAGGACCGATTCCCTCTACTCATTTAAATCATGCCGGTCCACCTCCTAAGATTGTGAAAAATGAGGATTTTGATTCTTGGGTGTATCTCTTCAAGCGTCATTTAAATCATGTGAATACTAATCTTTGGAGAATCATTGAAGAAGGTTTCTATCCACATGACCGAAGCAACTTCACTCCGAGAGAAGTGGTGGATAATCAATTCAATGAGAGTGCTCTCTTCATCATCCAAGATGCAATCCTTCCCGAAGATCTCCCTCATCTTTAACCTCATGCCATGGCCAAAGACGCGTGGCAATGCGTTGTGTCTCTCTATCGAGGATGTGCTAGCATTCAACGCTCCAACTATGAAGTGGTGCAAGATGAAGCCGATGAGTTTGCAATGAAAGAAGATGAAGAACCTCGTGAGCTCTTTCGAAGAGTGACCAAACTCGTGGTCTCACTCCGAGATCATGGGAGCAAGGACACGGATGACAATTGGATCAAGAGAAAGTTCCTCAAGGCCATGATGCCCTACAACAAGGCCATGTCCTCCGTCATTCATCAAAGACTGAACTTCTATTCCATGACCTCAAGTGAAGTATTGGATGAGTTCTTTGCAATGAGCATCTTGGACAAGACCGCCGACAATGCGGTGCTCCGTTCTCAAAGGGCCAAGAAGCACAACCCTGCCTTGAAGGCCAAGGTTAGTGTGGAAGAAGAGGAAGAAGAGGAAGATGAGGAAGATGAGGAGAGCAACCCCGAAGACACGAAATATGATTATCATGAGCACATGGCTCTTGCTTCAAGACAATTTTGGACTAAGAAGAATACAAGATCCAACTTCAACAGGAACAACTCAAGTGGCTTCAAGGGTAAGCAACAAGTTAGAACTTGCTTCAACTGTGGCAATGTGAGCCATATCGTTGCGGATTGTCCTTACGAGAAGCGGGAAGACAATGGTGGCAAGTTCATCCGAAAAGACAAAGCCAAGTCCTTCCCCAGCAAGAACAACTTCACCAAGAAGACTCCTACTCGTGGGTTGGTGGTTCAAGAAGAATACCATGAGGATGATGATGATGATGAAAATGGTGAAGCAATGTCCATGGCCTCTGTTGCCATTGCTACCACACCCCGGGTGTCTCTCTTTGATTCACCCAACGAGAACATCACCGCCAAGTGCCTCATGGCTAAAGCCTCTAACAAGGTAACCCCCAACATCAAAACCACCATCATTACTAATCCCTCTTTGGAGGGTTGCATTGATGAACATGATGGGTCTAATGAAGAAGTGAATGAATTTGAGTCATTTATGAATAAGCTCAAGGGAAAATCCAAGAAGCACTTTGTTGCTCTCTTGGAACAACTTGGTGAAGCCAATGACATGATCGAGGCTCACGAAGAAACCATCTCTAAGATGGAAGGTCATAGTCGTGACTATGCCGATGAGATATCGGATCTCTCTAATGCTCTTGAGGAAGAGCGTGGGAATTGTTTGACTCTTGAGGAGTCATACAACGATGGCCATGCTAAGTTAAAGAAAGATCTTGATCATGCTCTTGTTGTGTCTCGTGTGCTAACTTCCGAAAACGCTAGACTCAAGGAGGAGTTTGATGTACTTGAAAAGGCCCACAAGGTCTTGAAGGGTGCTCACGCTAACCACAAGGAGTCTCCTGCTCAACTCCAAGTTAAGCTAACCAAGGAAAAGGCCACCTTCCCTCATATGGTATTAATTGATAATGCATATGCTACTAACCCGTGTTGTGAGCATGTGCATCTTGTGGAGGAGAATGCCAAGTTGAAGGATCAACTTGAGAAAGGCCTTGTGACATGCATTCAAGGTGAGAAGAACCTCAACGATCTTTTGAGCAATCGAAAGGAAGTTGTGGCCAAGAAGGGAATTGGGTTTGCACCTAAATCCAAGAATAAGAAGAAGAACGACAAGACCAAACGACCTCCTCCTCTCAAGCAAACTTTTGTGAAAGAGGGAGAGGGTGCTCCTAAGGAGAAGAAGGAAAATGTGAAGGGCGTTGATGTCAAAAAGGGCAAAACCATCTCCTCCAACAAAGCCGGCGACTTTAACCCGTCATATGTGTTGTGCCGTGCTAGTGATGGACATGTTTATGCTAAAATTGATGGTTCTAATTATGAGTACATTGAATGGTCTATTTGGGTTCCTAAGACCCTTGTTACTAACATCAAAGGACCCATTACTTAATGGGCACCTAAAACCAAGCATTGATCTCTTTTGTAGGTGTTTGCTTCCGGTGGGGGATCATGGTTGCTCGATAGTGGAGCAAGAAATCATATGACCGGCAGCAAGGACTTGGTGGTGGACGTGCAAAAGATTCCATCTATGCCCACCAATGTCGAGTGGGGTGATGCTTCACATTCTAAGGTATTGGGTCTTGGCAAGGTTGTCATTTCTCATGATCTTACGATCGAGAAAGTCATGCTTGTTGAGTCCCTTGCATACAATTTACTTTCCGCTCGTCAACTTGCACTCATGGGCTTTGCCACTTTCTTTGACATTGATACCGTGGCCCTCTTGTGGAGCAAGACTCTTAAAGTAGCCTTTGTTGGGCATGTCGAGAATGGTCTCTATGTCATAAACTTTTCGGAGCGACCCACTAAGACCGCAACATGCCTAATGGCTAAAGTTGATGTGGGATGGCTTTGGCATCGCCGTTTAGCCCACGTCAATATGAGATCTTTGAAAAGTCTTCTCAAGGGGGACCATGTCCGTGGAATAACAAATGTTAGTTTTGCCAAAGATCGTGCTTGCAGTGCTTGTATTGAAGGAAAGCTTCATGAGAAGGCTCACCCTCAAACGACCATCATCTAGTCGAAGAGACCCTTAGAGCTCCTTCACATGGATCTCTTTGGGCCCCCATCATTTGATAGTATTGGAGGTATAAAGTATTGCTTGGTGATTGTGGATGATTATTCAAGATACACTTGGGTATACTTATTCAAGAGGAAGAGTGAGACTCAACAAACCATCATCGACTTTGAAAATGAAGATCAACGTCAACATGATGCAAAGATCTTGACAATAAGAAGTGACAACGGCATCGAGTTCAAGAACTACACCTTGGATGAGTTTCTTAGTGATGAGGGGATCAAGCATCAATATGCTGCACCATATACCCCTCAACAAAATGGTGTAGCTGAGAGGAAGAACCGGACGTTGATGGATGCGGCAAGGACCATGATGGCGGATTTCAAGTCTCCATACAACTTTTGGGCCGAAGCCATCAACACAGAGTGTCATGCATCCAATCGGCTCTATCTCCGCAAGGGCTTGAACAATACTCCTTACGAGATACTCACCGCCAACAAGCCCAATCTCAAGTACTTCCGGGTGTTGGGGTGTAAGTGTTTCATTCTCAAGAAAGGTGTTTGTTTGTCTAAATTTGAGGCTAGAGCTTATGAGGGCATATTTGTTGGTTATGCTACAAACTCTCATGCTTACCGTGTTCTCAACAAGTCCACCGGACTCATTGAGGAGACATGTAACGTGGAGTTTGACGAAAATAACGGCTCCCAAGTGGAGTAAAGTGGTACTTGTGATGTAGGTGATGAAATTCCTCCCCAAGCCATAAGAAGAATGGGTATTGGTCATATTCTACCCATTGAGGAAACCCTTGTGGCCGAAGCAGAAGGACAATGCTCCAGTCAAGTGGAGCCATCACCACCCCAAGACCCACACGCTTTCGAAGAACAAAGTGAAGGCCCTCAACCTCGTGAACAAGACCAAGGGCAAGATCAATCTCAAGATGGTGGTGAACCTCCAAATGATGCTCAAGGTCAAGTTCTCCCCCTCGAGCAAGTTCAAGATCATGAGCAAGCTCAAGATCAAGAACAAGCTCAAGACGGTGCTCAAGATAATCAAGTTAACCCTCCTCCTTCCACATCCGAGGAGGAATTAGAGCGTTGTGCCGCGAAGATTGCTTCCAAGCTCACCACCAAAGGCCATCTCATGGAAAATGTGGTTGGAAGCCTAATAAAGGGGGTAAGCACTCGTAGACAATTAGCAAACTATTGTGAACATCACGCGTTTGTCTCTTGTGTTGAACCCCAAAAGGTCTACGAGACGCTCGAAGAGTCGGATTGGCTCAATGCCATGCATGAAGAACTCAACAACTTCGAGTACAACAAGGTGTGGAGATTAGTGCCAAGGCCATCGGGGAACCAGAATGTCATTGGAACCAAGTGGATTTTCAAGAACAAGCAAGATGCTCGTGGGAACATCATTCGCAACAAGGCAGGACTGGTAGCACAAGGCTACTCCCAAGTCGAGGGTATCGACTACGGTGAAACCATTGCTCCCGTTGCTCGCCTTGAATCCATACGTTTGTTGATTGCTTATGCTTCCCATCACAACTTTAAGTTGTGAAAAGTGCTTTTCTTAATGGCCCTATTAATGAGTTGGTCTATGTCAAGCAACCCCCCGGGTTCGAGGATCCCTACTTCCCGGATCATGTGTATCAACTCTATAAGGCACTCTATGGCCTTAAACAAGCCCCGCGTGCGTGGTATGACCACCTTACCGAGTTTTTACATGATCATGGATTTGAGGTGGGGCAAATCGATCCCACTCTTTTTACTAAGAAGGTCAAAGGGGAGTTGTTTGTTTGCCAGCTATATGTTGATGATATTATCTTTGGTTCCCCTAACAAAGCTTTCAATGAGGAATTTGCCACTCTCATGACCTCCAAGTTCAAGATGTCTTCGATGGGAGAGTTGAAGTTCTTTCTTGGTTTTGATATCAAACAAAGAAGAGAAGGTACCTTCATCAACCAAGCCAAATATACTCAAGACATGCTAAAAAGATTCAAGCTAAGTGATGTCAAGCCGACTTCTACTCCAATGCCTACCAAGTGCCAACTTGACATTGATCCCAATGGTAAAGCGGTGGACCAAAAGGTATATCGCTCCATGATTGGCTCCTTGCTTTACCTTTGTGCATCTAGACCGGATATCATGTTGAGTGTGGGAATGTGTGCACGGTTTCAAGCCGCACCAATGGAAAGCCACTATGTGGCGGTGAAGCGAATCTTTCGATATTTGGCTCATACCCCAAACTTTGGCTTATGGTACCCAAGAGGGGAAAACTTCAAGCTTGAAGGATATTCGGATTCCTACTGGGCGGGAGACAAAGTGGATAGGAAGTCCACTTCCGGAGGGTGCCAATTTCTTCGTTGCTCTTTGGTGAGTTGGTCTTCCAAGAAGCAAAGTTGTGTGTCTCTCTCGTCCACCGAAGAGGAGTATGTGGCGGCCGGCAGTTGTTGTGCACAACTCTTATGGATGAGGCAAACTTTAAAGGAGTACAGTGTCATTTGTGACAAAGTGCGTCTTTGGTGTGATAATGGAAGTGGCAACAAGATTTCTCTCAACCTGGTGCAATACTTCAAGACAAAGCATATTGAGATTCGGTATCACTTCATCCGGGATCACATTAGGCGAGGGGAGATCGAGCTCAAGTATGTCAACACTCATGATAACCTTGCAGATATTTTCATGAAGCCCTTGGATGAAACAAGATTTCGTGATTTAAGGCATGAGCTAAATATCATTGATTCGAGCAATGTGACTTGAACCCTTGCACCTCCCACCACACTCAACTTGTTGTCTAGTTTAGGTGTAGGCATGGACATAGGAGGAGTGTTGTTCTCTCAATGAACTCTCCCTCCCCCCATTATGCATAAATCGATCAACTCTTTCACATTAGCCATTTTTTATGGTACTTCTGCTTCAAAGACGAGTTTTGGTCATGGGCCCAAGGATAATTCTTCGCGGTGCCATACCAACTAACTCAAACATAGGTGGCTCCGGCGACCGCCCTCTCCTTTTGAGAGGTAGTGTCACATGGTTACTTCTTGTTGTCTTTCTGCCTTTGGGTTGTGCGTGTTCTTGTGGTGTCTCTTGTGCTAAAAGTTTCCTTGCAAAGACCTCCTTTTTTGTGTTGAAACCTGCTTTTTCTTGAGATCACGGTACTACCGCAGCCAGCTACGGTACTACCGCGTGTGGAGAGCACAGTACTACCGCCCCCACATGGCAGTAATTTTTTACTGCCGCCTGGGAGAGCGGTACTACCGCTTCGGTGTGGTACTTCCGCCCAAGCGGTACTACCGTGATGATATGCGGTACTACCGCGCAGTCATAGATGCGTGGGGATAAGGACGGGCAGGGGGAGTTCTAACTCCGCCATACCCATTCGTTAGTTTCCCCACTTCGTCTCTCTCTCTCTCTCTCCCTCGCTCAAGAACGGAGCCGGCGTCCTTCGCTGGATCTCCGACTCCGGCTGCTCTCCCGCGATTCCGTCCGGTGGGATCATTCCCCACCACGTGCCCTTGCCATGGACCAAGGTCTTTCCCCAACTCCCTCTCGTTTTTGTTGTGTTCTTTGCCTCTAGGTTTTTGGGGAGACTTGTGTGTTCTTGAGATTCTTAGGCTAAATCTATGCAAGAGTAGGATGTAGGAGAGTAGTATTGCGTAGGGATTATACTTGTCATTTTGTCCTGTGCTAGATTTGATCAACCGTAGTACCGCCGTGGTTTCGCGGTTCTTCTCAGATTCAAACATTGGTTCGGATCTGACAAGATGTGGTACTACCGCGCCACCTGTGCGGTACTACCGCCTGTACGGTTCTACCGCACGTCGAGCGCGGTACTACCGCACGTCGAGCGCGGTACTACCGCACCCGCTGCGGCACTAAAATTTTACTACCGCTCCCACCCCGGTACTACCATGAGCTCGCACGGTACTACCGCGACTTGGAGCGGTACTAAACTTTTAGTACCGCAGCGTCCGACAGTACTACCATGGATCCAATCTATCTCATGGAAACTTTCACGTATACTTTCTGTGTGTTTCTTGTTCTTTGTCGTGGTCTTTGCATTGAACCTTTTTGCTTGTCGTGGGTGTTTTGCGTGTTGTGTCTCAGGCGGAGGCTCTCGCCGTTCCAATCCCAGTCGTGACACGGGCTCCAAGCGTCTGTGCAATCCAGGTGAAGCACCAGAGGGCTCCACTGCCCCCAAGCGCCATGTCAAGACATCCGCTAGTAAGCACAAGGAACCCACTAAGGGCATGGACGAGATACCCCAGGCCGAGTTCGTCGGTCTCAGGCAGCTCAACCCGTATGTGCATCCTCGTTCTACTGTTAGAGGTTGTGAACTGTTTTGGAACAAGCAACAGACCCTCACTTATCTGGATGTCATCAAGAACAAGCAAAATACCTATGTGGATGTCAAATGGATAGAAATGCATCACCTGAGGAAGGACAAGTTCCGTGAGTACTTTGGAGAAGCTCTGGACTTGGTGGAGCAGTTTGGTATTGAACATGTGATCTCGTTTCACCTTGACTATGACCCTGAGCTTATCCGTCAGTTCATTGCCTCAGTATACTTTCACCCTGATGAGGAGCGGAGAATGACCTGGATGACCAATGGCCGTAAGTTGACTGCTACCTGGTAGGAGTTCATGGATTTGCTCCAGGTTCCTGATGACGGGCTTGACACTCCCGTGGGTGTTCACCCCCATGCTAATTCTGAGTCTGCCAACAAGGACAAGCTTCAGCCATACTATGTTGAGAAGGCACTTCCCAATGGCAAGTTAGGGTGGGTGCTCAACTCCTTTCTGGATATCATGTATCACATCTTCCGCAACCCTTTGTTCCCTCGCATTGGTGACAAGGACAAGGTTCATGCATATATCGTGGATATGATCCTCCTATGCGAGGAGGCTCGTGTGTCTCAGACTCAGCCACTTGATGTCTCACACATCATGTGGTGTGAGCTTCGTTTTGCGGTGTTCAACCGCAAGGTGCCAAGAAGCTGAAGGACAAGATGAAGACTCTTTTCTGCATGCAAGCTAAGGGGCAGTACAAGACTCACGTGGCATCCAAGGAGAGTCGTCACTGGGACAAGAAGATCTTGAAGCTGTATGGCGAGGAAATGTCTAGCGGTTCTGAGGATCGCATCACTCTAGAGGCCGAGTGGATGGAGAAGCAAGGCTACAGGTGGACTGACTCTGAGGAGGACGTCGAGGAGACCATCCCTGCCGCTGAGTCTGACGAGGATCGTTGGGATGAGTTCCCTGCTTGAGCCACCCCTTGTGTGTAGGTGTCCTCTCTGCCTTTTTGGCGTCTCGATGCCAAAGGGGGAGAGAGTGTAGGGATTTGCGAGTCGTGTGTCGTCGTTTGTGTTTGGTGTGTTTGCGGTGTGCTTGCTTTCTCTTTTGAACCTCGTTTGAATGTCATTTCAGTTGCCTTGGGTTGCTTTACTTCATATGGTGTAAGACATATGCACTCTATCTATCTTAGCGAGCTTGTGATATATTGTGCTACCTTTGTGCTATGCTCTTGCTTAGATGTTAGTTATCATGTCTTTGTCTCTAAAATATAGGGGGAGTGTTGATCCTAGTTTGTGTGCTATGCAGTCCAAAGCATCCATCTAGATTGCACACATCTAGGGGGAGCCCGTCAATATTCTAGAGAGGAGGGGTTTGCCTTTGCTCAATATTATCTCCTTTTGTGCAAACCCGTATTGCCATCAATCCACCAAAAAGGGGGAGATTGTAAGGGCATATTTATCCCTAAGGTGTTTTGGTGATTGATGACAATGCTTTTGCGGATTAATCGTGTGCCTTGAGTTTCTCAGACGCTTCATCACTAGGCACGAGACGATTCGGTGCCCCTCGAAGACTATTGAAGACGGCGTTGTTCTATGTTTCTTCTTGGTGGATTTGAGTCGTAGGAGAGCCATACTATTAAGAGGGGGTCCGCGTCGGAAAGGTTCGGGTGGAATCATCACGTACACATTTCCCTCCTTGTCTCCACCTTTCCCTTGCACTTTGGAGCTTCCCTCGGTTATCCTCTCTATGCTTTTTCTGGCGGCTACTGCTGAACTTGCGGTAGTACTGCTCTCTGGAGCGGTAGTACCGCAAGCACCTGCGGTAGTACCGCTCCTCTAGAGTCTTAGTACCGTGGCTCCCAGGCCTTGTGCCGCTCCGGTACGGTAGTAGGGGCGGATGTAATTTTTTACATCCTCGCCCCCACGGTAGTACCGCTCGTCCCGCACGGTTGTACCGCGGGTGCCCATGGTAGTAATGCTCCCCTGGAGTCATAGTACTGTGGCCCTCATGCCTAGTACCACTGCGTCGCGGTAGTAGGAGCGGATGTAATTTTTTACATCCGCGGCTCCACGGTAGTACCGCGCTTTGTGCGCGGTAATACCGCGCGCGGCCTGGTTCACCTAGGATACAGTAGTACCGCTCCCTAGTGGTAGTACCGCGTCGGATTTTCGCACTGTTTCGTTTCCAGCGGAAGTAGGCACGGATGTATTTTTATTCATCCGCGCTCTTCGTGGGCTAGGGCTTTCCTGCCTTGCGGTAGTACCTTAAGGGTGAGCGGTAGTACCGCGCTAGCGGAAGTACTGCTCTCCGTCAGGCATGTCCTAGTCTCTACTGCTGTCATGGAAGTACCGTGGTCACTCATGGTAGTACCGCGGTGCCTTGTGGTAGTACCGCGCTCTAGGAGCGGTAGTACCGCATGTCGCAGGCTGGACATGTGGATAACGGTTGGATCTTTTCCTTGACTATAAAAGGGGTGTCTCCTACGTCTAGTTGACTACCTCTTCCACCTCTAAGCTCCATTGTTACTCCAAGATCCATTTTTGCCTGATCTCTCTCCCTAGCCAATCAAACTTGTTGATTTGCTCGGAATTAGTTGAGAAGGCCTCGATCAACACTTCCACCAAGAGAGATTTGATTCCCCCCACTTTTCTCTAGCGGATCTTGTTACTCTTGGGTGTTTGAGCACCCTAGACGGTTGAGGTCACCTCGAAGCCATAGTCCATGGTGGTGAAGTTTCGTGGTGTCATTGGGAGCCTCCAATTAAGTTGTGGAGATTGCCTCAACCTTGTTTATAAAGGTTCGGTCGCCGCCTTCAAGGGCACCAATAGTGGAATAACGGCATCTCGCATTGTGTGAGGGCGTGAGGAGAATACTGTGGCCCTAGTGGCTTCTTGGGGAGCATTGTGGCTCCACACCGCTCCAGCGGAGACGTACTTCCCCTCAAAAGGAAGGAACTTTGGTAACACATCCTCGTTTCCACCGGCTCCACTCTTGGTTATCTCGCGCCTTTACTTTTGCAAGCTTACTTGTGTTGTATCCCTTGCTTGCTCGTGTGTTTGTTGTTGTTGCATCATATAGGTTGTTCACCTAGTTGCATATCTAGACAACCTACTCTGATGCAAAGTTTAATTTGGTAAAGAAAAGCTAAAAATTGTTAGTTGCCTATTCACCCCCCCCCCCTCTAGTCAACTATATCGATCCTTTCAACATTGTATTGAGATCCAAAAAGATAGAAGAAGCCATCTAGCTAATAACTATGGACCCATAGGTCTGTGGTAAACTACTCACAACTCATCGGAGGGGCAAGGATGTTGATGTTGAAGCCCTCCATGGTCGATTCCCCGTCCGGCAGAGTGCCGGCGAAGGCTCCAAGATGGGATCTCGCGGATACAGAAGGTTACAGCGGTGGAAATTGCGTTTCGTGGTGCTCCTGGATGTTTTGGGGGTACGTAGGTATATATAGATGGAAGAAGTACGTCGGTGGCCGCCCGAGGGGCCCACGAGACAGGGGGCGTGCCCTACAGGGGGGCGCCCTCCTATCTCGTGGGAGCCTCGGCTGCTTCTTGACTTGCACTCCAAGTCCTCAGGATCACGTTCGTTCCAAAAATCACGCTCCCGAAGGTTTCATTCCATTTGGACTCCATTTGATATTTTCCTTTTCTTCGAAATACTAAAATTGGCAAAAAAACAGCAATATGGGCTGGGCTCCGGTTAGTAGGTTAGTCCCAAAAATGATATAAATGTGTAAAATAAAACCCATAAACATCAAAAAGGGGTAATATAATAGCATGGAACAATCAAAATTTATAGATACGTTGGAGATGTATCAACAGACAGCGGGCAAGAATCGCACCCCTCCGCCTCTCCCCCATCTCCTCCTTCACCATTTTCTCCACCCTTCCGATGGCTTCCGATGAGCCGCTCTCTGCTATAGTATCCGGCTGGGTGGCCCGTCGAGCCCTCCGGATACGGGCGAGGCCGCTCGATGCTTCACCAACCTCGCTTGGCCCGACGGAGCCAGTTGCCGCCCCAAGCAGGCGCGTGGTTTAGCAACTTGCCGCTCTAGTTCAGCTCAATGAGGAGTGGCGAGTTGCACCACGCCGGCACGGTGGCGAGCACGCCGGTACAGGCACCGTCGCTGCCGCATCATACCGCGCCACCAGTTTCTGTGGTGGTCGCGCCTCCCGTGTTTGTGGGCGCGCCTCCCATGTCTGCGGTAGTGCCATGCAGGCAGAAACAGAAGCCGGGTGCGTGGAGAGCAATGAGTCGGTGGCCAGCTTCTCTCTATCCGCCGCCATCATCGCGGAGAAGTAGAACACGGGAGGCCGCAGCCACTTGGGACCCATGAAGGCCACCGCCGAGGCGACGACCGCGGATTCAGGTGGTTTCTTTGCTGCTTCGTCTCTTCCGAGGACCTTCGTCAACCTCGCAAGTGTCTGACGGACATGAGGAAGACAAAGGGATCCGCAGGCGGCCATTTAGAACTAAAATAAGTCTAGATATATCCATTTCTAGGACAAGTATGTCCCGATGGAGGGAGTATTAATTATACAAGAGAGCCGGATTGGCACCTCTTAGTTCATGTAAATGTAATGAAATCCATCATGTTTATACGAAGATCCGGCTTTTTTATACGAAATCCTTCATGCTTATATGAAATCAGTCCGTGTTTGCACGAATTTCATCTGGTTCATTAGAGTTGTAAAAATGTATGCCACTGGCGTTTGATGTCGTCCTCCGTGGAAGGAAGCGGGAGGAAATTTGCCGGCTGCCATTGGAGATGCTCTTTATGCTGGAAATAATAGAGTGACATCCAATCCATTTGAGTTAATTGCCTGTATGATGGTCCCTCTATAAAAAGTTAATTGCATGTACAGTGTACACATGACTTGCAGGGTGGCTACTGCTTCATACAGAAAGTTAAAAAGAAACAAGTCCATCCTTAATATTCTAAGTACTTTGTGGGTTCCACTGTCAGTACAGTAGCGAAAGAAGTATATATTAAATAAGTAGAGTAATATATAATATAAAAATATAAAGTTAAAAGACAAAATTCAAACTCATGTCATCGCGTTGCGAGCATCTGGCGCTAACCAGCCTAGCACATTTTTGTTGTAGACCATGCTGGAGATATATCTCCATGTCTACTCTTATATATACTCCATTCGTTTCCAAATATTTGTCTTTTTCAGATTTCAAATGGACTACCACATACGGATGTGTATGTAGACATATTTTAGAGTGTAGATTCACTTATTTTGCTACGTATGTCTTTTCAGGAAGGGGTCAGATTTGTCCTTGATTTATTTATGAGGTATCCAGATGGCACTGCACCGCCAAGAAAAGAGGGTAACATCAAAATTATGGACTACTTTTTTGAGTATGTTGGTAAGGTCCGGTCATAGTCACTTGTTGAAATCTCTAAAAAGACAAATACTCCCTCCGTCCAGAAATACTTTTCTTCAAAATGGACAAAAGGAAATGTATCTAGATGTATTTTAGTTTTAGATACATCTCTTTTTATCCATTTTGATGAAAAGTATTTTCGGATGGAGGAAGTAGAAAACAGAGTTGGTGATGATGGTGTGTGTGCCGTCCTGCAATATAGGCCATCGGATTTATATCTAACGGATAGGAAAGAAACTATGGCAATTTTGCAAAAATATACCCACACGTCTCTCCACGTTCGCAAATAAGGCCTTCCCTCGTTCAGCCTTTTCTCTCACAAGATAAACTACTCATACAAATGCATCTTGATGTTCCGTGCAACGCACGGGCAGCTAGCTATTTTCATTTAAAATAGTTGCTGCGATAATTAGGTTGAAGTGATATATTTTATGTCTGCCCGAAATGATTTCAGATTCACTAGTAGTAACAAAGAAAAGGTTGCCTTGTTAATTAACAGAAAACAGGGTGAAAACTATCACATGAGGACGGTAAAAACAAGGCACACTAGGTTCAGCGTCATCGTCACTACAGCTGTGCGCGCACAAGAAGTCTACATATCGAGGGGGCTACCGAGCGAGGCACCGAGACACAATGTTTGAGAGAGAAACCAATTGACAGATTATGATCAGATCGAGTTGTCACCCTTCTGCTGTCATTGTTGGGGGGGGGGCGAGGGAG
>NC_041385.1:213434830-213488837 GCF_002162155.2 Triticum dicoccoides | reverse complement strand
CTCCTTCGGTGCCGGGTAGTGTGTGTGTGTGTATGTTTGAGAGAGAAGCCAGTAGATAGATTAGTATCAAGATCGAGGTGTCACCCTACTCCTTCGGTGTTGGGAAGTGTGGGTGTGGGGGTGGGGGGGTGGGGCAGTGACACTCACATATCTCTACTCTTATAAAAAAACAGAGTTGGTGATGATGGTGTTCCTGCCATCCTCCAATATAGGCCATCCGATTTATATCCGACGGACAGGAAGGAAAATATGGCAATTTTGCAAAAAGATACCCACACTCCTCTCCGCATTTGCAAATAAGGCATTCTCTCATTCATCCTTTTCTCCCACAAGATAAACTTCTCATACAAATGCATCTTGATATTCCGTGAAATGCATGGGCATCTGGCTAGTAGGGAGAAGGAGTTTGTTTGACACATATCTAGCTATATTAAGGGATAGGTAGATAGCATATGCGTGAGAGACTTTATTATACTTTGAGACATTACTGGCTGTGGGGAATTAAAGGGGTGGGCGTGTTAGACATAGAGAGCGTGTGTGTTTCTATGTGAGAGACTTGTAGGACGGGGTAGAAAGACGAATTTAACCCTGATGGACGGAGAGAAATACACAAAGTGCGTGTGTGTGATTCTGATGCCCAAAGGGAAATGAGATATGTATGTGTGTGATAGAAATTGCACAATTCATTCACGTATCACTATCTAGTGATCGTGGACGTGCATAGCTTGACCATAAGTCAATATCTACTTCATATCGTGGCCAAAGGTACAATATCGATTCGACGCTATAAAGATTGGACACTCACATATCACATTTTTTCTATTTAAATAAACCTTTTCAGTTGTGCATGCCAAAGTTACAGTGATGTTTCTTCAAACAACCAATGTAGCTATCATGCACATGCACCATTGTTACTCTTGCATTCAAATTCATTAGTCTAGGATGATTTAAGTTTCTATTTTGAAGTAATATATGTAATATTCATACATGAATTCAATGGGTACGCAATTCATGAAATGGAGGCTATGTTATCATATGAGGTAACACTTTAAGTAGCTAACTACAATATCCATTTATTTTTGTGCGCCTCTACACTAACACGTCAATGCATTATGTTTAAAGTAAATAACCAATGGCACTAAATTATCTATTTACACGAGAAATACATAGGCCGCGCCCGTGTGAACGTCCAAGTTATCGGTGCATCATCCCGAGTTATTGTCTTTTTTCTGGGGTGGACTTCACACCAGTTATTAACTGCTGACGCGTGCCCCGTGTACACAGTCTAGCATGACCTTCCCGCTAGAACGGTCAAAAATTAGTTGAAACTGGATACGAACAATCCCGCGGGCGGCAAAATCTCCCACCTCCTTCTAAAATTTCCGCCACCTTAGTCTTTAGCATGTGAAATCCCCCTTTTTTCCTTGGTGCACGGAGACCAACAGTTACAATACCGCCCTCATCTACATGATAGGTCAGGGCTGCTTTGGCAACTTCCGGTTCCCCCCACTACACGGCACCCCCATTTCCTCTCCCCCTCCCGCAAAAACGACTAACTCCACAACACCAGAGCATCTTACATCACGCCATCCGTACTTCATCGCCCTTTCTCCCCTCCACTCTCGAAACCCTAGACTGCTCATCCACCGGCGTACCATAGCCCGTTCACTACCAGCGGCGTCCACCTCGTTGGATCTGCTTCTGCGACCGCATCTACCCCTCCCACCTCCCCTAGAAACAAGTAGACTGCTCATCCACCACTGTACCACAGGCCATTCAGTTCCGGCCTTGTCCACGGCGCCGGATCTGCTTCGCCAGTACTCTCGTCAACCGCCGCGCATATGCAGCGGCTCATTCGTACTCCCCACCGGAGACGCTTCATCCACACCCCCCGGAGCCGCCCCACCGACGCCCCCGTCGACGGCCTCTGATCCTCTTTGCCGACACCTTCCTCAACCCTACCGGAGCCGCTTCGCCGAAATCTTCCTCAACCCTACCGGAGCCGCTTCGCCGACACCATCGTCAACCCTACCGGAGTAGCTTCGCCTATACCATTCTCAACCCTACCGGGGCTGCTTTGGCAACTCACAAGTCCACGGCCTCAGATCCGCTTCCTCGCACCTTCATCTAACCTACCGGATCAGCTTCTGACGCCCCGTCCACGGCCGCAGATCTGCATCGTCGACCCCATCCTTAACCCAACCACCGGAGCAGCTTCTAACGCCCCATCCACGGCCGCAGATCCGCATCGTCGACACCATCCTTAACCCAACCACCGGAGAAGCTTCGGACGCCCCGTCCACGGCCGCAGATCCGCATCGTCTACACCATCCTTAACCCAACCACCGGAGCATCTTCATGTACGCCCTCGTCCACGGCCACAGATCCGCTTCGCCCACACCGTAGTCCACCCTACCGGAGCCGCTCCACAAGCACCCTGCTTGACGGTTCTAGATCTCCTTACCGGACACTGACAGCCACCGCAGCGTCATCACCCTCGACATTTCTAACCTGATTCCCACCGTATGGAGAGATGCCAAGCACCCGCCATGGCCTAGGTACTTGTCACCTTTAAACCCGTCCAGCATAACCTGCCCGATGTACTTCAAATATACTAACCGGTCGTTGTTACCTGTTATGTAGCTGGCAAAAACTACAAGGGCGATGTTTCTTCTGGATCTAATAGCTTGGCCAACCAAGATCCTGGACTGAGGCATTGCTATGATCTCGTAAGCACTTCTCTCTCTCTTTTATTGTTTTGTGCCTACCAGCGTGCTTTGCTAGGATTTTCGACCAGTAATCCCTTTGTGCAGACAATGATTTCTACTACTGGCTGCTAAATTAGATATGTAGATGTCATACATGATACTACCTCGTACCTCCGTTCCTAAATATAATTCTTTCTAGAGATTCCACTATAGGCTACATACGGAGCAAAATGAGTGAATCTACACTCGAAAATGCATCTATATACATCTGTATGTGGTCCATACTGGAATCTCTACAAAGACATATATTTAGGAACAGGGGCAGTACATTACACAAAATCGTAGGTGGCATGTAGGAATTCCAGTGCACTACATTAGGCTCCCTTAGAGTGCCTGCTAGTCCAGCATATAGAGTCATGGCTAGTTTATGGTACGCACACAATCGTTAATTGGTGGTTTAAATATGCCCAAGGGATATGCAATGTAGTATCATGTAGAGATGTCTGAAATTAGCTGTGTCAACTTGCAGATAGGGTTACACAATGAAAAAGTACAAGATGTATGTGGCAATTTCATGGAACATCGCAAAAAAAAGGAGAGGCAGCAGTGAGCATATACAGTGTGCTATGGTACGTCACTCCTCCATTGCAATCATCATGACATGTTATTTGTATGCCAGTTCTATTAGCCAAGTTTCTTAGGGACAGTTATTACGAGTTATTCTAAGAAAATAAGCACCTGTGAATATAAGCTCCATGTAATAAACCAACCAGTTCTTTTCATTGCATTTTCAGGTTATCTTTGGTATGATCAGTGGAAAGTCTAGATTGCATTATATATTTTTCATTTTGCTACCCATATGGAAATTAATTTGACTTGCAGACATCACAAATTGAATCCAGTGTGGTAATTAATATGATAGGAAAACAGACCATCACTATTTGCTCAAAATGCAAATACAAAGATACCATCTACTTGGCACAATCTACACTGGTCAATGTTTTCCATAGAGATCCCATTGCCTAATTTAAACGAAGAACGCATGACACACATTTAAATGAAGAATAATTATTGTTGAAATTCGATGGTCCAAGTGGCTGGTTATTATCATATAGGAGCACCACCTGAAAGCATCATATAGCAGCAGCAGCTCATAGAAACTCATCATACAGCAGCAGCAGTCTGCAATTCATCATATACCACCAGCAGCTCATAGCAATTCATCATATAGAAGCAGCAGGAGCAGCTCATAGCAATTCATCATAAAGCAGCAGCAGGAGCAGCTCATAGCAATTCATCATATAGCAGCAGCAGGAGAAGCTTGTAGCAACTCATCATATAGCAGCAGCAGCTCATAGCAATTCATCATATAGCAGCAGCAGCAGCTCATAGGAACTCATCATACAACAACAGCTCATAGCAATTCATCATATAGCAGCAACAGGAGCAGCTCATAGCAATGCATCATATAGCAGCAGCAGAAGCAGCTCATTGCAATTCATCGTGTAGTGGATCAGAATGAAAATTTGGCAAAAAATCAGAGGAGATCCTCACCTTGTTGGATGAGCTCATCCTTCAACAGCACCTCAAGGCCATGGCCTTGGAGGAGGGGAGGGGGAATAAGGTGCCTTCTGCCGTAGTGTGGCATCAGCCGTAGTTGTGCAGCACCCGCCGGAGTAGTGCGTTGGACGAACCACAGTGGATCAGCTACTGGAGACCATGAGAATGATGGGCGGCGCCAGAGGGAGGAGCAGCCAGGGAGATTTGCCCCTACCCGCCGACCATGTAGCCTAGCTAGACATACATCGTCGAGGACCAGGCCAGATGGGACAAGTGGCGACGGCTCACTGGCGGAACCCTAGTGCTGCAGGCAGGGGATCGAGGTAGAGGGAAAGGGGAGAGGAGATGCAAGCGGGCAGGGCAATGAATGCTTGCGTGTTTGTTTTTACTTGAGGGTCAGGTGTGACACGAGCGTCAGCGGTTGCATTTTGAGTGTAATATAGGCAGACAACAGAGTCATTTCACAATTCCCCTTCCCTTCAATGTTTAGTGAGGTTCTACCCGAAACACCCCCCTCCGAAGCAAAATTAGTTAAGCCCAAGCCCATAACTCAAAAATGACTTCTTTAAATCTTTTATGGCTTATTTTGACAATATGCCCTGAAAAGGCGGAATCGAACTGGCCCTTAACCTGCAATTCAATTGTGCGTCAATGATGAATCACTCTTGTCTGCTATCTATACATTTAGGCATCATCATACAAGGCATAACCTAATCACTACAAAAAAAATACACTTCCGTGATAATACGTGTTTGTCACAGTAGGTCGCGGTTTTTGTCATGCATGTACATCCATGACGAATTTATGACAAAATCAAGATAGTCATACTTGTGTTGTCGTAGAAGTGTTCCATGACATCACCAAAATTATCATCACGGAAGTGTCCACTTCCATGACGATAAATCGTGCGTCACAGAAGTGCTTTCGTCAAGGGTGACCGACACGTGGCATGCACCGTAACGGAACGCCGTGAAGCTATCGGGTCGGGTTTTGGATCCGATAACCCGTTAATAGCCCCGACCAATGGACATTTTCCACGTGTAAAATCATCATTGGCTGGAGGAGACACATGTCAGGTCCACGCTGGCACAGGTGTCACTCGTCCAATGGGAGAGACATGCCTATGATATGTTGACACGCGGACCGGCCTATCAAGTTTACATGGCCGACCCAACTAAAGGCCCACAAGATTTTGCAGACCATAATGGGCTGGCCCAGCTAAAGGCCCATGAGATTTTGCGGACCATAATGGGTTGGCCCAGCTAAAGGCCCACAAGATTTTGTGGGCCATAATGGGCCGGCCCAGGTAAAGGCCCACAAGATTTTTGTGTGCCATAATGGGCCGGCCCAGGTAAAGGCCCACAAGATTCTTGCGCATCATAATGGGCCGGCCCGGCTAAAGGCCCATGAGATTTCACCGACATTAATGGGTCGGCCCAGCTGTAGGCCCACAAGATTTTGAGGACCCTAGTAGGCCGGCCCATTAACTGGCTGCCATGTTCTAGGCCAAATGCCAGCCCATATTTGATCCGGTCCATTAATGGCCTGCCACGTTCCGGGCCTAATAGTGGCCCATATGAGATTCCGCCCATTAAAAGCCTACCACGTTCTGCGCCAAATTACGGCCCAGATCAGGTCTGGCCCTTTAAGAGGCTATGGGCTCAATTATGGCCCATATCAGATTCGGCCCGTCAGCTGGACACTATGCTTTTGGGCCCACTTGCTAAAGGCCCACTTAGTAATTCGGCCTGATATTAGTTTTGGCCTCTTAAGGTCCCGTTTAACATTTCGGTCCTATATTAATTTAGGCCTGTTAAATGCCCGTCATATAGCTGGGCCTAACTACGGCCCGGTTTGCATCCGGCCTGCTCGCAGCCGATATCTGATTGGGCCAAACAAGGACCGAGACAATTTTGGCCTGTTAAAAGCCTGTGATTTGATTCGCACAATCATGGGCCGGGGTTCATTTCGGGGTGCTGCCGGCCCGTTAGCTGTTCGGTGCATTTCAGGCCCAACCTACATCGTGATTGCATGACAGCCCGATTATGTACCGTAATTTTACGGTTTGGCCGGTTTACTGCGAAGACAGGATATATATACAGTAAAATAACTGCAACATTGTGAATAAGAAAAAACCTAGACTATATAATAAATAAATTACAACATATTACATCCACTGGGCATCAAAGTTCGCCACTATGATAATAAAGCACAAGCAGACAACAGATTACATACACTGGGCATCAAAGAACGCCATTAGTGCAAATAAACATGCCAACAAAATAATATACAAAACCGACAACACTTCAATAGAGTTCAAGAAAGGTTAGCCCTGCTGGGGAGCTGCAGCACAAGCAGCTGAGCAAGATGATGAGATTGCGCTTGCTCAACACTTAAATCTTCCTCACTCTGAAAGATAAACAAGCAGACAGATGACAGGTTTTGAACATAAAAGTATCAGTGCTGACAATTCATCACATTTCTTACTGACGAATAAAGTGACACAGTTTAAAATTGCATTAACACAATATGGTATTGTTCAGGTCAAGACATGGAAGGAAATGACATTGTGAAGGAGTTGGGAGCTTCACGACACCACTGGATTACAGATCAAGAACTCATAAGTATAAATGGTTAGTGTGCTGACAATTTATCCCATTTCAGATTGGCAAATAAAGAGACGGTTTAAATAATACTCCCTCCATCCGGAATTACTTGTCATCAAAATGGATGTGTCTAGAACTAAAATACATCTAGATACATCCATTTCAATGACAAGTATTTTCGGACGGAGGGAGTAGTAGAATGATATGACATTGTTCATAGTTAAGACATTGCAGAATATGACATTGTGCTGTAGTGGGTAGATTCACCACACCACCGGATTACGGATGAAGAACAGAAGCATACATGCAGTGCAAAAGAAGATCACTTGCTCTGTATAGTTTAATTTACATGGTATGAAGAAGGAACTTGGTTGTACAACTGAAAACTTAAATTGAGAAAGGACAAACTTTTGTTTATGAACTACATAATAAACTTTAAACATGCAATTTGATGCAAACACCAAAAATAAACAGTTGTTGCATTCATGCCTAACCAAATATATACAACAAAGTTTGAAGGCTTGAGATGGACAAACTTACATTATTGGTGAAGACAGGCTCTATAAAGGCCTTGTCCATGCTGATGGGGGGGGGGCAATTCAAGAAGTTTACCACATAATCTTCTTCATAAGCACTGCCTTTATTCTACATTTTGTTAAGAGTAAATATAGGTGTGATAATATACGAAAAATAGAGAATTTTAAGATAATATGAAAAGTGATGCTACATAACCAAGTAGCTATAAACGTAAGTGCAGCGATACAGGCAAAAGGTACAGCCAAGAGTAATGCACAACTAGACTTCTTCAGTACCAACCTTATGGTAAGAGTAAATATAGATCTGATGTGTAGAAAATGGAGGGCAAAGGAAATAAGCTGCAGAGTGATGGTACATGAACAACTACCTGTCATTATAAGTACACTGATAAAGGACATCATGTACTTACAAGAACAATGTAGAGCTAAAAAAAACATTGGCATTGGATATATTCTACACTAATGTAACCATTCACACAGTTCAAATAATTTGGAACGAACAATTGATAAGCAAGCTATCATGCATACTGCTGTCATATAATGAACCAGGTATGTATGCAAGTACAGTGATACAGGACAACATGTACTAACAAGAGCAAAGCAGCGGGCAGCATATTTGCGATATCTTGTCGTTGTTTTCAAACCGGAATTCTTCTTCGAGCAGATTTCCTGCAAAAAAGATCCGTAAGGCACATGCGGAAATGTAGAAGTTCAAATTGTCATGTGATTTCATAGAGAGTACCTCATCCTGGGAACGAGACCAGTGCATAACAAGGTTTTTCCATTCAATGTCTTCTAAATTTAGCACAGGAGACTTCACTGGAAACTCGTTTATAGACTTGCCATCAAAGTGTGATTTCCTCAGGCAACACCGATACTATTGCAATGCTTCCTTGAAAAGCACAAGCAAGCTTTGCTCGTCATGACTATGCAGATTGACCCTCGCCTAGTTACAACAACGTAATGTAAATCATTGATGTGTTCAATTAGCAGAAAACAGGAAAATAATAACCATGAAAAATAGCACTTACACGTAAGTTGGACAGGAAGATGTGAAAATGGTGTTTGTCTTCACAATAATCCTCCCATGATGGGAATATATGCACGTAGTCCCTAACAACATTGAAAGCATTGTCTTTTAAACTAGGAATAAATGGAATGGGGTTCCAATCTGCAGGAATTGGCCGTCTCTGCAGTTGGGATAGGTCCTCGGCCAGTGGACTTGCTGTACTTTTTGCTGGAGTGGGATTTTTCTGTGGTACTGCTGGTGCTATGGCAAATGAAATCGGTATACCTTTTGCTGGAGTGCAGGTCCTGTGTGGTGGGGCTAGTGGTGTGGCCAGTGAAGTATGGGTACAGTCTACTGGAGTCGGTCCTACGTTTTGTGTCATTGGTTGTACAACCAATATAAGTGGGGTGCTCTCTGATTTCTACTCCACCACCACGTTTTTCAAGGACTTTGCTGGTGCTCCTTCAGGTTCGGCAACCACCCTCTTCCTTTTTGATATCTGATGCACATGAACAACATTTGAGTGGAAAAACATGGTATGATGATAGATGGAATATGTATTGATAATGGATGGGCATGGCATCTCGACATATATGATGAGTAAACTAAGCAGATGGCAGTGCAACAAAGTAGAAGAAATGCAAGACAACATATGCAAGATACCCGCAATCAATAAAACATTGCCAAATTAGAACAGGCACCTTGATGGGTGAACAGGACAGGCCATCTGCCTTTGACTCCTCGAGGTTAGAATAGTCATTAGGATCATATTTTGAACAAGAGTCAATAGGTGGGGAGCGTATGAGTTTCGTTGCATCCAGAATGGCACTCAATGCCTTGGTGCCAATTTTGTAAGTCATTGCAGTGTTTAGCTTCAAGAGTGGACTGCTGCTAGTGCGACACAAAGAAGCTACACAGATCATAGTGTAGATATAATGGGAAAACCTTAAGCATCAGAGTAAAATCAGCAAAGTGGAACTTGCTGGAATATATGTGCTAGTATTGCCGGTACGGCTAGAAAGGCTTCAGATACCAGATCTCTTCAAGTGAAGGTGCGCTACTGTTAATATCAGTGTAACTCTCAAAGGCGACACAGCTCTACGCATTTCCTTTCTATTCTTATAGGATTCAAGTGGGCAGGCCACTACAAATCCTACTCCTATGTTTACAAGATCCTACGAATCAAAGAGGCTCAAAGTGTCCATCACAACCGACTGTATAGACCTCTACACTGCAACTTTCCCTGCTCATCTTCAGTACAAGGAACATACTGTACTACTAGCATACTCCCTCCGTTCCAAAATATAAGTCTTGGTAGAGATTTCCACTATGGATCACATATAGATGTATCTAGATACATTTTAGAGTGTACATTCACTCATTTTGCTCCATATGTAGTCCATGGTGGAATCTATACAAAGAATTGTATTTAGGAATGGAGAAATTACATATTAAAGAAGAACGGAAGAGGAACATGGTAAAGAAGAGCAAGCAGATTTTGGATAGTAAAATGTTGGTTGTGCAGTGCCCACACATATGAACCAGAGCGCATTAAGAATGCAATTCCCAGCTGTCTCTCGACCATTTCAGGCGGTTGGATGAAGATCCTATGTCTCCTAACCCTTCTTCTTCCTCGTCTCTGATTCTTTCCATACAGAACATCGCATGGGCCGCCGGCCGGACCACTGGCCCCCACTGCCTGTGTTCCTCCGCCACCCCCAGTCCCCACCCGCGCCCCAACCCCCACCCGCGTGGAGTTTTCTTTGTTTGGCAAGGCTCCACAACCACCCGAGCCCCTTGGATTGCACCGGCGAACTCCGGCGAGCTCTGAAAAATCGACTGACCCAATTTTGAAATTTAGTCTACTGTGATTTAACTAGTGTGGAATATAAAAGGGGAAAACCATAAGCATTGGGAGTATAGTGTTGAGCACGCGATGGCGGATCTGAAGGTGCAAACCGGACAAAGGAAACTTCGCAACCAAGACAAGAAATCAGAGTAAAGCAGTGGTGATCTATTTTCTTGCTGCGATAAATAAGCTGCGATGGCTGTCGGCAGCATGGAAGCAGATCTAGGAGGGTAGACGGTGGCGGCTGGGCGCGGTGGACGAGACGGTCGTAGGAGCGGCACCGGCAAGGTGGACGACGGCGGGGATGTAGCGACAGGACGGGATGCAAGGATCCCGGTCCAAAGGCATGGATGAGAGAGGTCGATCTCTTGTAATGGACGATGGCGTCGGGGTATCAGCTCCGTCATGGTGGAGGAGGACGGCGGTGGATGGGGTGGCAGACGGCGGCGGACGGAGGAGGGTGGGGTGGAGAGGGTGTTTTGGCGCCCACGGAGTACGAATGGGGAAAAGGGAGGTAGAGAGGAAGGGGGGAACCATGTATTCAGGGCGCGCTTGTCTCAAATGCGAGGAAATTTACAAACTTAGCCCCATTTCAAATTTCTACTACATCACAACAACATTAGTCGGTTGGGGATAGGACGGTAATCTCGCATACACCGAATATTTGCCGACGAGAGTTTGTTTTTGGCGCCCACCGTGTATGAATATGAATCGGGCAGCGAGTTGATTTCGGCCGAGGACACACTGCGTTTTAGCACCCACCATGTATGAATCTGGGTGAGAGGCGGTTACGTCACGTTTGGGTGAAATTACAAACCTACCCCTATCGAAACCTATAGAAATCCAGCAGATAGGCTTTGCATGGCAGGGATAGGCAGTAGTGATTTCCATCTCGCAGATTTTGGTTTCCGGCGGTTACTGCAACTTTCCCCGCTTCGTTCAAATTTTGCAGAGTGCACGTCTACCGTGCCAACTCAATTCGAATCCCGTTTGTATTCTACTATTTTTTTTGGGCGGGATCCATTTTCAATTGGAATTACATTCTATATACATCATTTTTATATATACTTTCAAAAGCACAACAAAGAATTTTGCTCCTTTATATGTATAATATGATTTACAAATACAACGATCTCGAAATCTTAAGGTTGATTTCAAAAAAATTAACCAAATTATGTTCTACTAAAATGTATGGTTGAGTAATATCTACATATTAAATAACATAGATGTGCGTGAATTCATATGAGTATGCATGTCTGATAGATCAATTTTGGTTCGAATATGGATTACATGTATCATCATCTCAAATTCAAATATTTGAATCCCTTTTTTGTTCACTCCTTTCACGCCCATCTCTCTCGCATGCGTGCTCCTTCAGGTAGCTATCACTCTCTTTTCTCCAGCTCACCCGCACGCTCACTTCATGTTTCTCCTATCCTCGCAAACATGGTCTCTCGACCTCTCCCTTGAGAAGTGTCACACTCTCCCTATCATTATACATTACACGGTTTACATTGTCACTCACGTCTCTACTATTCTCTGGTATCACTCGGTAACTAAGCTTTCTTTTTCACCGCCACACACACAGTCTCCACTCGTCTTTCACTTTGTCTTTCCCTCTATGGGATTCTCTCACACACCCTATATGTCTCTACATATGACTCATACCACTAAAAATACTCTATGTCTCTCCTGTAGACAAAACATTTGTTGCGGTTTCCTTTTCGTCTCCATCCTAGACTGACATTATTCATTTGTTTACCGATCAGACAACCCCGACTACCATCTCCTGTCTCTCTCTCTCACAGACACACACACACACACACACACACACACACACACACACACACACAACTCCTGCTTCCACTCCCCTTCCTGACTACCGTCTCTCTCTCACACACACAAAACTCTCGCTTTTGCACCCCGACTCGTATTTCTCTCACAAACATTTATCGACTAGCTAGCCTCTAGATATGTTTACACACCCGCACACTCGTGCTTCCACCATCACGTACATGTCTCTCTCCCTCTCCTTGTATCTGTGTAGCTTTTTCTTCCCTTCTTGAGACACGCCCTCTCGGTCGTGCACACACACGCTACTTGTGTCTTTGTCACACATGCACTCCGTCCTCCTCCAATCTCCCTCTCTCTCACACACACATGGGCTTTTTGCAACAACTAGCAAGATGCCCATGCGTTGCACGGAACATCAAGATGCATTTGTATGATTAGTTTATCTTGTGGGGGTAAAGGATGAACGAGGGAAGGCCTTATTTGCAAATGTTGAGAGGGGTGTGGGACGAACGAGGGTTGTTCCGTGCAACGCACGGGCATCTTGCTAGTAAGAGTAGAAATTAGACATATACCACTTCTCGAATCTTGAAACCAACAACATTCCTCCCTTATCTCATCAAAACCGCCAAAGGAATATATTTGGAGTGAAACATAACATATTTTTAGTGATATACGTATTTCGAAACTAGACTCTTTTTTCTATCAAATCGGTGAATATGTACTAATCTAATTTGATCGTGTGGCAATGCATTGGCACATTGCTAGTAGTTATTATAATTTTTTGGATACCAGACAAACGGTGGAGTACATATACGAAGAGAAGAGGCGCACGCTCGCAGTCGGCCTCTCGCTGTCTCGCACACATGAGTGTTACGTAAAGGCGACGTTAACAAAAAAACCCTAAAACCCTAGGTGCATGATTGCTGCATTCACGGGTACCGGGTACGTGGTGGAGCACCTTTGTAGGAGTTGATGGTCGGGACCACAGGTGAACGACTTGGAGCGCGGTGGCTCACCAGTTGCCACAGATTGAATAGCCACGTTTAAAATATCGTTTTTTAGCGGGGTTAATAGTTCCGATTTTCAATGGCACATTATAAGTAGTAAGTAGTCTTTAGAACGATTGGTATGGTGTGAAAATGGAATTCATAGTACTACGTACCTCCTTGGCGTATGGTTGTATGGGTTTATGTTGCGAGATGTTGAACCTGGTAGTTCTAGGGCAAATACTATGGTTTATATTTAGATGCTAGTTTTCAGTAATCGGAAGGGGAAACCCTTCTTTGATTAAAAAAACTACTACCTCCATTCTAGTTTACTAGTCCCCATCGTACTTTGGGTCAAAGTTTGTCCATGAATTTTATTTGTAAAATGTGAATGCAAAATGAGATTTTGTTATACCCAAACAAAAAAGGACTGGAGGGAGTGATTGCTCTGACACGGACGCGACCTCTCATAGCCCAGGCATTGAACCGGCGGGCCAGCCAGGAGGGCCGCACTCGCTGCAGGCCCGGCTGAGCACGCCTCCTCGCCGCGTGCAACCTGCTTAAGACTGCCCCCCTGCCTTCATTGAATCCGCGCGTGTGCCGGCAACACGTCCTTCCGCGAGCCGGCAGGCATTTTAGAACAGAAAAAATGTCTAAAATATAATTAATTTACACATGGTCTTGACTTGTTATGCTCACACTGGTAGCAGGAACTAGTAGAGGTTTTATTTATTTATAACTCTCCTCACATTTTTTTGGCTTTGAAGTGAATCATGGTTCTGGACATTATGTATGAATGTGCAGATATCTATGAACATGAGTTTGATGTGGAAGTTGAACTTGGAATGTCGGGCTTGCGCGTGAACTATACCATGTACAATGCTTCGTCTGTTATTGTTTGGAAAGTAATTGATGTTATTACATGACCCGAAAAAAAACATTTTGTGCCACATCAGTAGATGCACAGACATCACAATAGGCATGCTGACTGGATAAACATTTGAACCTAGCTATTATGAAGGAAATTTTGTATTGACAACAGTTTTAGATTGCAGGAGATGCCTAGCCTGCTCTGCCTCTACTAGCTTATTTCTGGCTTCTTCCATCTCTTCTTTGGCTTGGGTGAAGGGAGCATCTGATTGATCTTTTCGCTTCTTCAGGAACTCAGCTACATTCTCAAGGGATGCTGCATGCTTTCTTTCAGCCTTTACTAATGCTACGAGGACACGAACATCTAATAACTCCACCTGGCTTGTGTGTAATCCAGCATCACCTGGGAATTTGCACCTTGTGTCTAATCCAGCATCATTAGGGAACTGGCACCTTGTGTGTAATCCAGCCTCATTTTGGAAACATGATCTCGAGGTTGACCATACTTCCCTCCTCGCAGGAACTGCATCCTGACATGAAGTTACTTCTTTTTTAGATCAATACTCAGAGAAACCTAGATCCATTTAGTAGAAGCCAGATAAACAGAACTCGGAGAAGTGAATTCAAAAGGAAAAGAAATATAAAAACAGACTACAAGGTGAGAAAACCCACTTCCTACATCAAGCTAAAAACGAAAGCATTAGGACGATTAAAAATCTTCTTATTACACATCGAAGAACACCACGCTTAAGAGAAACATAAAGAACAACATATACACATCGAAGAATAGGAGGCTAAACGAAAGTAATTGAAAGGGTGTTACTTACAAAAGCTTGTTTTACAGGTTCGGTGCAGCTCGTCTTTAACTTGCTACGCTCCTTGAAGATGTCCCGAATATCCCATGTTTGGTCTTCATTGCTCCTCTGCATGTTCACACTCGTGGTTTTAAAATCTCAACATGGCAAGAAAAATACTACTAGTAATACTCGTGCATCTTGTGGGCAACATTAAAGCACTCGTCTGCCATGTTAGAGCATCTCCAACAGAATCGCAATGCGCGATGCTTTAAAAAAGCGTTTATAGTGCTGAGATCAAGAAGTAGATACTAGAGAGTAGAGGATAGTTCTCAGCATAGATAGATAAAAAAAGATAATTCAACTACTCCTCGTCGTCCGACTCCTCCTCGGTGATGTCCTCCTCCGACGTCTGACTGTAGGCGTGAAGATACCGATCGTCGTCGGATTCCCAGGGCGACGCTGCTCCTAGACTCATGTTGAATTGAGCGTCCGCTTTTCGCCTACGCCTGTCCTCGCGATAGGCGGCTTGCTCCGCCCTCCTCTTATCCCTCTCCGCCCTCCTTTGCGCGTAGAACTCGTGCTCGTTGATGATGTCCTGTGGGAAGTGTTGGCGCCACAGCGCCATGGCTTCCTCGTCCATCTCGGTGATGCCAAGATGGTGCTCCCGCTCCAGTTGTCACGACGATCCTCATCGGTGCTAAGCCGCAGCAGAGGCGCGAGCTCCTGCGCCCGCTCCCGCGTCGGCACGTTGGGGAAGATCAATGTTCTATGAGGCCACAGGAGGCGCCACGCTGCCGCGTCGTACGCCCGGGCGGCCTCGTTGGCTTTGTCGAAATTGCCGAGGCCGAGGCGCATCCCGCGGAACCGGATCTCGGCAGAGAAGCCGCAGGAGGGGCGTGCGCGGACGCCGCGGTATCCCCAAGTTTCCTAGCGACGTGGCAGCATGGTCGCGCGGCGGCAGCGAGGCAAAAAAGAGCGGGTAGAGAGCGGTGGCGAGGCACAGAGCAGTGGCAAGGCACAGAGCGGTGGGAGGGCGTTGGATTTTATAAAGCACGCCGGACACCGCGCGCCAAAACTAGCGCACGCCCGACCGCTTTTCCCCGCGCGCGCGCGCTCCTTTCCCGACGTTTCTGCTATCTCTACTCTCTTCTCTACGGTTATATTTATTTTATATTTTATATTTAATATGTATCTCTACTTCCTTTAGTGTCTACTTTTTTTCTCTATACTTTTTTTTCTTGCAATATAGGTCGTCCGATTTATATCTGCAGATAGGCAGGAAACAAATGGGAATTTTGCAAAAAGATACCCATACCCCTCTCCAGATTTGCAAATAAGGCCTTCCCTCGTTCATCCTTTTCTCCCACAAGATAAACTACTCATACAAATGCATCTTGATGCGTGCAACTCATGGGCATCTTGCTAGTTCTAAAAACCTTTCCATCATTTGCCACACTACTGGTTGCAGATGAAAAACCTACCCAAGCACAACGCGATACAGGAGCGATGCACAATTACAAGCTGATATTCTGTTGGACAATGGAGGCTATAACTAATTACTTTTACGGGAACAATAGCACCCAGGAAAATTGAAGGGTAGGTATGAACAAAATTGAACGGCACATGTACTGCTAAGTGATTCAATACACACATTACCAATCGAGGAGGAGAACGATGGTCGTGGAGGCCTCTGTGAGTCATGGTCTGCAACGGGAGTTAGTTCATTGTCCATGACGGTGGTACTTCTGCGCTTGGCGTCGGCTTCCAAGAAGCAGATCCAAGACCGTGGAAGACGATGGCGGGGAAGAGGCTCCGTGTACGACGACGGCGGCGGACCGGCTCCAGTGCAGCATACGAGGTCGTCGATGAGGAAGATGCGCTGCGGTGGACGAGTGCGCCGATGTAAAGGGGAGGAGCACGAAGGCTGCGGTATCGTGGAGAAGTCTATTTCGCGGTGGGGATAGAAAATGGGGAGTATTCAGGTGTACTACTCTGGGTGCCGGCGTGGGGTTGGCTGGGTAGGGTGAACCTGAAGTTACAAAAATAGCCCCCTACCAAGCGTCATCCGTAGGCCTGTTCCAAAGGCTATGATGGTAACTTCCCACTGCTTGAATCAGGGTCGCGGGAGATTTTCCTGCCGACCTCAAAATTTTGTGGCATTGGACTCCCCTGCGGCGTGTTGAGTGATTCGGCTAAGCAACTAGTGAGTAGTAGTAGTAAACTCTGCATATTAGGTTTAACCAAAGTCAAACTTCCTAAAGTTTGACCAAGTTTATATAAAAATATAAACATTTACCATAACAAATATGTATGATGTGAAAGTACATTCAATGATGAATCTAATGGTATTTATTTGTTATTGCATATGTTAATATTTTTTGTTATAAGCTTTCTGAGAGTTTACAAAACTTGACTTTAACCAATGCTAATACGCAGACTTAAATAAAAACGGAGGGAGTACACATTTGTATTCTTAGTTTGTAGTGAACTAATCATTAGTTGAAATTGTGAAATAAATATATTAGGCTATTGACTTCGAATGTAATGGTCTATACAATTCAATTGTTACAATCATTGTCGAATCCCAAGAAGTATACAAGGTCTATAGTACTTCACAACATGTTCAAACTCACATAATCCCAGTCAAATGAGAATCTAAATGCATTTCATAGTTATTACTTTGTAGGATGCAACAAAAACGACCAAAACTCTACATCAGCCATTATAGAAGCAACATTTTGACATATCCCAATGTGTGAATGAAACATGCAGAGAGAGCTTTTGAAGATGGAGCAGATAGGGCGAGAAAGATTGTATGTATGTGGATGAGAGAGTAGGAGACAAAGCTAAGGAGACAGAGAGAGAGAGAGAGAGAGAGAGAGAGAGAGAGAGAGAGAGAGAAAGAGAGAGGAAGAAGTTAGGTCTGTGAGAAAGATGGAGACATGTAATATACGTGAGATGCGTGTGCATCCGGATTCTGTATACGTGGAAGGAGAAGAGACAACATGTTTGATGAGAGAGCTGGAAAAACATGGACGAGAGGGAAAGGATCTCATGGGTTGAGGGATTGAAAATTTTGTGCGGGGGAGATAGGGATTGGTAATTTTTTGCAAGAAAGAGAGAGAGGGTCGGGGAGGAGTCAGTCAGCCGTCGTCACATCACCCTGCTTCCAAATGACCCCGTATTCTCTAGCGCAGTGTGGTCGCCATCTTCGATCTGCTCGATGCCCTTTTTGAAGATTGAGGTGTTGTGCATGTTGGGGGGTGCAAAGAAGCACAAGCGAAAGTGGTCGCCGTATAACCTTGGATTGGGATGAATTGTGTGCTTGGGGGAGTGTGTGTGTGTGTGTTGTGCTGCGTGTGTGTGTGTGTGTTAGATATTGAGCAAAAACAAACCTAAGGAGAGAAATGGGTATTCACGAAGAGATTGTGCGGGCCTTAAGGTGGGCAGGGGCCAAGTGAGGGTGTCAAAATGTGCGCGTTGATGCATGTGTTACATGCGATCGTGCGAGGGACGGACGAATTGTCACATCCCTAGCTTCTGGTAATTCTCTAGGCCAGCTTCATCTGTGCATCATGTTTAAATTTTCGAAACTTGAACTGAGGAATTTTGGAAGCCACAAAACTTAAATAAAAGAGGGGCAAAAACCCTAGAAATCTCATTCATTGTTCCAAAATGTTCTTCTTAGATGTTTAATATTTTTGGCAAGGGTTTTGATCTAAACCAAAAATAATGAACATTTTAAAAGGATTTATTTTGGGACTTTGAATTTAAATCAATACTATCTTGAATTTGAACTTATATCCAAATATTACTGAATATATGTTCAAATAACTGAAACATTTTTATGTGCTTTGGTATAATTCCATTGTGCTAAATAAAATGTTCAGGGGGATTTTGTCACTGTTTTTGAATTTGTTTTATTTCAAAACAGTGGCAAAAGATTAAATAAAAACAAAACAGAAGAAAAAAATAAAAAGAACAGAGCCTACCCGGCCTCACCCGTGCAGCCCACCAGAGCCGGCCCAGCTCCTGTGCTGGTCCAGCACTGTGTGGCCCAGCCCACCTCCTCCTCCCTGTCGCCTTCCTCCTCGTGCCAGTAGGCAGAGGAGGGACACGGCGCGCGCGCCCGAGCTCGCCACGCCACCACCCTGCTCGTCTGCATCGCCTGGCCACCGCGACGCCGCGCGTCATCTCCTCGGCGCCGCCCCGACCCCCTGGACCCCCTCGCTCTCTCCCTCTCCCTTGTATCTCTCCTCTGCTTCCTCTCTCTCTCACTCGCCGAGCGCAGCCGCAGCAAAACCCCCTTGTTCATTCCGATGAAATCCCACTCTCTTGCTCCTGCTCTCTTTTACTGCATTAGGACAACAACGACATATTTGATACTTGCTGCGGTAGCTGAACCCTTATCCTTTGCATGACCTGTCATTGCCACAGTAAATAGATGAAACCCACTAGCATGAGTAGGAGTTGTTTGAGCCCTGATGTGCCTACTCATTCATGCTTGTTTGTCATGCCTGCTACTGCTTAGAGTTGAGTCAGGTCTGATTCGTCGGGGATGAATCAGAGGCGTGTGAACATGTCCTACTATGGGTGAACTAAGTGTGTGAACACGATTTGGTAAAGGTAGCGGTGAGAGGCCATGTAGGAGTACATGGTGGGTTGTCTCATTGCAGCCGTCCTCAGGAACTGAGTTCTGTGTTTGTGATCCATGACCAGTTACTACCACACATTGGGTTCTGGTAACTCGACCCCTCTCGACTTATTAATCAACATGATCTCTGTCCAGGAGTTGCAACTAGTTTCTGGTGTTTGTAGGTAGTGTTAGTAGTCTACCAAGTGGCACCCGGTACAGGTGGGCTTGGGACAGACTAGGCACAGTGGCACGGTGTACCAAGTGGCACCCGGATGGTGGGCTTGGGAACCCTGCTCACATCGTTTGGGGCCGTGAGCGACACCCCGGCCGGATCTCCTTGCGGATGGAACCCGAATAGGCGATAAACCTGGACTAGAGACTTGTTCGGTTAGTCAGGTCGTGGCCGACTCCCTCGCCCGGCTTCCGCTTGAAGGTTGCCGAGGTACATGACGTGTACAGGGCGGTAAGTGGCAAGAGCGTGTGTGAAGAAGTACACCCCTGCAGGGTTAACATCATCTATTCGAATAGCCGGATTCCTCGGATATGGAAACTTGGACCCCTTGCATAGTTCATAGACAAGTGAAAGTGGATACTCTAAAATACGCAAGATAAGCGTGAGTGCTATGGATGGCGTTCTCGTAGGGAGACGGGAGCGGATCCATAGTGGTGTATTGATATGGTGAATATGTGGACTCGTGTGCGCCACCTCAAAAGAGTCGCTTGCAGTCGTAGTTCAGAATAGCCACCGAGTCAAAGCTGGCTTGCTGCAGTCAAACTCCACCATCCCCTTTGTTGATAATGATGCATATGTAGATAGATCTGATGTAAGTCTTGCTGGGTACATTTGTACTCACGTTGCTTAATTTATGTTTTTGCAGAGAGACTTCAGTCTCACTAGTAGTTCCACGTGGACTTCGACGTTTAGCTTGTTACCTCAGCTACGATCTTGTGCCCTCGGCAGGATCTGGTAGATAGTCAGGCTTCTCAGCCTTTTTCATTTATAGTTGTCTGTACTCAGACATGATAGCTTCCGCTTGTGCTTTGTTTTGTATGCTCTGAATGTTGGGTCGTGAGACCCCTGTATGTAATATCTCGCTCCTCGGAGCCTATTGAATAAATACTTGAGTCGTAGAGTCATGTTGTGATGCCATGTTGTATTTGCACATATCGAGCATATTGTGTGTATGTTATTGAAATGCTTGGTATGTGTGGGATATGACCATCTAGTTGTTTATCTTTAGTAGCCTCTCTTACCGGGAAATGTCTCCTAGTGTTTCCACCGAGCCATGGTAGCTTGCTACTGCTCCGGAACACTTAGGCTGGCCGGCATGTGTCCTTCTTCGTTCCTGTGTCTGTCCCTTCGGGGAAATGTCACGCGATGAATACTGGAGTCCTGTTAGCCCGCTACAGCCCGGTTCACCGGAGTCCTGCTAGCCCAGTGCTACAGCCTGGATTCACTCGCTGATGACTGACACGTTCGATGCTGGGTCATGGATGCCTGTCCCCGTAAGTCTGTGCCACTTTGGGTTTACGACTAGCCATGTCAGTCCGGGCTCCTTATCATATGGATGCTAGCGACACTGTCATATATGTGTGCCAAAAGGCGCAAACGGTCCCGGGCTAAGGTAAGGCGACACCCGTGGGAATACCGTGCGTGAGGCCGCAAAGTGATATGAGGTGTTACATGCTAGATCGATGTGGCATTGAGTCGGGGTCCTGACAGCGTTGGTATCAGAGCTTGACTGCCTGTAGGTTTACCAAGCCAAATTGGTCGAAGTTGAGTCTAGAAATTCTTTAGTTATATAAGGGAATTGATTGTGGGATGGAACGTAAGGCTCTTTTTACTCCTTATACCTCTTGCCTTTCTGATCTGAGTCATCTTATCTTTCCTACGGGGATTAAGAACTAGGCTATCTCTTCTTTCTATCAGGATCACGTGTTATTAATCTGCAGACTTGTAAGATTGTTGGACTTAAGCCTCGTTTCAGTTCCTACTACTTCTGTATGATTACTGTTGATCTCGGAACCTTGATACTGTGATGTTGAGTGGTTATGCCACCATTTGGTGATTGTCTCAAATCTTTTTGAGCAATTATAGCCGTTATGCTGTCCGAGTCAGCCCAGGTTTCTAAATAGTCAGATGCAATTGTAAATCCCTTCCTCCTGTTTCCGATGTGCCTTTGGTCAGATTAATAACACAAATCAGTGAGTTGAGGTACTTTATTGCCTTGACATATATGTTGGAGCTACTATTATGACCCTAGGTGTTTTAGGGAGTCACCTAGTAATCTAGCAATGTTTTGTGTTCCCAATGTGAAGATTCTGGCCATCATTCTCGTAAGCATCCCGTGATGCCACATAGTTAGTAGGTATTCTACTCCTGGGTTTTGAACCCGAGATTCACTCTACTTACATCATGTTGATAGTGTTGCTAGTTCCTTTAGGATATTAGTAACCTTTGCGATAGTCCTTGAAGTCCGTGGTGTCTTCTTCTTCCAAATACCATGAACTACTTATGGCAGAAGTTCCTCGTTGAACTGAAATATCACAACAGGATTATTCTTGATGAGTTCTCCATTATATATTGTGGCTCTGCCAGTTCTACCTTTCTGCATGGGTTATCCGGAAGAATTATGTTGAACTTCGTTCGACATGCTAAACCATGCATCCACAACTCAGAAAATCGTATGTTCCTTTGAGTTGTCCCTCTTTAGTTGTCCTCTGACCCTCGCCTATCAATTGATAGTCAAGAGTATGCGTGCGTTCGTTTATCGATGCCTATTACTCTTGTGGTCCGTCAAGCCATTCTATCGTAGAATGATAGGAGAAACAAACTCCAGTACCTCTTCCATATTCAGGATTGGGTCAAAGAAGTTGTGCTCCGCAGGTCAAATTGCTAATCCAGCTTTTGATCTGTTCTACCTTGGAGTATTACCCCCTTTATGTCAGAATTGGCATGAGAACTGCACCAACTCTCATGAATTTTGACGTAGTGATACTTCTTGCCATCATTGTTCATTCCTCGGTTTCTGTGTTATTGTAACCGGAATGCCGACAAGTGAATTATGGTGTGCGAAATCAATACTCCTAGCAACTCCGTTGCTTGGTAGTTAATGGACAATATTCTCATTCTTAGCATGCTGGTTATTGAATTATCATTCTAAGTCTGATCGTGCTACCTAGTCCTTATTTCCGGTGCACTCTTCGATCAATGAGCTAGGATTGTGTCAATCCCTCATTTTTTTCTTTCTGATCATATCATCTTGCCCTGAAAAGCAAGATTGTTCTCGAGCTTAGAGACATATCGATGGTTCGTGATTTTCCGTATATCTTCTCGGAAGTATTACCAGGTTGTCACCTGACTGTTATGTTGAGCTCGTGATCAAGTTGGTTTATCCTGTAAACCACCCCTTCTCCAAGAATCTGTGGGGATACCCCTGAGCTAGTTGGCTAAGCTGAACAACAACTTGGAGATTTGGAAGATAAAAGCTTGCCTGACTTAGTTCGTTCCAAAGGGATATTCTTGTGTAGTGCGTGTTGAAGAAAGATGATATCTTCATCGATTGGTCCCTGTGATCAGTTGCTGGACCTATTGTCTTATCAATCCTTTGATTTGAGTGTGGGCTATCGTCAAATCAAGTTAGAACCAACGATGTTCGTAATGTTGTCCTACTCGTGGTTGATCCCTCGAGCATACACCGTTATATCTTTTGGGTCTGACCAATGCTATCACCGTGTTCACATGATGGTGGAAGTCCAGTGATATGGAAATTCCGATGAGTTGTTGTTGAGGCCATCAGCAGCATTTTGTCTCCCCCATGATTCATGTTGAACATCAACCTAGTGTTGGAAACTTTTATAGGCAATTTCTTCATGCCCCGTTCATGAAGTATATGCTGGATGAGAGAAGTGACTTTCTTTGATTCACGTGCATTTGATGTAAGTTGCCGCCGTGGGTTCGAGAAAGTTAGTTTTGCTTCCTGTGGAATCGTCCCAAGTCAGTCATGCATGTGCAAGGTATACTATGGTTTGGTAGATTAATTACCTCCACTCCATATGTATTCCCTAGCACACCAAGCCATTGATTGAGTTGTTCAGGAAAAGGAGTTGATGTGCTAATCCTAGGTCATGCACAAGACTTCAATATCCTCGATTATGGTTCCCCACCTGAACTCGGTAGTGTTTTATTGTAAGACTACTTTGTGGTCACGCTTGTCTTGGACAACATGTTCACATGTTGTAGCAGAACCGGCACGTGTTTCTGGAGCTTACTATCGTAGTTCATTCCCCGAGAATCTCGCAACGTCATCTTGTCGATTTGTGTTGCAAACTTCCGTTTTTCTTCCTAGACTCGATGAGTCTGGAATATCCTAACACCAACCAGATCGGAATCTCAGGCAGCTATGATGGTTGGAGCATTTCCCAAGAACTATAATATTGGTCCCTCGATAACCGGTAAAGTGGATGTCGTGGCCAACACACCCAGCCGGAAGACCTGTTATTATAATATCTTGATTGAGGAAGTTGGCCACCTCCCCATAGGGATTTCGTAGGATTTACTCCTTAGTTGCCCTATGGATTTTTGAGATCCCGAAGTCCGACCTTTTACTTGATGTTCTAGTTATCAAACCATATCTATGAATGGGTTACACTAGCACGTCAAGGAGAACATTAGAAGCGGAGTGCTAAATGTCTCTCGGTCGATCGTCCAGATTTTGTCTCCTTGGCCTCGCTAGGGTGAAATCTGAGATGATGTTATCTTCCTATGCATCTGCATCGTCCATCGTTGTTCATCATGGTGGTATGTTGTGTTGCCAGGATCCTTGACACGGATGTTGGTAAAACCTTGATGAATATGGAAATGCTCAAGTTCTTGAGAGCACGCACAAGCGCTAGGTGTTATCATCGGCACTAACTGGGTTTGCTCTCAGCTTCCTCGGTTATACTATAACTTCTCAAACAGTGGATTCACTCTTTATTGTTGGGTTCTTCCCCAGTTACCAGAATCATTCCCAGCATTTGCATTTTGTTCCCAGCTTGCACCGCCAATGTGCCATTCTACCATGGGTCTCTTCCATTTCCGGTGATAAGAAAATTCATCCATTGCGTTGTCTTCAACAAGGTAATCCACATCATCCAAGTTTGAGTATGCCATTCTACCGACCCCCTCCAAATGATCGCTCGAGAATTGTCTTAGGCTGGTTTGAAGAGTTTCAATGATCTCTGAATCAAAAGTAATTCTTTTTGCCACTTAAGGTAATAATCTACGAATCACCCTCCTCCAGCGATGTTTCGTCGTGGTATCATGGCCACTCAATTCCTCGCTACGTTGACAATCGTTTACCACCTTCTTAGGTGTGGAATTGTTGTCCACCTAGTGAACCTTCGTCATCCGTTTCTTCCACCCCTCTTGATGTGTATCTCGTGTCTCAACCCGAGAGATGGTTCTATGTCTCATTCCGTGAGTTGTTCGACCTTCGAGAAGATCGATCCTTCTAGAGTTTACCTTTTCTCTTCTTGTCATGATTAGCTAGAGTTCTCAGAGCAAGACATCAAGACAATGATGGTGATTGAATCAACGTTCATTTGAAGTGCCACCTGGATCATGAAGATTATACTAGTTTGCGTTTCCCCTTCATCTTACCCTACGCTTGAATCTCGAGACGAGATTCTTGTTTAGTGGGGGTGAGTTGTCACATCCCTAGCTTCTGGTAATGCTCTAGGCCAGCTTCATCTGTGCATCATGTTTAAATTTTCGAAACTTGAACTGAGGAATTTTGGAAGCCTCAAAACTTAAATAAAAGAGGGGCAAAAACCCTAGAAATCTCATTCATTGTTCCAAAATGTTCTTCTTAGATGTTTAATATTTTTGGCAAGGGTTTTGATCTAAACCAAAAATAATGAACATTTTAAAAGGATTTATTTTGGGACTTTGAATTTAAATCAATACTATCTTGAATTTGAACTTATATCCAAATATTACTGAATATATGTTCAAATAACTGAAACATTTTTATGTGCTTTGGTATAATTCCATTGTGCTAAATAAAATGTTCAGGGGAATTTTGTCACTGTTTTTGAATTTGTTTCATTTCAAAACAGTGGCAAAAGATTAAATAAAAACAAAACAGAAGAAAAAAATAAAAAGAACAGAGCCTACCCGGCCTCACCCGTGCAGCCCACCAGAGCCGGCCCAGCTCCTGTGCTGGTCCAGCACTGTGTGGCCCAGCCCACCTCCTCCTCCCTGTCGCCTTCCTCCTCGCGCCAGTAGGCACAGGAGGGACACGGCGCGCGGGCCCGAGCTCGCCACGCCACCACCCTGCTCGTCTGCATCGCCTGGCCACCGCGACGCCGCGTGTCATCTCCTCGGCGCCGCCCCGACCCCCTAGACCCCCTCGCTCTCTCCCTCTCCCTTGTATCTCTCCTCTGCTTCCTCTCTCTCTCACTCGCCGAGCGCAGCCGCAGCCGCGCCACCGTAACGCCGCGGCCACCGTCTCCCCCTCGACCCCTCGCTGTGCTTGCGAGCTCCGCCTCGACCCTCTCTTCCTCCCCACCGATCCACGGCCCTCCGGAAGCCCTGCATCGCCGCCCACGTCGCCGTTCCCCTCCTCGGCCACCGGAGATCGTCGCCGTCGATTCGCTGCACTCCGGCCGCCCCCGAGCCCACTAACCCTCCCTACAGCTCCGCGGTGAGCCTCCGTACAGAACCCCTCTCTCTCCCCTCGCGTTTGCGAGCTCTAGGCCATAGCTCCGCCGCGGCCGAACTCCGGCCGCCGCTGACCTCGTCACCGCCGTCACTACAGCCGCTTGAGCTCGTCTCGGAGCGTGTCACCGCACTCAGGAAGCCACCAGGAGCCTAACGCATATCCTAACTCGCCCTCCCGTGCACCAAAGCGCCAACCCCGCACTCACCGAACTCCGGCGCCGCCGCGAGCTCCGTTCCGGCGAGCCCCGGCGTTCCCTTAGCCTCCCACCTACCCCATCAGATGCGGGAGAGCCCGGGCTACGCCCCGGTGCCCTCAGCCGCCGCCTCCGTCGCTTTTAGCGCAAGTCCGGCGTGCCCCCGCCGTGCTCTGTGGTCATCGCCGGCTAATCTCCGGCCAGCTGACGTGGCTGGCTTAATTAGCCACTAACCACCGCATCGTGTCACAGACAGCCGGGCCCCACCGCCTAACTAACCGGCTAACTAAAATAGATTAGGTTTAATCTAATTGCAGTGGCCCCACGCGTCAGCTTTGACCGCGCTGACGTGGCCTTTGACCCGGCCCCACCTGTCATTGACACTAACTAGCCCTGTGCCACTGACGTGTGGCCCCCACACGTCAGGTTTGACCTGGACCCGCCCTGTTGACCTGATGACGTCAGGATAAGGTCATGCCGACACAATAATTCCTTTCTGGAATTAAAATAAATTAGGAAATAATTTATGAATTCCAGAAAATTGTGTAAACTTCTAAAATTCATAGAAATTCAACCGTAACTCCAAATTAAATAAATTATATATGAAAAATTATCAGAAAAATTCAAGGAATCCATCTGTACCATTTTCATGCATGTTAGAACAACTTATCACTACTGTTTAGGACAAATGAAGTGAATGACATTTGAATAATCACATATGGAGTTTGAATTTGAATCTTGTATTCAAACCAACTTCATTTAATCTGTTGCTAGTTGCATTAGCTCAAAACACATTCATTTTGCCATGTCATGATCATGCATCATATTGTGCATTGCATTGATTGTGTTCCTTTTTGTGTTGCCGGTATTTGTCCCCTCTCGATAGACGTGATACCGATGACGTGATCGTTGACACTGATGAAGACTCAATGTTATCTTCAGAAGTGCCAGGCAAGCAAAACCCCCTTGTTCATTCCGATGAAATCCCACTCTCTTGCTCCTGCTCTCTTTTACTGCATTAGGACAACAACGACATATTTGATACTTGCTTGTCACATCCCTAGCTTCTGGTAATGCACTAGGCTAGACCTCTTGCTGCATCATGTTTAAATTCAAATGAAATTTGAATTGAGGAATTTTCAAAGCCTCAGAAACCTCTAAAAATAACCAACAATTAAATCTTCTCAAATGTGTCCAAGAAAATGTTCCTGTTATTCCATGGAAATATTGGTAAGAGGTAAAATTTAAACCAATATTTTTGGAGTCACAGAGATAATTATTTTGGCCGTTTGAATTAATCCAATAACTATTTGCTTTGGATTTATATTTAAATATATATTAAATATGACTCCAATAATTCTGGAGGTTTGTGAGTGGCTTTGTATATATTTTAGCAAGCCACATAAAAATCTACAGAATTTATTTAAATAATTTAGTTGCTAAATTAAATCAAAACAAACTACAGAAAATAGAAAGCAGTAAATAATAAAAAGAGCAAAGCTTACCTGTGCAACCCACTGGAACCGGCCCAGCTAGGCCCAGCCCACCTCCTCCTCACTCCTACTGTCTTCAACCTCCTGCCAGTGGGCAGGAGGGCGTGTGCCCATGGCGCGCCAGCACGCGCACGGCCACCGACGGCCACCTCCTGCTTGCCGCTTCGCCCTGGACTCTCCTGGCATCGCCACGCACCCCCCCGGGCCCCTCTCGCTCTCCCTCGCCCTCATCCTCTCCCCTGGACCCCTCTCTCTTGCCACCGAACACGCCCATCGCCGCCGTTCGCCGTTGCCGCGACCACCGCCACCCCCTCTCCTCTCCGACGCGCTCCCGAGCTCCGCCACGACGTCGTCGTCCTCTCCATCGAGTCACGCGGCGCCAGAAGCTCTGCTGCATCTCCAACGCCGCCGTTTCCGACCTCGGGTGCCGGTGATCCCCGCCGTCGATTCGCCGGACCCCGTGCCTCCCCTGCCTCGCCAGCAGCACCAGAAGAACCGCGGTGAGCCGCTGCATCGTTTCCCCCATGCCTTGTTGCCTAATTCGCCCCCTAGCCGCATCACCCACCGGAGCCGAGCGCTCCCCGCCGCCGGCCATGTCGCCGCCGCGGTTGCAACCCCCGCACGTCGCACCAGAGCACGTAGGCGTGCTCAGCGTTTCCTCAGGAAGCCGCGGATCCCACCAGTTCTTCGTGAAACGCGCCGTAGCGCCTAACCGTCGGTGCCCGAGCTCCGGCCGCCGCCGCGAGCTCGACTCCGGCGAGTAGAGCGCACCCCGTCCGCTCCTTCCTTCTCCGTTGGACGCGGAAGAGCACGGGCTACCTCCTGGTGGCCTTCGCGCGCCCATCCATTGCCTGTAGCTCAACTCCGGCGAGCCTCCGCCGCGCGGTTAGGTCGTCGCCGGCCGAACTCCGGCGAGGCTGACGTGGCGGCTTATTTAGCGCTAATCCCCACCATTAGCCACCCCACCAGCCGCTGACAGTGGGCCCTAGAGCCAAGTCAACCCTGGTCAGTGCGGGTTTGACCCAGGGTTAACCCCAGTGTCACTGACGTGTGGCCCCCACACGTCAGGTTTGACCTGGTCAGCCCTGCTGACGCCTCTGTGACGTCACGCTGACGCAATAAACCATTTTCTGGATTTATTATAATTCAGGAAATTCCAGAAAATTATATAAACTTCTAAAAATCATAGAAAATTAACCGTAACTCCAAATTAAATAATTTATATATGAAAAATTATCAGAAAAATTCAAGGAATCCATCTGTACCATTTTCATGCATGTTAGAACAACTTATAGCTGCTGTTTAGCACAAATCAATTAAATGGCATTTGAATAATCACATATGGAGTTTGAATTTGAATTTTGTATTCAAACCAACTTCATTTAATCTGTTGCTAGTTGCATTAGCCCAAAACACATTCATTTTGCCATGTCATGATCATGCATCATATTGTGCATTGCATTGATTTTGTTCCCTTTTGTGTTGCCGGTATTGTCCCCTCTCGATAGACGTGATATCGATGATGTGATCGTTGACACTGATGAAGACTCAATGCTATCTTCAGAAGTGCCAGGCAAGCAAAACCCCCTTGTTCATTCCGATACAATCCTACTCTCTCGCTCCTGCTGTCTTTTACTGCATTAGGACAACAACGATTCATCTGTTACTTGCTGCGGTAGCTGAACCCCTTTATCCTTTGCATGACCTGTCATTCCACAGTAAATAGATGAAACCCACTAGTATGAGTAGGAATTGTTTGAGCCCTGTTGTGCCTACTCATTCATGCTTGTTTGTCATGCCTGCTACTGCTTAGAGTTGAGTCAGGTCTGATTCATCGGGGATGAATCAGAGGCGTGTGAACATGTCCTACTGTGTGTGAGCTAAGTGTGTGAACACGATTTGGTAAAGGTAGCGGTGAGAGGCCATGTAGGAGTACATGGTGGGTTGTCTCATTGCAGCCGTCCTCAGGAACTGAGTTCTGTGTTTGTGATCCATGATTCAGCTACTACCATACATTGGGCCCTGAAATATGACCCCGCTCGACTTCTTATTCACCCTAGTCCTCTGTCCAGGAGTTGCAAGTAGTTTCTGGTGTTTGTAGCTTGCTGGAGGCCGTGGACAGCACTGACCGTAGGGGTGGGCTGTGATGCGGTAGGCACGTGGCCGGGTATACCGGGCGCCCGTTTGGTGTCACGGAACCCTGTTCACATCGTTTGGGGCTGTGAGCGAAACTCCGGCCGGATCTCGTCATGGATGGAACCCGAATAGGCAATAAACCTGGACTAGAGACTTGAGTGTTTAGGTAGGTCGTGGTCTACACCCACGTCGGCTTTCGCTTGAAGTCTGCCGAGCACATGTCGTGTGCAGACGCTAAGTGGTGGAAACATGTATGAAGAAGTACACCCCTGCAGGGTTAACATCATCTATTCGAATAGCCGTGTCCGCGGAAAAGGACTTCTGGGTTGCTTATATCAGTTCATAGACAAGTGAAAGTGGATACCCTAAAATACGCAAGATAAGCGTGAGTGCTATGGATGGCGTTCTCGTAGGGAGACGGGAGCGGATCCATAGTGGTGTATTGATATGGTGAATATGTGGACTCGTGTGCGCCACCTCAAAAGAGTTACTTGCAGTCGTAGTTCAGGTTAGCCACCGAGTCAAAGCTGGCTTGCTGCAGTTAAACCCCACCATCCCTTTGTTGAAAATGATGCATATGTAGTTAGTTCTGATGTAAGTCTTGCTGGGTACATTTGTACTCACGTTTGCCTATTTTATGTTTTTGCAGAGAGATTTCAGTCTCACTAGTAGTTCCACGTGAACTTTGACGTTTAGCTTGATACCTCAGCTACGATCTTGTGCCCCGGCAGGATCTGGTAGACAGACAGGCTTCTCAGCCTTTTTCATTTATAGATGTCTGTACTCAGACATGATAGCTTCCGCTTGTGCTTTGATTTGTATGCTCTGAGTGTTGGGTCATGAGACCCCTGTTTGTAATATCTCGCTCCTCGGAGCCTATTGAATAGATTACTTGAGTCGTAGAGTCATGTTGTGATGACATGTTGTATTTGCACATATCAAGCATATTGTGTGTATGTTATTGAAATGCTTGGTATGTGTGGGATCTGACCATCTAGTTGTTTATCTTTAGTAGCCTCTCTTACGGGGAAATGTCTCCTAGTGTTTCCACCGAGCCATGGTAGCTTGCTACTGCTCCGGAACACTTAGGCTGGCCGGCATGTGTCCTTCTTCGTTCCTGTGTCTGTCCCTTCGGGGAAATGTCACGCGATGAATACCGGAGTCCTGTTAGCCCACTACAGCCCGGTTCACCGGAGTCCTGCTAGCCCAGTGCTACAGCCTGGATTCACTCGCTGATGACCGACACGTTCGATGCTGGGTCATGGATGCCTGTCCCTGTAAGTCTGTGCCACTTTGGGTTTACGACTAGCCATGTCAGCCCGGGCTCCTTATCATATGGATGCTAGCGACACTGTCATATACGTGTGCCAAAAGGCGCAAACGGTCCCGGGCAAAGGTAATGCGACACCCGTGGGGATACCGTGCGTGAGGCCGCAAAGTGATATGAGGTGTTACATGCTAGATCGATGTGGCATTGAGTCGGGATCCTGACAGCGTTGGTATCAGAGCTTGACTGTCTGTAGGATTACGAAGCCAAACTGGTCGAAGTTGAGTCTAGAAATTCTTTAGTTATATAAGGGAATTGATTGTGGGATGGAACGTAAGGCTCTTTTTACTCCTTATACCTCATGCCCTTCTGATCTGAGTCATCTTATCATTCCTGCGGGGATTAAGAACTAGGCTATCTCTTCTTTCTATTAGGATCACGTGTTATTAATCAGTAGACTTATAAGATTGTTGGATTTAAGTCTCAGTTCAGTTCCTACTACTTCCGTATGTTAATTGTTGATCTCGGAACCTTGATATTGTGCTTCTGAGTGGTTATGCCACCATTTTTGTGATTGTCTCAAATCTTTTGAGCAATTATAGCCGTTATGCTGTCCGAGTCATCCCAGGTTTCTAAATAGTCCGATGCATTTGCAAATCCCTTCCTTCTGTTTCCGATGTTCCCATGGGCCAGATTAACCACACTAATCGGTGTGTTGAGGTAATTATTGCCTCGACATATATGTTGGAATTATTATTATGACCCTAAGTGCTTAGGGGATCATCTAGTGGTCTAGCCATGATTTGTGTCCTAGTGTGAAGATTCTGGCCTTTATTCTCGGAAGCATCCCGTGATGCTACTTAGTAGTAGGTATTCTGTTCCTGGGTTCTTGAACCCGAGATTCACTCTACCTACTTCATGTTGATAGTAATTGCTAGTGCCTTTAGGATATTAGTAACCTTTGCGATAGTCCTTGAAGTCCGTGGTATCTTCTTCTTCCAAATACCATGAACTACTTATGGCAGATGTTTATTGGATCAAAAATCACAATTAGAGTACTCTTGAGGAGTTCTCCATTCATAAATCGTGACTCTGCCAGTTCTACCTTTCTGCATGGGTTATCCGGAAGAAATATGTTGAACTTGGTTCGACATACTAATCTATGCATCCACAACTCAGAAAGTTATATGTTCCTTTGAGTTGTTCTCTTTAGTTGCATTCTGACCCTCGTCTATCAATTGATAGTCAAGAGTATGCGTGCGTTCGTTCATTGATGCCTATGACTCTTGTGGTCTGTCAAGCCATTCTATTCCGGAATGACTAGGAGAAACAAACTCCAGTACCTCTTCCATATCTAGGATTGGGTCAAAGTAGTTGTATTCCGCAGATCAAATGCCAATCCAGCTTTTGGTTCTGCTCTACCTTGGAGTATTACATATTTTATATCGAGATTGTTATAGGAATTGCACACCATCCCATGAACTCTTGGTACAGTGATACTTCTTGCCATCACTGTTCATTCCTCGGCCCTTGTGTTGATGCAACCGGAATACCGACAAATGAATTGTGATGTGTGAAATCAATACTGCTAGCAACTCTGTTGCTTGGTAGTTAAAGGATAATAATTTCATTCTTAGTATGTTGGTTTTCGAATCATCCTTCTAAGACTGATCGTGCTACCTAGTCCTTATTTCGGTGCACCCTTCGATTGATGAGTTAGGATCTTGTCAAGTCCTCACTCATTTGATCATATCGTCTTGCCCTCAAAAGCGAGATTGTTCTCGAGCTTAGTAACATACCGGTGGTTCGTGATTTTCTGAATGTCTTCTCGGAAGTATCACCAGGTCGTCACCTGACCGTTATGTTGAGCCCGTGATCAAGTTGGTTTCTTAAGAACCACCTTCTTTCCAAGAATCGGTGTTAGATATCCCTGAGCTAGTTGGTTAAGCTAAACGACAACTTGGAGGGTTGGAAGATAAAAGCTTGCCTGACTTAGTTCGTTCCAAAGGGATATTCTTGTGTAGTGTGTGTTGAAGAAAGATGATATCTTCATCGATTGGTCCTTGTGATCAGTTGCAGGACCTATTGTCTTATGAATCCTTTGATTTGAGTGTGGGCTATCGTCAAATCAAGTCGGAACCAACAATGTTCGTAATGTTGTCTTACTCGTGGTTGATCCCTCGAGCATACACCATTATATCCTTTGGGTCTGACCAATGCTATCACCGTGTTCACTTAACTATGGAATTCCTTTTAAAAGGAAACCTAGATGAATTGTTGTTGAGCCCATTGACAACATCCTTGTCTTCTCCATAATTTTGCTGAACATTAAGCTAGTGTTGGAAACTTTTGAAAGCATTTGTTCATGCTAGCTCATGAAGCATATGTTTGGATGAAGGTAGTGACTTCCTTTAATTCATGTGCATCTGATGCAAGTTGCCGCCGTGGATTCGAGAAAGTCAATGTTGCTTTCTTTGGAATCATTCCAAATCAGTCATGCACACGTGCGAAGAATGCTGTGGTTTGAAGACTTGCAACCTTCAATCTATATGTATCCCTAGCACACCAAGCCACTGATTGATTTGTTCAAGGAGAAGGAGTTCCTTCATAAGAGCTAATCCGGACTTATGGAAGAACTTCGATACCCTCGTTGATGGTTCCCCCTCCTGAACTCGGTAGTGTTTTATTATAAGACTACCACGTGGCCATGCTTGTCTGGGACAACGTGTTCACATGTTTGTAGCAGAACCAGCTCATGTTTTGGAGCTTGCTATCGTAGTTCATCTCCCGAGAATCCCGCAACGTCATCTCATCGATTTGTGTTGCAAACTTTCATTTTTCTTCCTAAGACTCGATGAGCCTGGAATATCCTAACACCAACCAGAGCTGAATCTCAGGCAGATATGATGGTTGGAACATTTCCCCAAGAACTATAATATTGGTCGCGCAATAACCGGTAAAGTGGATGTCGTGCCCAACACACCCAGCCGGAAGACCTGTTATTATAATATCTTGATTGATGAAGTTGGCCACCCCCCCCCATAGGGATTTCGTAGGATTTACTCCCTAGTTGCCCCTATGGATTTTTGTGTTCCCGAAGTCCGACCTTTTACTTGATGTTTTAGATATCAAACCATATCTATGAATGGGTTATACTAGCACATCAAGGAGAACATTAGAAGCGGAGTGCTAAATGTCTCTCGGTCGATCATCCAGATTTTATTTGCTTGGCCTCGCTAAGGTGAAATATGAGAAAGTGTTACCCTCCTTCGCATCTGCATCGTCCATCGCTATTCATGATGGTAGTATGTTGTGTTGTCAGCACCCTTGACGCGGTTGTTGATAAAACCTTGATGATTGTGGAAATGCTCAAGTTCTTGAGAGCACGCACAAGCGCTACGTGTTATCCTCGGCACTAGCTGGGTTTGCTCTCAGTTTCCTCGGCAAATGCTATGACCTTTTCAAACAGTAAATTCACTCTCTTTGTTGGGTTCTTCCCCCAGTTACTAGAATCATTCCCAGCATTTGCATTTTGTTCCCAGCTTGCACCACCAATGTGCCATTCTACCATGGGTCTCTTCCATTTCCGGTGATAAGCAAATTCATCCATTACGTTGTCTTCAACAAGGTAATACACATCATCCAAGTCCGAGTATGCCATTCTACCGACCCCCTCCAAATGATCGCTCGAGATTTGCCTTAAGCTGGTATAAAGAGTTTCAATGATCTTTGAATCAAAGGTAATTCTTTTGCCACCTAAGGGGAGATATCTACGAGTCACGGTTCCGAAGGTGTCTCGTTGTGGTATCATGGCAACTCAACTCCTCGCTACGTTGACAATCGTTTACCACCTTCTTAAGTGTGGAATTATTGTCTACCTAGTGAACCTTCGTCATCCGTTTCTTTCCACCCCTCTTGATGTGTATCTCGTGTCTCAACCCGAGAGATGGTCCTATGTCTCATTCCGTGAGTTGTTCGATCTTCAAGAAGATCGACCTTCTAGAGTCTCCTTCTTCCCTCCATGTCATGTTGGCAGGATTCTCAGAGCAAGACATCAAGACAATGATGGTGAATGAATCAACGTTCAACTGAAGTGCACCCTGGATCGTGAAGATTATACTAGTTGCGTTTCCCCTTCACCTTACCCTACGCTTGAATCTCGAGACGAGATTCTTGTTTAGTGGGGGTGAGTTGTCACATCCCTCGCTTCTGGTAATGCACTAGGCTAGACCTCTTGCTGCATCATGTTTAAATCCAAATGAAATTTGAATTGAGGAATTTTCAAAGCCTCAGAAACCTCTAAAAATAACCAACAATTAAATCTTCTCAAATGTGTCCAAGAAAATGTTCCTGTTATTCCATGGAAATATTGGTAAGAGGTAAAACTTAAACCAATATTTTTGGAGTCACAGAGATAATTATTTTGGCCATTTGAATTAATCCAATAACTATTTGCTTTGGATTTATATTTAAATATATATTAAATATGACTCCAATAATTCTGGAGGTTTGTGAGTGGCTTTGTATATATTTTAGCAAGCCACATAAAAATCTACAGAATTTATTTAAATAATTTAGTTGCTAAATTAAATCAAAACAAACTACAGAAAATAGAATGCAGTAAATAATAAAAAGAGCAAAGCTTACCTGTGCAGCCCACTGGAACCGGCCCAGCTAGGCCCAGCCCACCTCCTCCTCACTCCTACTGTCTTCAACCTCCTGCCAGTGGGCAGGAGGGCGTGTGCCCATGGCGCGCCAGCACGCGCACGGCCACCGACGGCCACCTCCTGCTTGCCGCTTCGCCCTGGACTCTCCTGGCATCGCCACGCACCCCCCCGGGCCCCTCTCGCTCTCCCTCGCCCTCATCCTCTCCCCTGGACCCCTCTCTCTCGCCACCGAACACGCCCATCGCCGCCGTTCGCCGTTGCCGCGACCACCGCCACCCCCTCTCCTCTCCGACGCGCTCCCGAGCTCCGCCACGACGTCGTCGTCCTCTCCATCGAGTCACGCGGCGCCAGAAGCTCTGCTGCATCTCCAACGCCGCCGTTTCCGACCTCGGGTGCCGGTGATCCCCGCCGTCGATTCGCCGGACCCCGTGCCTCCCCTGCCTCGCCAGCAGCACCAGAAGAACCGCGGTGAGCCGCTGCATCGTTTCCCCCATGCCTTGTTGCCTAATTCGCCCCCTAGCCGCATCACCCACCGGAGCCGAGCGCTCCCCGCCGCCGGCCATGTCGCCGCCGCGGTTGCAACCCCCGCACGTCGCACCAGAGCACGTAGGCGTGCTCAGCGTTTCCTCAGGAAGCCGCGGATCCCACCAGTTCTTCGTGAAACGCGCCGTAGCGCCTAACCGTCGGTGCCCGAGCTCCGGCCGCCGCCGCGAGCTCGACTCCGGCGAGTAGAGCGCACCCCGTCCGCTCCTTCCTGCTCCGTTGGACGCGGAAGAGCACGGGCTACCTCCTGGTGGCCTTCGCGCGCCCATCCATTGCCTGTAGCTCAACTCCGGCGAGCCTCCGCCGCGCGGTTTGGTCGTCGCCGGCCGAACTCCGGCGAGGCTGACGTGGCGGCTTATTTAGCGCTAATCCCCACCATTAGCCACCCCACCAGCCGCTGACAGTGGGCCCTAGAGCCAAGTCAACCCTGGTCAGTGCGGGTTTGACCCAGGGTTAACCCCAGTGTCACTGACGTGTGGCCCCCACACGTCAGGTTTGACCTGGTCAGCCCTGCTGACGCCTCTGTGACGTCACGCTGACGCAATAAACCATTTTCTGGATTTATTATAATTCAGGAAATTCCAGAAAATTATATAAACTTCTAAAAATCATAGAAAATTAACCGTAACTCCAAATTAAATAATTTATATATGAAAAATTATCAGAAAAATTCAAGGAATCCATCTGTACCATTTTCATGCATGTTAGAACAACTTATAGCTGCTGTTTAGCACAAATCAATTAAATGGCATTTGAATAATCACATATGGAGTTTGAATTTGAATTTTGTATTCAAACCAACTTCATTTAATCTGTTGCTAGTTGCATTAGCCCAAAACACATTCATTTTGCCATGTCATGATCATGCATCATATTGTGCATTGCATTGATTTTGTACCCTTTTGTGTTGCCGGTATTGTCCCCTCTCGATAGACGTGATATCGATGATGTGATCGTTGACACTGATGAAGACTCAATGCTATCTTCAGAAGTGCCAGGCAAGCAAAACCCCCTTGTTCATTCCGATACAATCCTACTCTCTCGCTCCTGCTCTCTTTTACTGCATTAGGACAACAACGATTCATCTGTTACTTGCTGCGGTAGCTGAACCCCTTTATCCTTTGCATGACCTGTCATTCCACAGTAAATAGATGAAACCCACTAGTATGAGTAGGAATTGTTTGAGCCCTGTTGTGCCTACTCATTCATGCTTGTTTGTCATGCCTGCTACTGCTTAGAGTTGAGTCAGGTCTGATTCATCGGGGATGAATCAGAGGCGTGTGAACATGTCCTACTATGTGTGAGCTAAGTGTGTGAACACGATTTGGTAAAGGTAGCGGTGAGAGGCCATGTAGGAGTACATGGTGGGTTGTCTCATTGCAGCCGTCCTCAGGAACTGAGTTCTGTGTTTGTGATCCATGATTCAGCTACTACCATACATTGGGCCCTGAAATATGACCCCGCTCGACTTCTTATTCACCCTTGTCCTCTGTCCAGGAGTTGCAAGTAGTTTCTGGTGTTTGTAGTATGCTGGAGGCTGTGGACAGCGCTGACCGTAGGGGTGGGCTGTGATGCGGTAGGCACGTGGCCGGGTATACCGGGCGCCCGTTTGGTGTCACGGAACCCTGTTCACATCGTTTGGGGCTGTGAGCGAAACTCCGGCCGGATCTCCTCATGGATGGAACCCGAATAGGCGATAAACCTGGACTAGAGACTTGAGTGTTTAGGTAGGTCGTGGTCTACACCCACGTCGGCTTTCGCTTGAAGTCTGCCGAGCACATGCCGTGTGCAGACGCTAAGTGGTGGAAACATGTATGAAGAAGTACACCCCTGCAGGGTTAACATCATCTATTCGAATAGCCGTGTCCGCGGAAAAGGACTTCTGGGTTGCTTATATCAGTTCATAGACAAGTGAAAGTGGATACCCTAAAATACGCAAGATAAGCGTGAGTGCTATGGATGGCGTTCTCGTAGGGAGACGGGAGCGGATCCATAGTGGTGTATTGATATGGTGAATATGTGGACTCGTGTGCGCCACCTCAAAAGAGTTACTTGCAGTCGTAGTTCAGGTTAGCCACCGAGTCAAAGCTGGCTTGCTGCAGTTAAACCCCACCATCCCTTTGTTGAAAATGATGCATATGTAGTTAGTTCTGATGTAAGTCTTGCTGGGTACATTTGTACTCACGTTTGCCTATTTTATGTTTTTGCAGAGAGACTTCAGTCTCACTAGTAGTTCCACGTAAACTTCGACGTTTAGCTTGATACCTCAGCTACGATCTTGTGCCCCGGCAGGATCTGGTAGACAGACAGGCTTCTCAGCCTTTTTCATTTATAGATGTCTGTACTCAGACATGATAGCTTCCGCTTGTGCTTTGATTTGTATGCTCTGAGTGTTGGGTCATGAGACCCCTGTTTGTAATATCTCGCTCCTCGGAGCCTATTGAATAGATTACTTGAGTCGTAGAGTCATGTTGTGATGCCATGTTGTATTTGCACATATCAAGCATATTGTGTGTATGTTATTGAAATGCTTAGTATGTGTGGGATCTGACCATCTAGTTGTTTATCTTTAGTAGCCTCTCTTACGGGGAAATGTCTCCTAGTGTTTCCACCGAGCCATGGTAGCTTGCTACTGCTCCGGAACACTTAGGCTGGCCGGCATGTGTCCTTCTTCGTTCCTGTGTCTGTCCCTTCGGGGAAATGTCACGCGATGAATACCGGAGTCCTGTTAGCCCGCTACAGCCCGGTTCACCGGAGTCCTGCTAGCCCAGTGCTACAGCCTGGATTCACTCGCTGATGACCGACACGTTCGATGCTGGGTCATGGATGCCTGTCCCTGTAAGTCTGTGCCACTTTGGGTTTACGACAAGCCATGTCAGCCCGGGCTCCTTATCATATGGATGCTAGCGACACTGTCATATACATGTGCCAAAAGGCGCAAACGGTCCCGGGCAAAGGTAATGCGACACCCGTGGGGATACCGTGCGTGAGGCCGCAAAGTGATATGAGGTGTTACATGCTAGATCGATGTGGCATTGAGTCGGGATCCTGACATTGCTGCGGTAGCTGAACCCTTATCCTTTGCATGACCTGTCATTGCCACAGTAAATAGATGAAACCCACTAGCATGAGTAGGAGTTGTTTGAGCCCTGATGTGCCTACTCATTCATGCTTGTTTGTCATGCCTGCTACTGCTTAGAGTTGAGTCAGGTCTGATTCGTCGGGGATGAATCAGAGGCGTGTGAACATGTCCTACTATGGGTGAACTAAGTGTGTGAATACGATTTGGTAAAGGTAGCGGTGAGACGCCATGTAGGAGTACATGGTGGGTTGTCTCATTGCAGCCGTCCTCAGGAACTGAGTTCTGTGTTTGTGATCCATGACCAGTTACTACCACACATTGGGTTCCAGTAACTCGACCCCTCTCGACTTATTAATCAACATGATCTCTGTCCAGGAGTTGCAACTAGTTTCTGGTGTTTGTAGGTAGTGTTAGTAGTCTACCAAGTGGCACCCGGTACAGGTGGGCTTGGGACAGACTAGGAACAGTGGCACGGTGTACCAAGTGGCACCCGGATGGTGGGCTTGGGAACCCTGCTCACATCGTTTGGGGCCGTGAGCGACACCCCGGCCGGATCTCCTTGCGGATGGAACCCGAATAGGCGATAAACCTGGACTAGAGACTTGTTCGGTTAGTCAGGTCGTGGCCGACTCCCTCGCTCGGCTTCCGCTTGAAGGTTGCCGAGGTACATGACGTGTACAGGGCGGTAAGTGGCGAGAGCGTGTGTGAAGAAGTACACCCCTGCAGGGTTAACATCATCTATTCGAATAGCCGGATTCCTCGGATATGGAAACTTGGACCCCTTGCATAGTTCATAGACAAGTGAAAGTGGATACTCTAAAATACGCAAGATAAGCGTGAGTGCTATGGATGGCGTTCTCGTAGGGAGACGGGAGCGGATCCATAGTGGTGTATTGATATGGTGAATATGTGGACTTGTGTGCGCCACCTCAAAAGAGTCGCTTGCAGTCGTAGTTCAGAATAGCCACCGAGTCAAAGCTGGCTTGCTGCAGTCAAACTCCACCATCCCCTTTGTTGATAATGATGCATATGTAGATAGATCTGATGTAAGTCTTGCTGGGTACATTTGTACTCACGTTGCTTAATTTATGTTTTTGCAGAGAGACTTCAGTCTCACTAGTAGTTCCACGTGGACTTCGACGTTTAGCTTGTTACCTCAGCTACGATCTTGTGCCCTCGGCAGGATCTGGTAGATAGTCAGGCTTCTCAGCCTTTTTCATTTATAGTTGTCTGTACTCAGACATGATAGCTTCCGCTTGTGCTTTGTTTTGTATGCTCTGAATGTTGGGTCATGAGACCCCTGTATGTAATATCTCGCTCCTCGGAGCCTATTGAATAAATACTTGAGTCGTAGAGTCATGTTGTGATGCCATGTTGTATTTGCACATATCGAGCATATTGTGTGTATGTTTTTGAAATGCTTGGTATGTGTGGGATCTGACCATCTAGTTGTTTATCTTTAGTAGCCTCTCTTACCGGGAAATGTCTCCTAGTGTTTCCACCGAGCCATGGTAGCTTGCTACTGCTCCGGAACACTTAGGCTGGCCGGCATGTCACGTGATGAATACTGGAGTCCTGTTAGCCCGCTACAGCCCGGTTCACCGGAGTCCTGCTAGCCCAGTGCTACAGCCTGGATTCACTCGCTGATGACCGACACGTTCGATGCTGGGTCATGGATGCCTGTCCCTGTAAGTCTGTGCCACTTTGGGTTTACGACTAGCCATGTCAGCCCGAGCTCCTTATCATATGGATGCTAGCGACACTGTCATATACGTGTGCCAAAAGGCGCAAACGGTCCCGGGGTAAGGTAAGGCGACACCCGTGGGAATACCGTGCGTGAGGCCGCAAAGTGATATGAGGTGTTACATGCTAGATCGATGTGGCATTGAGTCGGGGTCCTGACACGAATAGAGAGAGATGGTTGTTGTGTTATGGATGCTCCTCTCTCTCTGTCTCTCTCTGTCTCTCTCTCTCTCTCTCTCTCTCTCTCACACACACACACACACACACACACAAGTAAACTAGAAGACCGTTCTCTCATGTATACACAACGTATCGGCATCTGTCTATGTCTCACTCATGCATGATCATTTGCACATTCAAACCTCTCTATGTCTGTATCACACGCACGCCGTCTCCACATTGCCCTTCCACCACAACACACATATGGACACATACACACTTTCTCTCTCAGTCACACACAAAAAATAAGTATTAAAAAAACTAGGGCACACCTAAAATGTCCAAATCCAAACAAACACAAACTGGAGCTAAATTCAAATATATGGAAATATTGCGGCGTTAAGAACTTTCCCAGGAAAAAAAAGTTGAGTAATATTCGAGGATTGTTTTCACACACACAAAAAGGTTCGGTGGATGTCCTTCGAGCGCGACACGGTGACGCACCGTTCGATCGACCGCGCGGTCGCGGTTCACGCGCTTGCACAGGATTCCGTATCGTGGCTGTGGTACTAACTTCAAAAAAAGCGTTGCCTAAGTCTAATGTTTACGTGTACTAGTATGGTTTTCTTTTAAGTTTGACCAACCTTATATAAAACTAAAGTAAGCTCCCATACGCGCACTCATCAATATGCCGCCGCCGCCGTTGCGCATGCCGGCGGCCGCGTGCTCCGGCCAACAATTTCTCGCCCATCACCGCCGTGTCGCCGCCATCCCTGTGCCATAAAGCCGAAGGCTCGCCCGCTCACATCGTTTGCAGTCCCTCCTCGCCATGCCGCCGCGCTGCCAAGCACGCAAGCAGCTGGTGGAGCCGCATCTATGCACACAACGTACAAAGAGGAGGACGAGCGCGTGCTCCAGCACGCCGGCGAGGATGAACTAGCGTGTCATTGTCGTCTCCACCCGCGCGGAGGAGGCTCGCATGGTGGCTGTCGCGGCGGAAGCCGGTCGCGTGCGCGTCGAGCCCGCAAACCGGGTGCGGACGCGGAATCTACCTTCGAGACCTTGAATGCCACGTGGATCCTGCAACCTGAAGGAGCAATTTGGGTCAGTCGACTCATGTGAGCCGTTTGATGCAACATGGATGGCTAGAAGGGCTTCTTCCACCTCTTCTGTCGTCTTCTTCCTTCGCTCCATCGAACTTCTTTCACAAATCGACTGACCCAAATTATTCTACTAGTATGAACGTATTAAGTACAGTAGGAACACGAAGTACGAGCAGTAATACTAACTGCAAGAAGAATAGTAGTAAGACATAGTACTAGTACTACTCTACGTACTAAAGAGTTCAAATAACGAGAAAGCACATAAACATAGTTCTGCTGGGGCCTCAGCACAACACACCCTTGAAAATAAACTAAGCAACTACTCCACTTGACACTGCAGTAGAACTAGCATGAGCGACGACACTGCCACCTACTCGGAGTCTGAGTCCACGTCCTCGACTTCGTCCTTGTCCCTCTTCCTCTTCCTCTTCGCCGACGCTTCTTTGCTTGAACCAGAAACTGGGCTCTGCTTCTTCATCCAACCCTTGTAGATATTTAAACAAAGGTAGGCATCCATTGCTGCGTACAGGATGTGATCTTCATCTATTGTCTTCGACTCCCATGCATGATGAAGCTCGTGATGAGGTTTCTTCAGTTTAGCATACGAAGGATCAATCATGGCTGCTGCCAGGGTCAGCATTGAAGGTTGAGAGGAGGACACCAGTCTTGCCTTTTGGAGATCGAAGGGCTAGCCTACAATGAGACCTATCCGACGCAGGACATCCCTGTCGTTCTTAAAGCCTATAGTAACGAATTTCACTCTTTTGTCCTTGAGGAAGTTCTTAAAATCCTGGCACTCAACGTCGGCATGGCATATGTGGTAGACCAAGAAAACGTTATGTACGCAAACCTAGATCACGGCAGGCTTCTTCCTCTCTTCGTCCTTTAGATCCTTCACTCGTCCCAGGACTGTGGTGTACTCAACATCTAGCCCAGCGACCCACTCATCCGTTGAACTGTTGAACATGCGTAGGAAGCGAGCAAGCCATGCTTTCATCATCGCGGATCCACGTGTGTACATGACGATGAACTGATTGCCGATGATGGCTCTAACCTGGTACTCAGCGGCGACCATGGAGATTTGGGAGGCCATGGATTTTGGAGGAGGGTTAGGAGAAGTTGAACAATTGTACCCCGCAAAAACTGGGAGCGAACTAATGTGAAAGGACAGGACGACTAGGAGCGAACGACTGTGAGGTAGAAGACGGGGACAAGTAGGGCGTTCGAATAGTGTGGGGTTGCTGGCTTGCCCGGTGGATAAACGTCTGCAAGCCCCCAAAGAGTTCTCAAGAACTATGCGGGACCCACTAGATGTCATGTCTACTAGACCCATATCGTAGGCCTGACAGTATAGCTTCTGCCTGTTCGCACGCCATGCCGGCGCGTGGATGTAACTTCACTTAATTCCATCAACCGTCGCGCCTCCCATGACCTTCGCCTCCCTCGCGCGGTCGCGCCCTTTGAGACTTTGACCGGCTATAAATGAGCAATTTTTTTTGCCTACTCCGCATGCATGATACTCCCTCTGGTCCTTTTTACTCCTGTCAACCGTTTGCAAAGTGTTTGACCAAATTTATACTTTTTTTTGCACACCACCTTATATTAATTAACCAGCCACACCAGTACACTTATTCGATACAATATTCACCACACAGGGCGGTATGTTATTTACAAGAATACTATCTAATCTATTGTCAAAGCTATACTTAGCAATTAAGTGTGCCACCTTATTGGCCGAACGGCTAATCTTTGACAATTGAAGATTGTTGATCAACTTCGAGATGCTCAATGCTTTCATCTTCAGGTCACGCATGGCAGACCTGTCATAGTCCCTCCATGCAAGAGACACTACCACAAAAGCGCAATCAGTCTCTAAAATTACAGGATTATTAAGAGAAATACCTGCATAGAGACCGGCAATGCAAGCCCTAAGATCCACTTCCTCCATGCTTTGACAGGCATCAACGAAATCCCACGACCAAATTTATACTAAAAATATCAATATCTACAATACTGATTATAATGAGTATAAGAACTACGTTTTATAATGAGTGTAAAAATATTGATTTGACATTGTGAATGTTGATACTCCCTCCATCTAGGTGAGTAAGTCATCTTAGGCTGTGCACCGTGACCAAGGAGGAGCAGAAAACGAGAGACATTAGTGTTTATTTGCTAATTAAATAGTATTGCATGCAATGAACTAACCACTGCATGTCATGTTTGATAGTCTCAGGTCATTAAAAGCATGCACACCCTCATCTCTTATTGGTTGATATGTCAAGAAACAAGAAACATGGTAGATGTTAATGCACCGCGCCTACGTGTTTTGGGATTATTTGGTTTTCGTAAGATGACTTACACACCTAGCTATTAGAGTACCACTACCTCCCTTCTAGTTTAAAGGGCTCGACTCAAAAATTTCACCTACTCTTAGCAAGATAGTAGAGGCGGTGGAATAGTTTTTAAGTCTGCAAAAGTACTCAACTAATGCTGTCGTACTTCACAAAAAAATGTGTTTACCAATGCATGCATGAACACTAGTTACTCTAACCCCGTCTCTCCTTTAATTCTTTGCCACATCAGCATGTTTGCTATTCCTGTGTGCATGATACCAGCTAAGATACCACCATTATGGCCAGCCTTAATCATCGCATGCAATAATTTAGTGCACCTTGAAATATGAACATGTGTGGGGCGTATATGTTTTTATTGACTTGAGACTATACCTAGCCCGGCATGCAAGATGACTTATTATGCACCGTTCCCCATAACTGCAGGAAGCCCGTTCGTCTCCAAATCTTTTCCTCTGCATGTGTGGAAACAATATGCCTACCAAACTCTCCTTCTCCCTCCGGCGGTCCCACCACTCCACCCCGTGTGAAAAAATTTGCATGCATGACTCTCCTCCGCCCACGCTCGTCCAATCCATTGTGACCAACAATATTTCCACCCCTTCGCTCCCCAGTAATTTACTCCAAAAAATATGCCCAAGTAGCTTTTACTTAACTTCAGGTGCATTGGGTAACTGACATATGGGCCCAGCAGGGTACTAGCCCACATGTCAGTGACGCAACCGGACCTGTAGTTAAGCCAGTGCAGCTCAGTCCATATCTTACATAGGTGTGCCATTGCTCGCTATAAATACTGCTCCTCCCACGACATCGCTATCTCCTCCCCCTCATGTTCACGTTCATCGCTATCTCCTCCCGCTCCCTCTCACGTCGACCACCATGGCATCACCCCTCCCAAGCCCTATGAGCCCCTCGCTGCACTGCGCGGACGGTCATGCGTCGCTGTTCCGTTCCTCGCCGCCACTAGTCGAGGAGGACGCGTCGGTGTTCCACTCCTCGCCGCTACGCGACGTGTTGTCGTTCCGTTCCACGCCGCCACTAGTCGAGGAGGATGCATCGGCGTTCCGCTCCTCGCTGCGACGCGACGGGTCGTCGTTCCGTTCCTCGCCGCCACTAGTCGAGGAGGACGCGTCGGCGTTCTGCTCCTCGCCACGACGCGTCGAGGTGGACGCGTCGGCGATCCCAATCTCGCCAGCACGCGTGTCGGAGGACGCGTCAGCTCCCCGCTACGAGAAGAACACCGCGCCGCCCGCCGAGCCCCCCAGCCTTGAGGAGCTTTGGAAAGAAATGGATGTCTCCTTGTGGGAGACTTTGCCTCCAGCAGAGCGCGCCAAAATAGAGGCGGAGAAGAAGGCCAAGGAAGAGAAGCGTACCGCGCAACAAGCTGCCTGGAAGATCTATGTCGCATCCGAGAGAGACAGGCAATTGACTCTTTGGCAGAAGGCGCGTGCGAGGGCCGTGAGGGTGGCGGAGGACGCTCGTGCCGACGCCCTAAGTGCAGTCGGGCCCAAGCGCCTCATCTACGCTTGGTGGTACATGGACCGGGTGCACGCTTCCAGCAAGGAGGAGTACCTGTTGGCGTCGAATCACCACACCGGTGAGATCGCGCTCGCCCGACGGCAAGCTGCCAATCAGCACCTCGCAAGTTACGAGGCTGGGGAAGAGGCGTTGTGTCAGCGCGCTGGGAAACGACCAGGCACCAGGGCACTCGTGGCGCACCGCAAGCGCTCCTGCGAGCGCCGTGGCTTTTAGGAGGAGTATAATTTTTGTTTCGTAAGGCGATCTCATTAGTTTTGGGACCAAATGATAAATCCTGAACGTTCAGGAATTTTTAGCGTCCTTAATTAAGTATGTAAAAGGGAAAGTTTGGAAACGTTGTGTATTATTATGCATTTTGCAAGTACGTGCATATAGCACAAACTTTACTATGTACTATCGGACTACACGTCTTTCTCGATATATGCTTGCAGACTGTGCTACTCCCTCCGTCCAGGTCAATTAGTCATGTTTGGTTGTGCACGGTGACCAAGAAGGAGGGAAGACTTGTACACCTAGATGGAGGGGGTACTACTATTACTTATGTACGTGCAAATGCACGTTTTAACATTACAATGTGGTTTTTGTAAAAGTAGAAAAACAACACTAGTCAAGCTTGTGAAAAGATTAAATGCAAAACAAATGCAAAAATGCTCATTCGATTGTTTACTTTTAGCTTTCTTCTGTGTGGTTATTTCTCTGTCGTACTTTGTACGGAGTATCTCACTGGTTGGAATGGCATGCAAATTCCCAAACCGCTTCCTACACCCTATATCGAATTTTTGGCCTAACAAGTTGTGCCATGCAATTGGAATTCCATCTTGAGTACTACTACTAGTAGGAGTACCAGGGGCCAGTTCTTTTAGGATTCTAGATTAGTAATCCCATAACTACTACCTCTATCCTGGTTTATTGGTCCCCATTGTAATCTGTGTCAAATTTTGATCATAAATTTAACTAATGAAATGTTAGTGCATGTCACATGCACTACTCCATCCGTCTAGGTGAGTAAGTCATCTTAGGCTGTGCACGGTGACTAAGGAGGAGGAGAAAACGAGAAATATTAATGTTTATTTTCTAATTAATAGTATTGCATGCAATGAACTAACCACTCCATGTCGTGTTTGATATCTCAAGTCATTAAAAGCATGCACACTCTTTATCTCTTATTTGTTGATATGTCAAGAAACAAGAAACGAGGTAGAAGTTAATGCACCACGCCTAAGTGTGTTGGGATTATTTGGTTTTCGTAAGATGACTTACACACCTAGATGTACCGCGCCTAAGTGTTTTGAGTAACATTTTATCAGTTAAATCTTTGGTCAAAATTTAGCACAAATTACAATGGTGAGGAATAAACCAGGATGGAGTAGTAGCTTAGAAGCCCAAATAAATGAGTGAGGCGCCTTATTGTTACTCTCCACTGTGACTAGTCTTGTGGGAAAAGCTGGGGAAGCCGCCAAAAGAACTGGCCCTAGGAGTAGTAGCTAGGGACCGAGTGTGGGAGATTAACCGAAGAAAGTAAATGCAAAGAGATGAAATGCAAAAAAGACGGAGGGATGTGATGGTTGCTTGTCCGTTTATTTTACCAGGCCACTTATTACTGGGAGTGGTTGGGTTTTGTGATATGACGGCTTTACTGCCGCGCCACGAGCGGGGTGAGAGGTGAGACTCCCGTGCAGCGCCGCCCTCTACACTTGTACTACATCGGTCGTGGTTTACTAGTCCCTCATTGAATTTGACTGAAGATTTAACTGACAAAATGTCAGTGCATGTCAACAAAAAGTATATCGTTGGATTCGTATTTGAACATAGTTTTGAATGATATAATTTTAGTTGACTTTCATCAGTATTTATCGTACTATATATAGTGTTAGTTCAATTTTTGGTCGTACTAATCTATAGTAGTATGGTGCCCGTGCGTTGCACCAAAGAGTGAAATGCATTGATCGGGGAGTTGTTTATTTTGACAAAGGATGTGGGGGTCATATCATGTGTAACGGTTATCGATAGGTTTCTTCGGATATTATCTCATCTCTAGAGCTCACAAACATCCAGGTGAAATAGATAAAAAAGTATCTTTTGCAAACAAAAGCATTCAACTGTTCAACCTGCATCCAAAACTTGTGAAGAAATAACACATATTGTGCTTTGCAAGAAATGATCTTTAATAATTAGTTTTTGAGTATCGATTGTTATACATGTTGGCTATAGATGACATGGTACTTTCTTATAGTCAATAGTTGGCTATACTATTAAGTAATATTAACCATGCCCTTATACACCTAGACGGAGGGATTAAATCAGGATGACTTGCAAGGGGGCAGAGGAGATATAAGAAATGGTTCATCGTAAGTCTTTCACCAGTACTGTAGTAAAAATTCATACATGGAAGATTCTAGACTAAACCATAAACGGATACACTTTTATTCATGCGCGATACTCCAATAGAGCAAGATCCTGCATGGAAGTCTCCACATGCTACTCTACTACTCTACTACTCTACTCTAGCAAGCTAGGGCATAGTACTGTAGTACTTACTATAGGGAGTACCAGTACTTTGATCACTCAAGCAAGTTGTCTGGCATCAATATGACCCTACGCTGCTAGTATGTGTCTCGTAAGTCAAGAGGCGTGCCGTAGTCATCATCACCTGTCCACTTCCCGCAGCACATATTCGCTTCTCCATCTTTGTCCGCGCATAATCTCGTCCAAGCTTCCATCCCCACTAAGGCGCCTCCCCCCCTGGTCCAAAACCTAAGCACTAACAATGGTAGAACCGAGCAGCGTCCGCCGAAAGAGTGGCTGGAATTTGCTCCCCACAGAGGTAATCAAGCTCATTGTTTTGCGTGTGGACAATCTCAGTACCATGCCGCTCGCCGCATGCTCGTCGGGGCTGTACCGTTTACTCAAAGCCCTTAGGCTGGAGCTTTTTAAGCCAGCTACTTGCTTGCTGATGCCGCCTGATCTTTAGAAACGGCGTGTCACGCAGCATAACAATCGTACGGTGGCGAGTATCAACCCCCTTCACTACGATCCGATCCCCATCAGCCTCAGCTACATTATTGGTATGTACTGGGTCGGCATGAGCACGTCTTGGATGGTGCTCGTCGACGGTCGCGACAGTTGGATGCTCGTGGACGTCTACACCCGGCGATTGATCCCCCTTCCTTCGATTAACACTGCACTGCTTTGGCACCGCGGCCCAGAATACTCGAAATCTTACAGTAGCCAACATGATACCAAGTTTGATTTTCTTAAGGTTGTAATCTGCCAAGTGCCCACAAGATATACGAATAATAAAGATTTCAGGCTAATTGCGTTTTTCAACCGTGGTCTCGCCTATTTGACAGGTCACTGTGGTAAGTGGATAAATTTGCACGTCCATCGCAGGATCATACATCCTCCATGGTTCTCTGATGCCATTGAACACAAGGGCTTCATTTATGCTGTCGACTCCTTCTTGTCACGACCGGTTTTTCAATAAAAAGCTTATTGAACAACCGACCTTTATGCAGACCAGTATAGGAAAATCCTCCTTACTGGTAGACAAATCTTTGATACAGATATCCAATAGTATTAAATATTATACAGGGTTGAGCTGAGGTTGCTCAACAATTTATTACAAGCAAGCCAATATTTTACATAAGGGCGGATATAACACAAGGGTATGGTGGCATACTACTGGCTTGATATAAAACTGGTGGTGGATATGTCACAGTGGAGTGGGTAACAAGACTCCTAGTCTTGCAGCTCATCGAGCGTCGAAGTGAGGCTCGATGAATTTATACGGGTAGTGATGAAGTCATGTACCTAGGGTAGGATCATAGACCTGATCTAAGTGCCCTACCCAAGTACACCCTTAGAAGAAACTGCCTTCCAGTCGACCAAGAGGGACTTCACTCGACGGACTCGAAGGACTCGACCATGAAGACTCACTCGACCACCAGGAGATCAAGAGGCACTCTGCATCCAAACGGTCTGTAATTAAGTAGACTTTATGGCAGTTAGGACACTTTATGTAAGGCGTTACCAGTAACGCCTAGACTTAATGTACTTTAAACCCTGCATTACTGAGGGCCGGAGGGGTCTGGCGGACACTATATAAGCCACCCCCCTCCTCAGTGTAAAGGGTTCGCACCCTTGTAATCCATACCGACATAATCCACTCGACCGCCTCCGGGCTCCGAGACGTAGGGCTGTTACTTCCTCCGAGAAGGGCCTGAACTCGTACATCCAGTGTTTTCACAACTGCTCCATAGCTAGGATCTTGCCTCTCCATACTCTACCCCCCATTCTACTGTCAGACTTAGAACCATGACAGGTAGCGGAAGCGGATATAATACAAGTGACCAAATCCAGGATCGCACGGGACTGACTGGGACTCCTCTAGGCGTCGGACTCGCTATCGTACTCTTCATCCATGAGATCACCTTCGTCAACATCTGGCCAAATCAACAAGCCAAGTGAGTACTTTGAATGTACTCGCAAGACAGTTCGGACATAAGATATAACAAATGCAACACGATGCACCATGAGCAGTTAGCAAATGCACATTCAAATATTAAGTTTGCACGACATGTAAAATAAAAAGGAAGTCAGGCGGTAGTCCTCCCGAAATCCCAATAAAAATAATGGGAAACCGATCGGGTGTCTGAAGCGACACCTCGAAAGGTGGAATAAATAAAATATCATGCCGCAGTTGGGCATCTGGGCGACACCACATAAAGGGCTTATATTGAAAAGTAAATGACAGTGCGTGCCACAGTCGGACATCTATGCGACATCTCGGAAAGGGCTTATAATGAAAATAAATAACAGCGATGCCAGAGTCAGACGTCTGAGCGACATCTCGAAAAGGGCTTGGAATGGAAATAAATAACAGAGATGCCACAGTCGAACGTCTGAGCGACATCACGTAAAGGGCTTATATTGAAAATAAACAACAAGAGTGCCACAGTCGGACGTCTGAGCGACATCACGGAAAGGGCTTATATTGGAAGTAAATAGCAAGCATGCCACAGTCGGACGTCTGAGCGACATCACAGAAAGGGCTTATGTTTCATCATTTATATTCAATAAATTCATGAAGATATGTCACTCACAGAAAGTACTCAGCACATGATAATAAACGGGTTAGTCCAACCACAGGAATAAGCCATTAACCGGACGATACACTCATGTTTGTTCACCGGAGTTTTGTCACTGAGACTGATACTGACAGAGATAGGATGAACACAGTTGTTGATCAAGATATGATTACTCGAACGATTTTTTGACTCTGCAGAGTTTGTACTATTTAACCACATCCAACGGATTTCAGTAGTCACGAAAGACTAGTTCCGTTTACGGTATTTCAGTAAAAACACATCTAACCAGTACACACCCATTTCCACCTCACGATGCAAGGAATCACCCTAGGAAACGTTCAAGAAAAACTTTGAGACGGGGAGGCTACAACCTCGAATAGCATTGGATCATATTTATATACGCACGCTCTAAGGGGTGCCCCCCTCTCGGTCCCAACCAGAAACACCCATGCCCCCTGACCGGATGACTGGCTTTAATCCAGGGCCATGGAACCCTCATCACGACCTCTCTATCTGGTGTGTACAAGGAAAGCGGTTTGCAACTTACTAAACCATATTCTTTGCAGAAAACATGTGGTAGCACAAAAGGAAAGAATGGATGATAATGTGACTTGTTCCACGTTAACACTGGAGTTATATGGTTTGGCATAAGACTGGCATGCTACAACACAGCCATCTTACCACCTCTCATGTCACCACATGATCATATAAACTCAGACCATAAAGTATATGGAGTTTCGAAGCTCACTTGCATCAACTTTGGATGTAATATACCACATACAGCTTATATATATGAAAATACCATAAACTAGCTACTCAAAGCAAACATGCAAACCACTCATCATATCAAAGGTTCAAACATGCTTGCCTGGTTCGGAGTAGTCGGAGTCTAGCTCGGTGAAGTTCGCGGTTCCATCACCTCCTTCGGTATCTACGGTATAAAGAAAAATACGTTCTAACGTAAATACCGTGTGTGCACAAAAAGTGCGCCAAATATTTTTCAAATAAATGTGATAAAAAACTAGACAGAAAAATAAAGGTGACATAAAAAGAATTACTCAAAATTCATCTTCTGTTTAAAGGATATTAAAGTTTTAGCCCAGGGACCGGTCTGTAATGAAACAAAAACTTTCCAGGGGGCTGAACAAAAAAAGCCAGAAAAACGTTTCAGACTGAAAGTGTATTTTTCCCGAAGGTGCTTTCTAGAGAAAACGGTTCGTATAAAACAGAGAGACTGACGAGGGGGTCCCACTCATCAGGTTTGAAATTTGGAGGGAGGAAAACAGAGCGCGTCGGCGCCCGAAGGCTGCGGTGGTTGCCGGCGGCGATCCACGGCGAGTTAGGAAGAGCGGGTGGTACCTACTGGTTCCTTGAGTCCTTCCGCACCTGTGGGTGGTGGAGTTGGTTGTCGGCGAGCACCACGTCGATGGCGGGCTCAACTCCGGCGGACGGTGGTTCGGTCGTTGCTGGACCTCATCGGGGAGAGCTACGAAGGTGGAATTGAAGCTTGGATTAGAGCACTGGGTACACCAGAGGGCTACTGACGAGGTTTGGGAGGCGGGGGTGGCCTCACCTGAGTGGATCAAGCTAGAGCCCGAGGCGGAACGGGGCGGCCGGATACGGAGGAGCTCTGGTGAGGTGGAGGGAGTAGTGTTGGTCGAAGGCGAGCTCGGGATGGCTATTTATAGCTGGCCCGAGGTGGTTCCCGTGAACGGGATAACTCCGGCGGCGATTTCGGTGGTGCAGTGGCCGGACGGGTGGTTTAGGCGGATGGGAATCAACGTGGAGGTCCACTGGTTTTAGTCAAAAGCTAACCTTGGTTTGATTTGGTCCATGGAACGGCGCCTCACGGGCCCGTCGGCGGCAGAGAGTGCGCACTGTGCTCGCCAGGCCACGGCGACGGTGCTGCGACGTGCACTGGCAAGTAGACGGCCACGCGGAGGCCTCGGGTGCTTTGGGCGGTGATGGATGGTGCAGAAGGCTGGCGCTGTCTCCCGGTGGTCGCCACGGGTGGCTCTGCCACCGCAGAAGCTGCCGACGTCGGCGAGGCACGCTGCCACAACCACTTGCGCCCGTCCAAGAGAGCGTGCGACGCTCTGGATAAGAAGGAGAAGCAGTGTGCAAGGTGCCAGAGTGTGCACTGGCGAGATTGATGCCAAGACTTTTGTCAGGACCCCGACTCGATGTCACATCGATCTAGCCGGTAACACCTCATATCACTTTGCGGCCTCACGCACGGTATCCCCACGGGTGTCGCCTTACCTTTGCCCGGGACCGTTTGCGCATTTTGGCTCACGTATATGATAGTGTCGCTAGCATCCATATGATAAAGAGCCCGGGCTGACATGACTAGTCGTAAACCCAAAGTGGCACAGACTTACAGGGACAGGCATCCATGACCCAGCTTCGAACGTGTCGGTCATCAGCAAGTGGGTCCGGGCTGTAGCACTGGGCTAGCAGGACTCCGGTAAACCGGGCTGTAGCGGGCTAACAGGACTCCGGTACTCAAAGCGTGACATTTCCCCGAAGGGACAGACACAGGAACGAAGAAGGACACATGCCGGCCAGCCTAAGTGTTCCAGA
>NC_041385.1:213433940-213434582 GCF_002162155.2 Triticum dicoccoides | reverse complement strand
TAGGTAGTCAGATCCCACACATACCAAGCATTTCAATCATACACACAATATGCTCGATATGTGCAAATACAACGAAGCATCACAACATGACTCTATGACACAAGTACCTTATTTAAGGCTCAGAGAGCCATACATAACATACACAAAGGTACGGGTCTCACGACCCAACATACAAGTCATACAGTCATACAAACCAGCAGCGGAAGTAACTTGTCTGAGTACAGACAACTAGTAAAATAAAAGAGGCTTGGAAAGCCTAGCTATACTACATGGTCCTTCACAAGCTCAGGGTCACCACCTGGGTCTTTAGCCTACTCGTTGATGTCAACGTCTACATAGAACCCATCAGAAGGGTTTGCAGCGTCTTCTGTAAAAAGGTAAATTATAGCAACATGAGTACAAAGGTACTCAGCAAGACTTACATCAGATCCTACATACATGCATGTTATCAAGAAGGGTTGGTGGAGTTATTGCAGCAAGCCAGCTTTGACTCTTGGCTAGACTATCCTACGATACTACAACTTGAAATGGTTTTGCGCACACGAGTCCACTACTCACCAATCCAATACACTACCGAGGATCCACCTCCGTCTTCCTACGGAAGAGCCATCCTCGGCACTCACACTTATCTTGAGGCTTTTA
>NC_041385.1:213404639-213433803 GCF_002162155.2 Triticum dicoccoides | reverse complement strand
CATGTTTCCACCACTTAGCGTCTGCACACGACATGTGCTCGGCAGACTTCAAGCGAAAGCCGACGTGGGTGTAGACCACGACCTACCTAAACACTTAAGCCTCTAGTCCAGGTTTATCGCCTATCCAGGTTCCATCCGCAGGGAGTCCGGCCGAGGTTTCCCATACGGCCCCGAACGATGTGAACAGGGTTCCCGAGATACCTAACGGGTATTCGGTACACCCGGCCACGTACCTACCGCATCACAGCCCACCCCTACGGTCAGCGCTGTCCACGGCCTCCAGTAGACTACAAACACCAGAAACTACTTGCAACTCCTGGACAGAGAGCTAGGGTGAATAAGAAGTCGAGCGGGGTCATATTTCAGGGCCCAATGCATGGTAGTAACTGTATCTTAAATCACACATACAGATCTCAGTGCTTAAGGTCGCCTTCAATGAAACAACCCACCATGTACTCCTACATGGCCTCTCATCGATACCTTTACCAAATCATGTTCACCACACCACTCTCATTACCGACATAATCATTTCACTCTAGCCCATCACCCAGATGAACCAGACCTGACACGACTCTAAGCATAGCAGGCATAGCAAGGTAGGAACAACACATACATATGGCTCAATCAACTCCTACACATGCTAGTGGGTTTCATCTAGTTACTGTGGCAATGACAGGTCATGCAGAGGAAATGGGTTCAACTACCGTAGCACACAGCAGTTTGAAACGCGTTGTCTTAATGCAGTAAAAGAGAGCAGGAGCGAGAACATGGGATTGTATCGATATGATCAAATGGTTGGTTGCTTGCCTGACGGGTCGGTGCACTGGTATTGCTCTTCGTCGGGGTTATCACGGTACTCCTCGGGGGCAGAACCTGCCGCAGAGAGCACCGATACACAAACATTACCAAACAGTATGCAACAATATGATGCATGCATGAGACATGGCAAAATGAGTGTATTGGGCTAATGCAACTAAGAACAGATGGGTTTGAACTAATTTGAACCATTGATTCAAAGTTCAAACTCATAAGTTGCCATTTAAGGTGTTTTATCTTGTTCTGTGATAAACAGCAGGTTAGCTTGTTTAAACATACATGAAACCAGTACAGATGGAAAGATTGGATTTTTCTGATCATTTTTCATATATAATTTGTTTGATTTGGAGCTACGGTTGATTTTATATGAATTTTGGAAGTTTGAAACATTTTCTGGAATTTCCTGTGTAAAAATAATTCCAGTAATTAAATTACTGCGTCAGCACTACGTCATGATGACGTCAGTGGTCAACGGGCTGGTCCAGGTCAAACTGACCAGTGGGTCCCGCATGTCAGTATTCAATTAGTTTAACTAAATTAGATTTAAACTAACTGGATTAATTAACAAAGGGGGCCCCACATGTCATAGACCCAGGGGGTCAACCGGGGCCCACCCGTGGTCAAAGTCAGAGTCAAACACGCCGGCGTCTAGCCGCCGGCGAGCCCGACGCGGCGGCGAAAGTTCTTTTTGCCATTCCGGCAACCAAATGGACGGCGGAAGGCATCTACGTGTTGCTGAGGTTGAGCCGCGACTATTGGTGGTGGTGGTTGGGCTCGGGGTGGCCGGAGTTGGCGCCGGCGGCGACTTTGGCGGCCGCCGGAGTTCGGTTGAAGACGAACTCGTGGCTAGAGTGTGCGGTGAGGTGCGGGGAGTGCATGGTTAGCCCCAACGCGGCGTGGTGAGTGCGATGGACAAGGTGAGGTGGCCGGAGGATGGCCGGGAGCACGTCGGCGAAGAGGTCCGCGGCGGCGCGTGCGGGTGAGCTTAGTGTGCTCGCTATGGTGCACGAGAGAGAGAAAGAGAGGAAGGGGAAGTTAGCCCAGCTCACTGCGGTCTTGATGGAAAGGACGGCGTGGTCGGGGACGAGCTGCTGCGGCGGCGACGGTGAAGGGGATCTCCGGCGATGGCGGTTCGGGCGAGGTTGGTGCGGCGGCTTCGGGGCACGCGAGCGCTCGGGGCTCGGCTAGCTCGAAGAAGTAGAGGACGGCCGAGCTTCTGGACACGGTGGCGCGGCGTGGAGACGACGGGGAGCACGGCTACGGCGGCGGTGCGGCGACGGTGGCGTCGGCCATGGCGGGGGAGCGCGAGGGAGAGGAACTGGGGGCGAATGGAGGTGTCCAGGGGGGTCGGGGCGCGACGTGGAGCTCGTCCAGGCCAGCAGGGCGGCGAGAGGGGGAAGCAGGGCGACGTGCAGCTGCGTGGCGAGCTGCGGTGCCGCCGCCGAGCACCTTGGCTGCCTGCCTGGCAAGCCAAGCAGCTCGCTGGAGCGGTGGCCGGGCTGGGCCGGCCAGGTGCGCTGGCTGGTGGGCCTGTGGTGGCGCCAGGTAAGTTTTCCCCTTTTTTCTGTTTTCTGTTTTTTTAATACTTCTGCAACTTTGTTGAATTAAATAAAATACTTAGGCAACTCCTAAAATCACCAAATTACTCCTGGTCCATAGTTGGATTATTTCCAACATGAAACATTTTAGTTTGGAGATATTTGAGCATTTAAATATTTTATATAATTTTAAATGCCCAAATTCAAATATTTATGATTTAATTCAAAACCCTAAGATGGCCTAGGAAAATGTGCACCACTTTTGGCAGAGGTTCTGAACCAAGACAAAAATGATGGGCATTTTAGAAGGGCATTTCAGGTTCATTGAAAAAGTTTTTTTAGTAAACCCTAGTTGGTTTCAGAGGGGACTGGGGGTTCTGTCATCCCCATTTCAAGTTTCTGATGAAAAGTAAACATGATGCAACACTCTAATGCATGGCTAACTAGGATGTGACAACTCACCCCCACTCAAAAGAATCTCGTCCCGAGATTTGGGTTCCTCCGGGAAGAAGGCGGGATACTCGAGTCGAAGACGATCCTCCCTTTCCCAAGTTGCTTCATCCTCAGAATGGTGCGACCATTGAACCTTGAGAAACTTGATATTATGACGTCGAGTGGTACGTTCGGTCTGATCGAGGATACGAATGGGGTACTCTCGATATGTAAGATTATCTTGGAGATCAAGCGTTTCGTGGTCCACTCCACGGATAGGATCCGAGAAGCAACGCCTGAGTTGAGAAACGTGGAAGACATCGTGGACTCTGGAGAGATGCGGAGGTAGTTCCAACTGGTAGGCAACTTCTCCTCGTTTGGCGAGAATGCGAAAAGGTCCAATGTAACGAGGAGCCAATTTGCCTTTGATACCGAAACGATGGGTTCCCTTCAGTGGGGTGACCCGAAGATAAACCTTCTCGTCAACCTCGAAAGTCATAGCCTTATGTTTTCGGTCATATTGACTCTTTTGACGAGATTGGGCTGTTTTCAACTTTTCACGAACGATGCGAACTTGTTCTTCTGCTTCCTGAATCATATCCGGGCCAAAGAATTGTCTTTCCCCGGTCTCTGACCAGTTAAGGGGTGTTCGACACCGTCGTCCATAGAGAACTTCAAAAGGGGCTTTACCCAAGCTAGATTGATAGCTGTTGTTGTAAGCGAATTCGGCAAATGGAAGGCACTTCTCCCAGTCCATTCCGAATGAGATAACAGAGGCTCGAAGCATGCCTTCTAGAATCTGGTTGACGCGTTCCACTTGACCACTCGACTGAGGGTGGAAGGCGGTGCTAAAGGAGAGACGGGTTCCCATAGCATTTTGGAAACTTTCCCAAAATCGAGAGGTGAAAAGACTTCCTCGATCCGAGTTAATTTCCAAAGGAACACCATGGAGGGACACTATTCGGGAGATGTATAAGTCTGCCAGCTGGCTAGCGGTTATACTCTCACGAACAGGCAAGAAATGGGCTATTTTGGAAAGACGATCGACCACGACGAAAATAGCATTATTCCCTCTCTTGGTCCTGGGAAAACCGGTGATGAAATCCATACCAATTTTATCCCATTTCCATTCAGGAATAGCTAAGGGTTGAAGGGTGCCAGCAGGCCGTTGGTGCTCTGCTTTTACATGACGACAGACGTCGCAATTAGCAATATACTGGGCAATTTCTCTCTTCATCCTAGTCCACCAGAACCTCTGGCGTAGGTCCTGATACATCTTAGTACTACCGGGATGAATGGTGAGAGGAGATTTATGAGCCTCCTTAAGGATCAACTGCCGTAGATGCTGGTTCTTGGGAACCACTAGACGGTTCTCAAAGTACACAACACCATGATCATTTGTGGAGAAACAACTAGCACCTCCGCTAGCAATGTTCTCTTTGATTTTAGATATTCCCTTATCTCGCTTTTGGGTAGCGATGATTTGATCCGTAAGAGTAGGTTTTGCTACCAAGGTGGAAAGAAAACCTTGAGGTACAATGTGAAGGTTAAGCTTCCGAAATTCCTCATGGAGAAGCGGTTGACTTTGTTGTAACATCAGGTTGTTACAATAAGATTTACGACTTAGCGCATCAGCCATGACGTTGGCTTTTCCTGGGGTGTAAGTTATTCCTAAGTCGAAATCTGTGATCAACTCGACCCAACGTCTTTGCCTGAGATTCAAATACGGTTGGGTGAAGATGTACTTCAGACTTTGGTGATCAGTGAATATTTCGCAACGATTACCGAGGAGGTAATGTCGCCAGGTTTTAAGTGCATAGACTACAGCTGCAAGCTCTAGATCATGAGTAGGATAATTCTCCTCATGTGGGTGCAATTGCCGTGAGGCGTAAGCAATTACGTGTCGATCTTGCATGAGAATACAACCTAGTCCTTGTCGCGAGGCGTCGCAGTAGATAACAAAGTCCTTGGAGAAGTCTGGCGGTACCAGTACGGGAGCAGAGGTCAGGCGTCTTTTCAGTTCCTGAAAGCTGTGCTCACATTGTGGAGTCCACACGAACTTCTTATCTTTCTTGAGGAGTTTGGTTAGAGGTTTAGCAACTTTGGAGAAGTTTTCGACAAAGCGACGACAATAGCTCGCTAAGCCCAGAAAACTCCGAACTTGCTTGACCGATTCAGGTGGAGTCCAATTAAGGATGGCTTGAACTCGCTCAGGGTTAACAGCAATACCTTTACCAGATATTACATGACCCAGATAGGTCACTTCCGACAACCAGAATTCACATTTAGAAAATTTGGCATAAAGGCGATGCTCTCGAAGTTTCTTCAACACTAGCCTTAGATGTTCGGCATGTTCTTCCTCGTTCTTGGAGTAGATGAGTATATCATCGAGGTAAACCACGACGAATTTATCCAAATACTCCATGAAGATTGAGTTCATTAACCGAGAAAAGGTGGCTGGAGCGTTGGTTAAACCGAAGGACATGACGGTGTACTCGTATTGGCCATAACGAGTAACAAAGGCCGTTTTAGGAATGTCCCCGTTTCTGATTTTGATTTGATGGTAGCCCAACCTCAAATCCATCTTGGAGAAGACTGAGGATCCAGCGAGCTGATCATACAGATCGTTGATCCTGGGAAGTGGATATTTGTTCTTGATTGTGACCAAATTGACAGGTCGGTAATCTACAACCATCCGGTCCGTACCATCCTTCTTCTTGACGAATAGGACGGGGCAAGCCCACGGAGATGAGCTAGGTCGGATGAAACCCTTTTTCAAGGACTCATCGAGTTGTTTCTTAAGCTCGGCTAGTTCTAGGGGTGCCATCTTATAAGGTCTTCTAGCAATCGGAACGGTTCCTGGAATGAGGTCTATTACGAACTCAACATCCCTGTCAGGTGGAACACCTGGCAATTCCTCTGGGAAGACATCCGGGAAGTCACGGACTACCGGAATGTCCTCAAGGTCTGGCAAAGGGCTGGCGTTAAGAGAATATAATTGTCGCTTGGCTATTCGGGTCAAGACATTGACTATCTTCCCCGAAGGATGAGTGAGTTGAACAGTCCTAGAGAAGCAATCAATTTTGGCTTGATGAGCCGACATCCAGTCCATACCCAGAATGATATTAATATCTGAAGATTTAAGGGCTATCAAGGATGCAAGAAAAACAAGTCTGTCGACTTGGATTTCATTCCCATAACTTACCCTAGAGGTCTGCCATCTAGACCCGGGAGTAGAAATTTCCATAGTGGATGGCATGTCACAGAATGCAACGTTATGCAAACGAGCATAATTTTCAGATATAAAAGAATGAGAGGCTCCTGTGTCGAAAAGAACAGATGCCGGGTGGCAATTAACAAGAAGCGTACCGAGAACGACGTTGGGATCCTCTTGAGCTTCTTCGGCAGAGATACAGTTGACATGGCCACGTGAAGCGGTGACCGGCTTGGCATGGAATATTTTTCCTGTCGGCTTGCCACGGCCAACAGCTTTAGCAGACTGGTTGGGGTTGGTCTGGGGACACTCACGCATATAGTGACCAGATTCCCCACACTTGAAACAGGTCACGGAACTGGTACGTGGAGGAGCATTGTTGGTTGGACCACCATAGGGCTTGGCTGGAGCAGACTGTTGAGCAGGGCGAGGCGCCTGGAAAGATGGCCTCGGTGTGAACCTGGGTGGCAGGGCGGTGTTGGGTACCCACACGCGGCGCTTCTGAGGACCAGCACCGGATGAGGAACCCATGTCACGGCCATGCTTGCGTGTTGCGTCATAGTTAGTCTGACCAGTTTCAGCACTGATGGCTTTGTTGACAAGTTTCTGAAAAGATGTGCACTCATGCAGACGGAGGTCACGACGAAGCTCAGGACTAAGTCCCTTACGGAACCTTGCTTGCTTCTTGGCATCAGTAGACACTTCCTCAGTTGCATATCGTGCGAGATTACCAAACTCCCTGCTGTAAGCATCCACAGAAAGTCGGCCTTGGGTGAAACTGCAAAATTCTTCACGTTTACGGTCCATGAGACCCTCCGGAATGTGATGTTCACGCAAAGCCTCACTGAACTCAGCCCAAGTAGTGACATGGCCCGCTGGGCGCATAGCTCCATAATTCTCCCAACATAGACTGGCGGGGCCTTCAAGATGATATGCAGCAAAGGTGACCTTGTCAGCCTCCGCTACCAGCGCGGAACGTAGTTTGTGAGCGATACTGCGAAGCCAGTCATCAGCGTCGAGAGGCTCGACGGAGTGGTGGAACGTGGGTGGATGTAATTTGATAAAATCACTGAGTGACACCACGTTAGTCCTCTGATGGTGTGCTGTATTCTGTTCAATACGCTCCAACAAACGGTTGGTCTCCCGCTTGTTTCTCTCAGCTTCCATCATAACCTCGGCTAGTGAAGGAGGATGAGGCAGATTTGCATCCCTGACTTCACTGCCTTCGGCCTGCTCTTGAGAAGCAGGGTTAGCGCGCGTGTTGACCATCCTAGGTAAACAAGACAATGATTTAGCCAGGTTGATAAAATTCCGACATAGGATATAAAATGTAAGGAATAACTCGAAATGCAAGATGATCATCCGTATGACATGGTAGATACAGAAACTGCTTCTTTTATTCCATCGTCATACACACCATACAGGGTTTAGTACAAGACCAAACAAGGTACTATTACGGTGAAAAGAGGATTACATCTCATCGGAGGCATTCCAAGCTCCTATACATTATTTTTCTACTCCTCCGGAAAGGGTACAAACTAGGTCATATCCCACGAGTCACGCGGGACGATAGACGACACAGCTAGTGCGAACTAGTGATACTACCACTAACTCAGACCGATCCGTAGTAGTCCTCGTAGAAGTCACCTCCATAGCCTGGAAGCTCAACATGATCATCCGGAAACAGACGATCTCGCGGAGCTTGTGGACCATAGGGGCTAGGATGAGGCCTTGGACCAACAGACGGTGGCCTGCGGGGACCGCGAGGTGGGGTGATGCCTCCTACATCACGCCAACCCATCACGTCTGGCAGAGCAGATCTCACAGGATAGAGATCGCGCATATCTGAATATCCAGCTTGCACCGCCGGTGCGAACCGAGTCAAAGTGGCCCAATGGTCAGCACGGGTATTGAAGAGCTCTAACCTCAAGGCCCGATTTTCAAGGTCCTTATCCTCGAGCATCTCAGCAGTGGTGCGAGTCCATGAATCCTCCTGGGTGGGGTCAGCATAGATAGCCTGGAGATACCCTTGTGCTCCCGGAAGTGATCCTGGCATATACCGGAAATCAGAGTCCCGAAATAGACCAGACCTGACTCGCATGATGGTCAGCATAGAGTAGGCGGCATCCTGCACAGCCATCTCAATAGTAACCCCGAGTCCATAGGAGCAGTGAAGGGGCTCGGTGGATCCAGGATAAGATGGAAATATCCTGACAGTGCAGAGATACTGGCTTTGATTAAAATCTCGGAATTGCTCTTCGACCGTGTACTCAGGATACCAGCGGTATCCAGCCTCAGTCATTACCCTGACCAACTTGGCAGTATGGCCGGGTACATCTAGGCATCGAGTCAGGCGAACCACTTGATTGAGGTCGCGAGTGGCCATCTGAAAGCACAATCGTAATGCAAAGGCATTAGAATTTCTAGCAAAATTTCGGCAGCATAACAGCTGTAAATGCTCAAGAAGGATTTGAGATATTTGACAAAGGATTTCGTACACACTCAACATCATCATATCAAAGTTTTGAATCCATTCTAACAACATAATGTGGTAGTAGAACTGAACTAGGCTTGTATCCATCAAACTTATAAGGTACTACTGATTAGTAACACGTGATCCTGATAGAGAGTATAGATCCTAATTCCTTAACCCCCGGTGGAAGAATAGACTGACTCAGATCAGAATGTCATAAGATAAAGGAGTAAAAAGAGCCTTACGTTCCAACCCACAAACAATTCCCCTACATATAACTAAAGAATTTCTAGACTCAACATCGACCAGTTTGGCTTGGAGAACCTACAGGCAGTCCGGCTCTGATGCCAACGCTGTCAGGACCCCGACTCGATGTCACATCGATCTAGCCGGTAACACCTCATATCACTTTGCGACCTCACGCACGGTATCCCCACGGGTGTCGCCTTACCTTTGCCCGAGACCGTTCGCGCATTTTGGCTCACGTATATGATAGTGTCGCTAGCATCCATATGATAAAGAGCCCGGGCTGACATGACTAGTCGTAAACCCAAAGTGGCACAGACTTACAGGGACAGGCATCCATGACCCAGCTTCGAACGTGTCGGTCATCAGCAAGTGGGTCCGGGCTGTAGCACTGGGCTAGGAGGACTCCGGTAAACCGGGCTGTAGCGGGCTAACAGGACTCCGGTACTCAAAGCGTGACATTTCCCCGAAGGGATAGACACAGGAACGAAGAAGGACACATGCCGGCCAGCCTAAGTGTTCCAGAGCAGTAGCAAGCTACCATGGCTCAGCGGTAACACTAGGAGACATTTCCCGGTAAGAGAGGCTACTAAAGATAAACAACTAGGTAGTCAGATCCCACACATACCAAGCATTTCAATCATACACACAATATGCTCGATATGTGCAAATACAACGAAGCATCACAACATGACTCTATGACACAAGTACCTTATTTAAGGCTCAGAGAGCCATACATAACATACACAAAGGTACGGGTCTCACGACCCAACATACAAGTCATACAGTCATACAAACCAGCAGCGGAAGTAACTTGTCTGAGTACAGACAACTAGTAAAATAAAAGAGGCTTGGAAAGCCTAGCTATACTACATGGTCCTTCACAAGCTCAGGGTCACCACCTGGGTCTTTAGCCTACTCGTTGATGTCAACGTCTACATAGAACCCATCAGAAGGGTTTGCAGCGTCTTCTGTAAAAAGGTAAATTATAGCAACATGAGTACAAAGGTACTCAGCAAGACTTACATCAGATCCTACATACATGCATGTTATCAAGAAGGGTTGGTGGAGTTATTGCAGCAAGCCAGCTTTGACTCTTGGCTAGACTATCCTACGATACTACAACTTGAAATGGTTTTGCGCACACGAGTCCACTACTCACCAATCCAATACACTACCGAGGATCCACCTCCGTCTTCCTACGGAAGAGCCATCCTCGGCACTCACACTTATCTTGAGGCTTTTACTAGTTTCCATTTACTTGTCTATGAACTGTATAGGCAACCAAGTAGTCCTTTACCGCGGACGCGGCTATTCGAATAGATTATGATAACCCTGCAGGGGTGTACTTCTTCATAGATGTTTCCACCACTTAGCGTCTGCACACGACATGTGCTCGACAGACTTCAAGCGAAAGCCGACGTGGGTGTAGACCACGACCTACCTAAACACTTAAGCCTCTAGTCCAGGTTTATCGCCTATCCAGGTTCCATCCGCAGGGAGTCCGGCCGAGGTTTCCCATACGGCCCCGAACGATGTGAACAGGGTTCCCGAGATACCTAACGGGTATTCGGTACACCCGGCCACGTACCTACCGCATCACAGCCCACCCCTACGGTCAGCGCTGTCCACGGCCTCCAGTAGACTACAAACACCAGAAACTACTTGCAACTCCTGGACAGAGAGCTAGGGTGAATAAGAAGTCGAGCGGGGTCATATTTCAGGGCCCAATGCATGGTAGTAACTGTATCTTAAATCACACATACAGATCTCAGTGCTTAAGGTCGGCTTCAATGAAACAACCCACCATGTACTCCTACATGGCCTCTCATCGATACCTTTACCAAATCGTGTTCACCACACCACTCTCATTACCGACATAATCATTTCACTCTAGCCCATCACCCAGATGAACCAGACCTGACACGACTCTAAGCATAGCAGGCATAGCAAGGTAGGAACAACACATACATATGGCTCAATCAACTCCTACACATGCTAGTGGGTTTCATCTAGTTACTGTGGCAATGACAGGTCATGCAGAGGAAATGGGTTCAACTACCGTAGCACACAGCAGTTTGAAACGCGTTGTCTTAATGCAGTAAAAGAGAGCAGGAGCGAGAACATGGGATTGTATCTATATGATCAAATGGTTGGTTGCTTGCCTGACGGGTCGGTGCACTGGTATTGCTCTTCGTCGGGGTTATCACGGTACTCCTCGGGGGCAGAACCTGCCGCAGAGAGCACCGATACACAAACATTACCAAACAGTATGCAACAATATGATGCATGCATGAGACATGGCAAAATGAGTGTATTGGGCTAATGCAACTAAGAACAGATGGGTTTGAACTAATTTGAACCATTGATTCAAAGTTCAAACTCATAACTTGCCATTTAAGGTGTTTTATCTTGTTATGTGATAAACAGAAGGTTATCTTGTTTAAACATGCATGAAACAAGTACAGATGGAAAGATTGGATTTTTCTGATCATTTTTCATATACAATTTGTTTGATTTGGAGCTACGGTTGATTTTATATGAATTTTGGAAGTATGAAACATTTTCTGGAATTTCCTGTGTAAAAATAATTCCAGTAAATAAATTACTGCGTCAACACTACGTCATGATGACGTCAGTGGTCAACGGGCTGGTCCAGGTCAAACTGACCAGTGGGTCCCGCATGTCAGTATTCAATTAGTTTAACTAAATTAGATTTAAACTAACTGGATTAATTAACAAAGAGGGCCCCACATGTCATAGACCCAGGGGGTCAACCGAGGCCCACCCGTGGTCAAAGTCAGAGTCAAACACGCCGGCGTCTAGCCGCCGGCGAGCCCGACGCGGCGGCGAAAGTGCTTTTTGCCATTCCGGCAACCAAATGGACGGCGGAAGGCATCTACGTGTTGCTGAGGTTGAGCCGCGACTATTGGTGGTGGTGGTTGGGCTCGGGGTGGCCGGAGTTGGCGCCGGCGGTGACTTTGGCGGCCGCCGGAGTTCGGTTGAAGACGAACTCGTGGCTAGAGTGTGCAGTGAGGTGCGGGGAGTGCATGGTTAGCCCCAACGCGGCGTGGTGAGTGCGATGGACAAGGTGAGGTGGCCGGAGGATGGCCGGGAGCACGTCGGCGAAGAGGTCCGCGACGGCGCGTGCGGGTGAGCTTAGTGTGCTCGCTATGGTGCACGAGAGAGAGAAAGAGAGGAAGGGGAAGTTAGCCCAGCTCACTGCGGTCTTGATGGAAAGGACGGCGTGGTCGGGGACGAGCTGCTGCGGCGGCGACGGCGAAGGGGATCTCCGGCGATGGCGGTTCGGGCGAGGTTGGTGCGGCGGCTTCGGGGCACGCGAGCGCTTGGGGCTCGGCTAGCTCGAAGAAGTAGAGGACGGCGGAGCTTCTGGACACGGTGGCGCGGCGTGGAGACGACGGGGAGCACGACTACGGCGGCGGTGCGGCGACGGTGGCGTCGGCCATGGCGGGGGAGCGCGAGGGAGAGGAACTGGGGGCGAATGGAGGTGTCCAGGGGGGTCGGGGCGCGACGTGGAGCTCGTCCAGGCCAGCAGGGCGGCGAGAGGGGGAAGCAGGGCGACGTGCAGCTGCGTGGCGAGCTGCGGTGCCGCCGCCGAGCACCTTGGCTGCCTGCCTGGCAAGCCAAGCAGCTCGCTGGAGCGGTGGCCGGGCTGGGCCGGCCAGGTGGGCTGGCTGGTGGGCCTGTGGTGGCGCTAGGTAAGTTTTCCCCTTTTTTCTATTTTCTGTTTTTTTTAATACTTCTGCAACTTTGTTGAATTAAATAAAATACTTAGGCAACTCCTAAAATCACCAAATTACTCCTGGTCCATAGTTGGATTATTTCCAACATGAAACATTTTAGTTTGGAGATATTTGAGCATTTCAATATTTTATATATTTTTAAATGCCCAAATTCAAATATTTAGATTTAATTCAAAACCCTAAGATGGCCTAGGAAAATGTGCACCACTTTTGGCAGAGGTTCTGAACCAAGACAAAAATGACGGGCATTTTAGAAGGGCATTTCAGGTTCATTGAAAAAGTTTTTTTAGTAAACCCTAGTTGGTTTCAGAGGGGACTGGGGGTTCTGTCATCCCCATTTCAAGTTTCTGATGAAAAGTAAACATGATGCAACACTCTAATGCATGGCTAACTAGGATGTGACAACTTTGAAGAAAACGGCACTGACTGTCGACTGAAACACTGAATTTTCTGAACATGCACAGTAACAGTGCAAGCAAGGTGTTCGATGAAATGATTTTGGCATCTGGGCAATTTATCTGGGGATGATCTTTGGTGAGGTGGCCTCTCAATGCACCTGGGGGTTGCCTGATTTTTGGTAGAATTTTTGGGAAAGAGGAAATATGAATTTCACCAAAAATGATGAATCTGGTCCAAACTTGTTGTGAGTGAAACTTGAAAATTTTGAATTGTGGAAGAGTGGATCTTGATGGATGTAGGTTGTGGGTGTTAAGGACTAGCCAAAGGAGTTGGTTTGAGATCAAAACTCAAAAGGGATTTGGTACTTCCTTTGTAAACCACTTAGGTCCAAAAATAAAAACAGAAATGGTTTTTGGAGAAAAATAAATGGAATAAAAATAAAAAATGAGCTGAACTTGCTGGGATTGGTTACTTGGCTTGCCCCAAAGCGGAAGGAGGTGTTTTGGGGAAAAATTCTAATATGAGACTTGGTGAAAGGGGACGGTTGGAAATAAAAAGGAATAGACCAAAACTCATAGGATTTCTTTTTAAAAGAAAAACTTTCAAAAATAATTTGTGGTGAGTCAATACCAATGAAGGACCTTCAAAGCCAACCATCAAGGTTGAGGATAACCCCAAAAAGGATTTTATCATAAGAGAAAATATTTGAGAGGGAAAGTATTTTTTAAAAGATTTTAAATAGCCTCCTTCAAATCATATCCAATATGCGACCCTCTCCAAAAGGAACTCGAAGGTCCCACCAAGGATAGACCCGCATATTGAAACGCTTTTTCAAGGTGGATATCATTACATCAACATTACATAATAGGTAGGGATACATACATAAGGCATACAATGCCACATGAATACAACATCATCTTACAAGAGATCGACATTCGACTACGAATGGAACACAAACAGAAACTCAAACGACATCCACCCTGCTAGCCCAGGCTGCCGACCTGGAACCTATCCCCTGATCGAAGAAGAAGGAGAAGAAGAACTCCAAAACAAGTAAACATCGCTCTCGCGTCATGATCATCGCATAACCTATACCTGCAACTGTTGTTGTATTAATCTGTGAGCCACAAGGACTCAGCAATCCCATTACCATGGGTATCAAGACTAGCAAAGCTTAATGGGAAAGGAAGGGGTAAAGTGGTGAGTTTGCAGCAGCGGCTAAGCAAGTATGGTGGCTAACATACGCAAATAAGAGCGAGAAGAGAAGCAAAGGAACGGTCGTGAAGCTAGCAATGATCAAGAAGTGATCCTGAACTCCTACTTACGTCAATCATAACACAGAAACCGTGTTCACTTCCTGGACTCCGCCGAAAAGAGACCATCACGGCTACACACACGGTTGATGCATTTTAATTCGGATCTGGTGTCAAGTTATCTACAACCGGACATAAACAAATTCCCATCTGCCACATAACCGCGGGCACGGCTCTCGAAAGTTTATACCCTGCAGGGGTGTCCCAACTTAGCCCATGATAAGCTATCGCGATCAACGAAGGATATACCTTCTCCTAGGAAGACCCGATCAGTCTCGGAATCCCGGTTTACAAGACATTTCGACAATGGTAAAACAAGACCAGCAAGACCGCCCGATGCGCCGACAATCCCGATAGGAGCTGCACATATCTCGTTCTTAGGGCAACACCGGATGAGACAGGCTACGAGTAAAACCAGACCTCGAGTTGCCCCGAGGGGGCCCCGCAGGCAGCTCGGTTCGGACCAACACTTAGAGAAGCACTGGCCTGGGGGGGCTAAAATAAAGATGACCCTTGGGTTAATTACTCCCAAGGGAAAGGTAGGTGGTAGTGAGGCAAATGGTAAAACCAAGGTTGGGCCTTGCTGGAGGAGTTTTATTCAAAGTGAACTGTCAAGGGGGTCCCATAAATCACCCAACCGCGTTAGGAACGCAAAATCCGGGAACATAACACCGGTAAGACGGAAACTAGGGCGGCAAGAGTGGAACAAAACACCAGACATAAGGTCGAGCCTTCCACCCTTTACCAAGTATATAGATGCATTAATTAAATAAGAGATATTGTGATATCCCAACAAAACCCTGTCCACCATTGAGAAATCTTCAACTTCACCTGCAACTAACAACGCTATAAGAGGGGCTGAGCAAAGCGGTAACATAGCCAAACAACGGTTTGCTAGGAAGGGTGTCAAAGGTTAGAGGTTCATGGCAATTTGGGAGGCTTGAAGAACAAGTTATAGGAAGCGCAGCAGAGCGAAAGAATGAAGCAACTACCATAGCAATGATAGTAGTGAGATCCAGGGTGACGGTCATCTTGCCTGAAATCCTGCATGGAAGAAGAACGAGTCCATGAAGAAGATGAAGCCACGAATACGAACCAAGCATAGACGAACGCATCCTCACGATGGCAACGGAACGGGGACTATCGAGAAGAAGCACACAACATAGTAAACACACCACACATGACAATGCATGTTGTACAACCAAGCATGTGTCACACCCTGATTTTCATGCCACAACACTTAAGCTAATAAATCATGATAAAATGTGGTTTGACAAAAACTTTTGAGTGTTTTGTCTTTGCTTTGATTGAATGTTTGTCTGCTGTTTGCAAGTGCTCTAAAAATCAAATAAATCCTCCAACTCCTATACTTCATCTCCTTGCTCCAAACTCTTGAACCAATGATCATTCCATGTGTATAGGACATAAAAATATTTTCTTACAAATATGATTTGGCCAAATAGTATTTTAAAAAATTAGTTTTTCAAAAACCCCTAAATTGAGGTTTGCACTGCAAGTACTTAATTAAGGGCATTAAAAATCTTTCTAAAAATATATTTGACTCCTATTAGATATAGGGTACCCAGAAACCACAAAAATATAATTTTAAAGGTTATTTTCCTATTTATTTAAAAGCTTTTCTTAATGCCAGAATGGTCTTTAATAGGGAAAAATTATTTTATTGCTTCAAAAATATTTTACAAAATTTAGGGAAACTCATAGGACATATATTGTCTATATATAAGAGTTTCAACACATGATCATGTTCAAAATATTGGTCAAATCCCTCAAAAACCCTTTCTGGATATTTCAAGCTTTTGAAATATTTACAAAGGAAATATTCTCCACAAATTCCAAGAAAATTCTATCATGCCACATATGACATGTTTGATGATCTTGACAAGTATCATGTCATGGAGAATAGTATAACCCCATGAAACCCTCTCAAAACCACTTCTGTCCTTTTTCAAGTTTGAACAACTTTGCACTGCCAAACATGTCCAAATATTCTCAAACCTTGTGAACATGCTCAAATGGTCTAATAATGCATCTAGACCAAATGGCACAAGTTGGAGAGAATGTTATGTTGATGAAAGTGCCTCAAAACCCTTTCTGTCCAGAACCAAATTTGGACAACTCTACATTGCCAAGTGTGTCCTTTTGATCTGAATTTTTGTTGACATGTTCAAATCCTCAAATGATGACACTACACCAAGTGGTACATCAAGGAGAATAGATTTGCATGACTAAATCTTGGCAAAGCCATTTCTGCTGATTTCTAGGGTTTACCAAAGTTACATTGGCTACTTTGCCCAAATGAGCTCAAACTTGGTGGAACACCCTACTTCTATGTTCCATTCCATACTGTTGATTCTCATGGCAATTGGAATTAATTTTCTTGCCCAAACCAACAACAAACACCTTCCGCCATTTTTCCAAAATCATCATTTTTACCACTTCCACTCTTCTCCATGACCTAAACTTTTTACCACAGCCCCTCAGAGTCCCCTTGCACCTCCAGTAGCAATGGCAAGTCCATAGCTCAATTATTGGAGGGGTAAAACCTCATTTTTCTCTCTCTGGACAGCCTTTTCTCTCTCTCCCTCAACCTCTCTCTTCTCCTAGTGGCTCACCAGGGCATCCAAGGCCACCTCCCCTTTGTTTACTCACCCCACAAAGCCCCAGACACTAGTGGACATGCCCCTGGCACATAAACAATGCCATGGCATGCAGAGCTCGTGCTCTGGAGCACGCTACAATGCTCTCCTGCACTGTAGCTCACCCATGCCAAGGGCATAAGACGGCCTTGGGCGGCGGGGTGGTGTCCCCCGAGGTCGCCTCGGCGTCCGAGACACGGCAAGGTGTCGGGCCCCTCCTGGACCTCTCTCCTCCCCCCTCTGCAGAGCTCGCCGAGCGCGTCCGTGGACGCTGCCCACGGAGCACCGGCGCCTCCTCCATATAATGCATCCCCCGAGGTCTCTCTCGCCTCGTTTGGACCCCTCTATCTCCCGTGCACCTCCTGGACAGCCTCCCCCTCCCTCTCGTGCCCTCCAGCACCCCCCATGGCCGGAATGCTGCCGCCGGCCTCCACTCTGGTTCGGGCAAGGGCGGGCCTCTACCCTCCTCCTCTCCACACCAGAAGAACCGCCAAGGTCCGGCGATCCTTCTCCCCCTGTCTCCCAGGCTTCCGGGGCGCTGCGCACCCTGCTCATCACCGCCCGGGCTTCCGCCCGCCTCTACCGGTGCCGGGCACGGCTCGGCCATCTCCCTGCCGTCCCCGCGGGTGCCCCCTGGTGCGCCGCTTCCCGGCGACCCCTCTGGTGGCCGAGGCTTGCCGGGTGAGGCCTGTGCCGCCGGGGGCAAGCACCGGCCACCGTGCTGTCAGGCTCGATCCCCTCTGCCCCGAGGGCGTGAGGAGGGAGACGACCCTGCGGCGGGGGCCCGCAGGTCAGCGACCCCGTCGGCCTGCCACGTCATTAAGTGGAGACGCCCCCACTAGTCCTTCGCCTCTCTACAGCGAAAGCGCCTGCGGGGAATACGCCTCCGACGTGGCCAGCGCGTGCGCATCCGAGCAGCTGGGCCGGCCCGCTGCCTATCTCTCGCCTTGCGCGCTTAATAAGGGTATAGCCCTTTTCTTATTTTCTTTTCCTAGATAACTTGTAAAATCCATAAATTATTTATTCTAAGTCCAAATTTGATGATTCTAATTTCTATAAGTTCATAAATTCCTGATCTATCACATGGTGCAATTTGCACATTTTTCCATAAAGATTTTCTTCACAAGCATTTATCAAATCCCATATTTCCATTTCTGTCATAAACTTTAGAAAATCACAGAAGGCTCAAAATTGATCCAAATTCCATGATTCAAATTCCTAGGTGTTCCTAAGTTCATAACTTAGTTTATGAACATTTTTATTAATGCTTTCTGTACCACATAAATTATTGAGCCATTTCTTCATATTTATCAACTTTTTAAATTCATAGGAGATTCATTTGAACTCCAAATCCAGTGAAACCAATTCCTAGATGCTTCTAAAATCATCCTTTGTTAAATGGATGCCTTTTCTCATTTTTCAAAATAATTCTTCTGTACACTTCTTGCAATTCCATAAAACCCTTGATTTCATCATATCAAAATGTTTAGAAATATCCATTGATCCATTTCCAATGAAATCACTTTGGTCATTCCTCATATGACCAGAGGTATCCAATAAAAGTCAACTTCACATTTTTAGAGCACATTTATTCTTGCCTTGTTGTGTTGCTTATTGTGTTTGTTTCCGATGTTAGTTGACGAAGTAGACGGAGTACTTGGAGAAGGACCAGAAGATTTCAAGACTCTGATGGACCAGGCAAGCAGCCCTTTGACCATGTCTATGAAACCTTTTTATCCATGTCATATAGTACCTTACCATTGTTGCAACGGAATCATGATGGGGTGATAACCACTTCGATGGTTGCCACCATACTTCCTCATTGATACTTGCATTGTGCATGACCCTACCTTCCTATGAGGGTTATGCCGGTGGGAGTAGATAGGATGCTAAGGTAGTGCTACGCAAAAGGGACGGGTATATGCATGGTGAAGGAGGCAAAGTATTTTCAAAAGACTTTTTCGAAAACCCCGTCGGGTGCCACTTATGCCCGAGGGAGATGATGAAATGGGTAACCACTTGATGACGAAGTGGTGTACCGAGGCAAGTGTGTGTGTTGTTTTCGAAAACGGATTAGATTTAAGATTTGTCGACTGTCCCAACCTTACATGCGCAACCACTCTACCCTTATATGGGAAAGGGCATTATTGATTACCTAGGCCGATACTAGCTTGGAGCCCGCATTACTAGTGACGGGGGAGAGTTGGTGCTCTCTATCGGGACGGGGTCGTGCCAGGTAGGGCGGCCATGACTGTTTTCACAGGGCACCGAACACACCGTTGGTACCCCGTGCTTGTGGTATATGATGAATATGGGAGCGAGGCTCCACAACTTTATGATGTGAAATGTTAGGCACGGGGGTTACTACCAATCGAGTGGACTCCATGTTAGTGTCGTCTAGGGAAAGGTAGTGATCGGGTGCTTACCCCGGGTACTTGAGGTACCGCGGGTCGTGGATGACACGGAAGTTCCCCGGATCTTGTGGGTACAGTGTGCAACCTCTGCAGAGTTTAAAACTATTCGAATAGCCGTGTCCACGGTCAAGGACAGTTGGGCGGTGCTGCTTAAACTACGTCCAGAGTTTTCAACCGTGTGTGTGTGTGTTGATAAAACTACTTGGGACAAGTCAAAGGACTTGACATGTTTGAGATGGGTTGGTGCCCACTCTATTTATGTTGGGTTGGTGCCCACTCTATTTATGTTGATATCTGTAACCTGTCCTCATGGTTACTTGAATTCTCTTGATGCATGTCTTACAAGTTGTTGAACAAGTCATTGCTCTCAAAACTAGCTTTCTGCAAAAATTTACCTATATCATGCATTGTTACATCTTGAACCAAAACATGGGTTGCTTGCGAGTACATTCAAAGTACTCATTGGCTTTCCACTGGTTATTTAATTGACCAGGCATGGAAGATCAGGATGTGATGAAGAACACTTCGATGACGAACATGCGAGCTAGGACGCTTCCCAGTCAGAATGCCTGTAGGGTTAAGGCAGATGGCATGGGTCCAAGTTATCGACGAAGATTTCCGCTGCGATGTTATACTCAAGACTCGACCATAATGGTCCTACTTGTGTAATACGGTATGTATGGATGTAAGACTCTTGTTATTCAGCTTCTGTGTGTTCAGTGAGCATTGATCTCTAGGATCACTGTACACGTGCATTCGGTGATCACGAATTATGAGTCGGGGTCCCCACAGAGCTGGTATCAGAGCCATCCTGACTGTAGGAAGCCTTAGTTAGCATGGTCGTTAGTTAGGGTAAAACTATTTCCAAAACTACTACTAGTTTTCAAAACTATCTATACTTCTCTTCCCTTCTCAGTTTTTTCGAGAACTAAGGTACACTTTCCTTATTGATCTCTTCCCCTTCAAAACCTTTGGTCGCTATAATCCTTATGCCCCTGACCACTGGATTCCTTGTAATCCTCGTGGATAATCTAGAAGGAAGATGCCTTGCCAGACGTTCACCCACATCTCCTGAACACAAGATTGGCGACATCACAACAAGACGATACCAACAGAAGATACATCCTCAAGGAATGAGGACCTGAAGACCCAGGAGATGGTGACACCCTGGACACTGCCCCAAGATGATGCAACCTTAGCCTACGATGATCAGGGCATAGGATATGCAAGATCATGATATACATTGCTAATAGAGTAACCCTGTCACTACCGTTGTTGTATCGGCAACCACCGGTGGATGAGAACCTAGCCATTTGGTCCGCCTCACTATAGTGAGCAGGAAAACGGTTCTCTTCGTCCCCCGCTCTTGGTATCGATGTTGTCATCAACGTAACTGATAGGTTGGACCTCTATTAGGCCTTGATAATGTCATTGCATAAAAGATTACCTACCTGGTACCATCGACGGCTTAGAAGACAAAAAGGGATCGTCGTGGTTAGGAAGACAATAGGAGACCAAGTCAATGCCAGTTACGAGGAGCCACCTTCACCCCATCACCTCATCAGGAGAGAAGTTGTTGAAGATTCTTCAGGCTCAACCTGGATTGTTTCATCGAACAACTACAAGAGACGTAGCAACACCTGAGGAAAACTCAGAAGACTGCATGAGGCACAAGGCACGACTACTGAGTCCGAGAACCCCTAGGGTAGGATGAGTCGTGTACCCCCCTATGATCAGTCGAGTCCGTATGATGGTTCGAATAGAACCATGATTGTGTGTTGCTTGCTTTTATTTGTTTGTGTTTTGATATCAGTCGCCCTTTTTGCCCTAGGCAACAAGTACACAACTATATCACCTGCCTTATTTTGTTGTTTTTGTTTGGCCTTTTTGGCACTTGTTTATTTGCACCTGCACTATAGAACCCCCTTTAGGCACTCCCCTCCTCTATACTACCTCTGCCTCTCATCTCTCTCCTCAACTGAAGACCAGCAAGACAAGATGCACCAAGGAGTCTACTTCGGCGACCAACTAGCACTGAAGACTTTTGTTGCAGCCCCCTCGACCAAGTGAAACCCCGTAGAATTATGTTTAACCCTCCAGACTAGAAACCCATTCCTAGACCCTTCGAGACTTCATGAGATACCCCAGCTCAAATCCTTAACCATGTGCTTAACCCATAGTATTGCAAGAGAACCTGTTAAGCCTCCGTAACCTTGCTTACCACTGGGTTCATTAGGGAGCTAGTGGACATAGTGAACAAGCACATTATCATCCTAAGATAGCACCGAAACTGATGATGCCATAGGACCAATTTGAGGATATAGGAATAGAGGACAAATGACTTGATGAGTTTATATCAATGACTTGAGGAATTATATGAGACTATTTGGTGGATTATAAGGCTACCATGTTGGTAGATGAACTTGGTGGGATCATGATTACAGAGTAGCATAGCTTTCATTACCCCCTGAGTAAATTGGATTTAATAGGACAATTATGACCGCAAGCTGAAATTCTTGGAAGTATTTGGATTCGTCTTAGGCAGGGGATATTGATAGGTGGTAGTTGATATTACGACAATGACTTGGGGGAACATGTAGGGATTCTCGTTGGACAAGAGATTTGGATTTAAGTAGGTGATTCTAGTTGAATATAGATGCTGAGTATGTCTACATGGTTCGGAGTAAATTGGATTTAGACTGATGATCTAGCATGGACCTTAGAAGAATAGGATGAGCACTTGGATTGTCTTGTTTTAATCCAGCTTGGAAGCTTGTATGTTCTACCCATGGACTCTTAGGGGTAGACATACATATGAGTTTGGGGATTGTGGACATATATGATTTTGTTAGACCTCCTCTTGAGAGTCATGAGGATATGAATAACATGAGTGATGATTGGAGTTGACCTATACGAGATGATTCTTTTGGTAATATGATGTGAAGACTAGGTAGAACTATTGGCATCTCAGAAACTGTGCTTAAGAATGAGACGATAAGCGTTCACCCGCACACTAGAACCTTTGGAACTCTTAAGCCCCCCCAAACCACAACGGCGACTCCACCGCGTCGTCGGACCCGCGAACTCGCCGCGATCAACGCCACGTCCTCCAAGAACGGCAACACGAAGATGCTCGCACTCGCATCGAGCGTCGGAGAGAAGCGCGACGTCAATCTGACCAGCGCGCTGGGCCCGCCGTCGACGTGCACGCACCTGGAGAACCAGGCGACTTGCCGTACGTGGCAGGTTGCCCTGCGTTCACCCGTGAGTTGCGGCAAGTCCAGTGGCCCAAAACCAAGAACTTCAAGCCGGACGTGCCCGAGAAGTATGATGGCAGGATACACCCGTCGGAGTTCCTCAACATCTACACCATCGCGGTGCAGGCTGCCGGAGGACGCGACGAGAAGATCCTCGCCAATTACTTCCCGCTGGTACTCAAGACTAACGTCAGATCTTAGCTCATGCACTTGCCGGACAGCTCCATCTCTTCATGGGCGGACCTGTGTCATCAGTTTGTCGGCGCCTTCACGGGTGGCCACAAGCCTCATGGCCAGGAGAGTGACCTCCACTTGCTCGTCCAGAAGGAGGGGGAGCCCCTGCGCAAGTACATACAAAGATTCAGCCAGGTGCAGCGCAACATCCCAGACGTCCACCCTGCCGCGGTTATTAGCGCGTTTCATCAGAACGTGCGTAACCGCAGGATGAGAGAGGAGATGGCGATGTGCAAAATCAGAGATGTCAGCGAGCTCTACGCTCTGGCCGACAAGTGTGCACGGGCTGAAGAGGGGAGGAAAATCCCCGGGGAGGTTGCCGGAGCAGAAGGATCTGACAGTGAGGATGCCGCCCCGGCAAGGAAGAACCGGAGGCGGAACAATAGGAAGAGAAAGGCTAAGGATGTACTAGCTGTTGAGCATTCCGGCAACGGAGGCGGCTCCGACAAGGCCAAGACCGACGACTCCGGCGAGGCTGTAGTAGCCGCCGACATGCAGGATGGCTCCGGCAAGCGTTATTGCAAGATCCACCGCACCAAGGGCCATGACCTCCAAACCTGCAAAAAAGTAGAGCAGATGGCGGAGCTACAGAAAGCTGAATACGAGCGCCGCGATAAGGAGAGAGCCCAGGGAGGTGGCGGAGGATCCGGCAAGAAGCTTCCCGCCCGGGGAGGGCACCGCGGCAAGGCTAAGCCGCGGCAAGGAGACAGACCTCCCCGCGGCCGCGACAAGGACGAGGATGAAGATGAGGATGATGAGATGGAGGAAGATGAGACTGATGATCAAGAGTTTCAGAAGGCGACAGAAGTGTTGTGCATCGACGGCGACGCCTCCCTGCACACCTCGCACCGCCAACTCAAGCAGTGGGTGCGAGAAGTGAATGCAGCGGAGCCGCCCGTCGAGGCGCGCAAGCCTCTGAAGTGGTCCAGCACGCCCATCGTCTTCGACGTTGAGGACCACCCTGATCGCGTCACTGCGGTCGGGTGCTTGCCGATGTTGGTCTCACCAACAATCCGCAACCTCAAGGTCACGAAGATGCTGGTTGACGGCGGCGCCGGCCTGAACCTGATTTCCTCCGCGGTACTCAAGAAGCTCCAGATCCCCGACAGCGAGCTCGAAGAGACTGGCACCTTTCAAGGGATAAATCCGGGAAGGAGCCAGCCCAAGGGGAAGATCACATTGCCAGTGACGTTCGGGAGCGAACTGAACTTCAGGACTGAGAGGGTCACGTTTGACGTGGCTGATATCCCATTACCCTACAACGGGATACTCGGCCGACCCGCACTCGCCAAGTTTATGGCGGCCTCTCACTACGCATACAATGTGCTCAAGATGCCTGGTCTGATGAGTGTCATCTCTGTCCAAGGCGACAAGAGGGATGCACTCATCTGCGCCGACAAGATCTACCGGGAAGCAGCAGCCGCAGCAGAGCGCGAGCCACTTGCCGCTGAAGCTCCCCGGGGGAAGGAGAAGAAAGCCAAGTCCGGCAAGAATAGCTCTGATGCCCACTCCGGCAAGCGCACCTCCTCGGAGCGCTGCGCTACCGTCGAGGACGCACCATTGAGCTCCACCGGCAAGTGCGAGAAGGCAAAGGCAGACCAACCAAAGACTAAGCCCGGCAAGAACGGCTCTGGTGCTTGCTCCAGCAAGCCCGCCTCTCCGGAGTGCCGCGCTGCTGTCGAGGACGCGCCATCGAGCTCTGCCAGCCAGTAAGGCAAAGAAAGTTGCCAAGCTTCGAAATTTTGAGTTGTGCTCTCCGAAAGTCCATACCTTGTATGAAGAACCTGTGCGCAGAGGGGTCGAATCGTGGTTAGGTTGTGCCGTTGATCCGTTTCGAGTCCGCTCGACGATAAAAGCACACCGCAACCAGCCCGACGAGTTCTTCCCGCCGGAGGCAACACCGCCAGCGGGCTGCTGATGTCCTGCACTCAGCAAGTGTGTTTGCGCCGGGGGGTTCTCCGAAAGCGTGAGGATGGAAGCATACAGGGGGGGGGGATCGGGGAAGAAGCACGGCCTCGGCGGATTGCTGAAGATGGAAAAGCTAAGTCACCCGAGATTTTGTACAGAGCACTTCTTAGTCCTATGCTTTCTTATGTTATGTTCCTCGTGCGTTCGTCCTTTGTACGAAAAACTTGTACGCGGAGGAACCAACTCGTGGTTAAGTTGCGTCCTTGCTTTGTTTCCGAGTCCGCTCAACGATACAAGTGCGCTGCAACTGGCCCGAGAAGGTTTCTTGCCGGAAACAACACCGCCAGCGGGCTGCTGATGTCCCGTACTCAGCAAGTGTGTTAGCGCCGGCAAGTTCCCTAGAAGCGTAGGGTAAAAATGTACAAAGGATATAACGAAGTAGAGGGCGTAGCATAGCAAGCCTTGCCGTGGGGCGTCCTTCGTATGAGAAACTTATGCGCGGAGGAACTAACTCGCGGCTGAGTTGCATCCTTGATTTGTTTCCGAGTCTGCTCAACAATTCAAGTGCCCTGCAACTGACCCGAGAAGGTTTTTTGCCGGAAACAACACCGCCAGCGGGCTGCTGATGTTCCGCACTCAGCAAGTGTGTTAGCACCGGCAAGTTCCCTAAAAAGCGTAGAGTGTAAACATACGAAGGGCAAAGCATGGCATCGCGTTGCAGAGTCGCACCATGAAAGAATAGCTTATTACAGCGCTGTCTCAGTTATTTTCGTGGCTATAATCACAGTGACAAGGAGAAGCCAGAGGGGCGCGCTGGCGCACGGGCCCCGGCAAGCCAGCTTCGCTGGGGGCTGCAAGTGCCAAAGTTCCTTCGCGACGGGCCAGGGCCCCCGGAGGCCGTGGCGTCGGCAACAAGGGCAAAAGAAGGCGCACCGGCACCTGGGTCTTGGCAGAGCCAGAGTTGCCGGAGGCTGCGAATGCCAAGATTCCTCCCCGGCAAGCTAAGGTCGCCGGGGGGCTGCGGAGTCAGATAAGTTTTTCATCCCTCGTCATGCATCCTCTTGTGGACCGGGGAAGGCGGGGCCGCGTCCTTGAACGAGCGTGTCTTGTAAAACCCATGCGCGGAGGAGCCGAGTCGCGGCCAAGTTGCGCCCTTGATTTGTTTCCGAGTCCGCTCAACAATACAAGCGCGCCGCAACTGGCCTGACAAGGTTTCTTGCCAGAAGCAACACCGCCAGCGGGCTGCTGATGTCCCGCACTCAGCAAGCGTGTTCGCTCCGGCAAGTCCCCTAGAAGCGTAGGGTGGGAACATACAAGGCACAAAATCAAGTAAAGGACTTAGTCCGGCAAGCGTTCCCCCCTTTCTGACTAAAAAAACATCCCAATTTAGTACAAGTCCACAGGGGATGAAAAACATGATAGAGAGGATTACAATTTTTTAATACAGCTAAGGCCCGAAGGCTTACAAATTAAAAAGGTAAGATGCCCGTAATCCCTCTCCTGTTTCTCTCTCCAGGCGGTAGGTCAAGGAGGCCCCGGCAAGAGAAGCCTGCTGGGGAGGGCAAAAGGGGCGCCTAGGTGAGCTACGAGCGCCAGAAGACACCAAGAGAACACCCTGGGGGCCGCCCAGGAGCTTGGCGGAGACGGAGGCGCCGGAGGCAGAGCTTGAAGACGGGGCGGCGGGACGTCAGCACGCTGTCGAGGGCTCCTCGCCCTCGTACTCCGACTTGACGGCCTTGCCGCCACCCCTCTTCCTCTTCCGCAGCCTCCCTACGCCAGTCGCCCAAGGAGACGGCCCCGGGGAGTTCAGAAGGCCAGCGACCCGGATGATGGGGTCGCCGGTGGCGCGCGAGGCAGCGTCCGACGCCTAGTCGGACCCGCCATCCTCGTCGTCGCTGTGGCTCCCCTCCTCGTCACTCTCGCTCGAGGAGGGGCCTTTGCTATCGGAGGAGCTGTCTACATAGCATCTCGCCCAGGTGCCGGAGTCCCCGAAGACCTTGACGGCGAGAAGGTCGCCCTCCATTAACTAAAAATGGAGGGTAAAACCCGCCGTCAAGCTGTGGATGCGGGCGAACGTCTTCCACCCTCGATCGAAGTACATCATGCCGGGGGCTGGGGATACGACACTCACTCGAGTGCCGCTAATCCCACAGCCCCTCATGCGCAACTCCAACATCTCGGGCGGGTCCGGTTCCATCGCGCTCGCGAACGGGGCCGGGAGTCGGAGGCGGCGATGAGGTGCTCGACGCAGCTTGACGAAGAACTCCCAGGGGTCGTCCCCGGTGTGGACCGCCTCGAGGAAAGGAGCCGCCGGCGGAGACGGGGGTGGCGCATCGCCCCGGCCGCCTCTCCCCCGAGCGCTCCGACCATGTCCACGACCTCGTCCGCGGCCTCGCCCCCTCCCTCTTCCCCTTACGACTGGCTCCGCCGCCGCAGGCGCAGGATAGGGAGAGGCGCGCTACCTGGTGGCGACCCTCGCCGCCACCGAAGAAGGACCAGGATTCCCTCCCTCCATGGCAGATGGGAGGAAGAGTAACGGAAGTTGAAGGAAGAGGAAGAGGATGGAGTGCGGGATTTTTGCGCTCCCCTTCCGCCCTTCTTAAAGGAGCGAGGTGGGGGCTCAGCCGCCCCGCTCAGCCAATTAGGGCATGAGGGGGGCAGAGAAGTGGGGCCGACCCACCATCTCCACCGGTGACGGCCCGGTCTCCCACCTTCGCCGCCCACGACCCCCCGCGCATGGGAGCCGCATGGCGAAAAAGCGGAGACGGGGCGACGGATGAAGTGACCTCGCCCTGACTCGTGATCACGGGGGTGGGCGCCTTGAAGATCGCACCCACCACCCACGTCTCCCACGATGCCGCAATCGACGCGTGCCGTTGCGGGAGGGCGCGGTGGACACGGAGGCCGATTCTATGCGGACCCAGGCCACGCGTGCCCGTGCACTGTTTTGGGCCTGGCCCAACAACGCTCGGCACCGTGTATGGCCCAGGCCCCGGGGGCTCCTGTCGGTGTACTAAAGTAGGGGTACCTTAGTACCCTGAACTTGTGCACGGGCAGTCGCAGCACCCCGCGGCAAGGCTTGCCGGGCGCCCGCCAAGGCCCCCCACCGTTCCTCATTACTGCCATTCAAGAACAAAGTACTAACCAAGAAAATGAAGGCCCCGGCAAGAGGAGCTTGCCGGGAAGGCCAACCAAGGTATCACCAGAAGACTTGCGGCGGCGCCCCGCGCGTCCCGGCAAGGCCCGACGTCCAGCAAAGCTTGCCGGCACTACAAGAGAAGGGCCGCGGCAAGGTACTTGTCGCGGCAAGGCTGCCACCCAAACTCCAGCGCACCCAGCGACGTGTCATCACAAGGCCATCCCAAGGGCACGTGGCGAGGCACTACGCAGCCATGCGGAGCAAGGTGGCAAACGGAGCTGACAGAGGCGCCATCGTGGCAACCGGTGGCTCACCTAACGGTCGTTTCTTTACACTGTGGGGCGACCAGACGGGCATTTAATTCCCTTGTCCCGTGCCGTCAGAGTTAGGTAGGGGCACTGTTGTGCACTGTTGTACCAACCTGCGTTTTTACCTTTCTACCCCCTCTTCCTACGCTACCACCTCTGGGTGCCCCCTTTAGACTATAAAAGGGAGGCCCATGCGCACGTAGAAGGGGTTCGGTCCATTCGACACCCACAACACCACCATACGCTCGCACGCTCGAGCAAGATCAAATACAATCACCAAAGCAGCAGTAGGGGTTTTATCTCTCCGGAGAGCCCCGAAGCTGGGTAAAAATTGCCCGTCTCCCCCGCGCGCTCGACCTCGATCTGCTCTGCGCACGCCCTCTGCTCCCTTGCCGGACTAGAAGGGGCCCCCCGTGCCCCATAGGTGCTCGAGGCCACAGAGAGACGATCGCCCCGACACACTCACTACAAGACTCACAAAAATACATGGATGGCACCACTGTAAAGATGGCATGACATTGTTCAAAACACATGTAGACATCAACCTCATAGGATGCACACATCAAACATGGCAAAAATGACAAAAGTGCAAGTTATAACAATTTCAGCAGATTAACATCACATAGCACTTTTCCGACGATGATTAGGGCGTCAATATGGACTCAAATGAACATAATGCAATGGAATGAAATTAAATACTCGTCTAGACGAACAATTTTACATATTACACGCACAAAACGGAGCAGTATGCAACAAGTTATCGCATGTCAAAGGTGCACACTTGATGCAAAAATTACTGGGACTTGGAGAAAAACGAGGGGGGTCAACCTTGGATCTGGATCGGGCGCGGATCGAGGCGGGGCCGGGCTCGCCGGAGCAGGGCGCCGGAGTGGAAGGAGACGACGGGGCGATGGGATCGGTGGCGGGGCGAGGCGAGGAGGCGCGCCGGGGTGGCGGGGCCAGCGCCGGCGAGGGGGCGGCGGCCGGCGCCGGGCGCTGGCCGGCACAGACCGGGCGCGGGAGGCGAGGCGCTGCGGCTGGGGCAGGAGCAC
>NC_041385.1:213365055-213404312 GCF_002162155.2 Triticum dicoccoides | reverse complement strand
AGGAGCACGTCGCCGGCGGCGGCGGTCGCCGGCGAGGCGAGGCACTCCGGCAGCGGCGGAGGGAGCCGGGAGGCGGCGGGGCACGGGGCACGTCGGGCCCTGCTTGGCCCGGCGCGGGCCGGATCTGGGCTCGGCGGGCCGGCGCGGTGGGAGGCGCTGATCGGCGGCGGGGTTGGCGATATGGCGGCATCGGATTCGTCGGGGACGGCGGGCGGACATGTCCGGGCGCGGAGGATGAAACGTCCGGCGGCGCGGAGGGGAAAATGATCTAGGGTTAGACCGGGATTTTGAGGGAGATGCACATATATATAGGTAGAGGGCGCTAGGAGTGTCCAAATAAGGCACGGTTTTCGCCCACATGATCGTGATTGAACGACCGAGAGAATGGAGGAGAGTTTGCTGGGTTTTGGGCCACTTTGGAAGGGATGTTGGGCTGCAACACAAAGAGGGCTTTTACGGTTACCCGGTTAACTGTTGGAGTACCAAACGACCTCCAAATGGTACGAAACTTGACAGGCGGTCTACCGGTGCCATACCAAGGCCGCTTGGCAAACCTCGGGCCATTCCGAGAAAGTTTAACACTTGCTCACAACAAGAGACAAAAGGGGAACGCCGAAGGACATAGGAGTGCCGGATTGCAAAACGGACAACGGGGAAAATGCTCGGATGCATGAAACGAACACGTATGCAAAATGAGATGCACATAATGACATGACAAAATGCAACACGCAAGAAAATGAGAAGGCAAGGACGGCGAATAACTGGCAGACACCTGGCGCATCGGATCCGGGGCGTTACAACACTCCTCCACTAACAAGAGATCTCGTCCCGAGATCTGAGGACCGAGACGGAAGGGAAAGGGATGAGGTGAAACAAGTACTCAAGAGAAGAAGCAAAGAATCGAGAGCACTCCAGAAGATGAAAGGAACGACGAGAATGATGAGAATCACTCCGGTTAGAACGAGACAAGAAACGAATAAGACTGAAAGGATTTAGGCAGCACTCTAACTGAACTTGGAAAGAATAGAACATGAACTTGAGAAGATGGAATGATGCTTGCCGAGAGGAATGACACAATGCCTCCGGAAGAATTGAAAGAGTTGAACAAAAGTAACGGAGAAGAAGACGACATCTTCTTCCACAGATGAAAGAGAAAGCAACCTTAGAAGAAAGGATTGAATGGAGTTGTTGAGAAAATCAACAACGAAAAGAATAAGCTTGTTGTGGACTTATGGAAACATCTCAAGATCATAAGGTGATAGCCGGCCACAAACGGAAACGATTGGATAGCTGAGAAGAACGAAGAAATGCAAAACTCCACTTCAAAAGAATATGGAGAATTAATTACACTTCAAGACGCGAGAAGAAAAGATGCTTGAATTTCTCCAACAAAATCTTGATGAACTCTTGAAGAATGAATTAAATCATGATGAGCCACCATGAAGAACTCCGGTGACAAAAAGATGGTGTGATAGAATTAAGGATGAAAGAATAAAATTAAACATTGTGGTGATTTAGATGGGGGTACCGACGAAATGGCTGAGGAAATTGAACTCCGGAAAAGAAAAGATGAAAACACTTGGACCTAGAATTTATTCATCAAGAACAAACTCCAAAAGAAAGGATTACTCACTTGGATGAAATAAGAATAAGATTTATTGTATGCTTATCCTTCATCAAATTAAATTGATGACAAGCAATGGATTTTTGCATACTACTTATTCTTCTTGAAAAGGATTAAGGGAAATATAGCACAAAACTTGAGAAAGTCTTCATGAACCACCGGTAGGATTGAACAGAACGATTGGATTAATATGATAAACAAGGAAAAGAATCTTGAACGAACCACCGTAAGAAAATTCGAAAATGACTGATGAAAGAGAATGAATCACCGGAAGAATTAGAAGAGCAAATAAGCTAGAGGGGATTTAGATGCAAAAGAACGAAGAGATCCTGAGCTGATTAAAGAACACTTAAACGAAGCACCGGGATAAATAGAGAACGATAACTGGAATGATGGCTTCTGGTGAAAAGAAATGTAAAAACAACTCCTGACATACTCCGGATGGGTAAGAAAGAATATCTGACAAACGGAATAATATGAGAGGATAACATGAAGCTAGAACCACGAAATTTCGAGAGAACGGGCAATATTTAGAGGAAAAACTCTTCTTCAATCTTCAAATGATGACGAGAAACACCACCAAAATTACTGAGATACTCCGGTAGAATGAAAAGCAGAGAGGTTGAGGCAACCATGAAAATGATTTGAAATTGATCTCGGGGAAGGCATGTGACTGATGGAATCCATTCTTACGTCACACTTTGAAAAGAATTAGAGAATAGCTCCAGGGAAATTAGAAGAGTCAGGTAAGATCCTGGGAAAAGAACTGTGGGTTAGGGCCCACTAAAAGAAAAAACACCGTTGGAAAGGATTGTTGAACAGATAGATGATGCACCGAAACAAATGAAATATTTGAATGAGGTGACAACCTCGAATTAATTGGAGCACAGGCGGATCTTCTGAGATGTCTTGAGCACTCTGGAAGGATAAACTGGCGAGAGGCGAACGAGCAGAGAAAAACACTTAGCTGAGGAAAAGAATATGATCAACACCGAAAAACTTGAATTGGATCCACCGGAAAAGAAAAAGAGATGCAGAATGACGAACGAGACAAGAATTCACCGATTGAAATAATTGATGAAAGACTGAAGAAGTTCCGCACAAATGAAATTGATGCTCGAAAGAGACTCAGGCTCCGGGAAGAAGAAAAGGGGTGGGAGGGCGGTTAAAACACAGGCAACTGGAAGGGGAATCGACGAATATCTTGAAGAGAAAACACCGGTTGAAAACATTGAGGAAAGAAAGCAAAGACTTCGCACGAGTAGGATGGATACTCGATTATAGACTCCGGTTCCGAGAGGAAGAAGGGAGGGTGGGTGGGAAAAGAAAACAACTGAGGATTGAACTTGGAAAAGATGAAGAGGCTCGAGTCAACTAGACGAAAAATGCACCGAATGAAAAGAGCTGAGAACCAACGAATGGAAACCCAACTACGTGATCCTAAAGAAAAAATTTGAAGGGAAAGAGGTGTAAGTCAAAACATCTATGTCAAGATTCCTCACCAGAGCGACGAAGGGGCTGAGGAGTAAAAAGAATTCCTACTCTCCGATATAACTAGACTCCGAAAACAGTTTTCTTCTAGACTCAACAACGACCAAACTACATGATCAATCAATGGGGGATCCTAGGGTCGGTCAAGGCTCTGATACCAACTTGTCATGCCCAATATGCGACACTATCCAAAAGGAACTCGAAGGTCCCACCAAGTATAGACCCGCATATTTAAACGCTTTTGCAAGGTGGATATCATTACATCAACATTACATAATAGGTAGGGATACATACATAAGGCATACAAGGCCACACGAATACAACATCATCTTACAAGAGATCGACATCCGACTACGGATGGAACACAAACAGAAACTCAAATGACATCCACTCTGCTAGCCCAGGCTGCCGACCTGGAACCTATCCCCTGATCGAAGAAGAAGCAGAAGAAGAACTCCAAAACAAGTAAACATCGCTCTCGCGTCATGATCATCGCATAACCTGTACCTGCAACTGTTGTTGTAGTAATCTGCGAGCCACGAGGACTCAGCAATCCCATTACCATGGGTATCAAGACTAGCAAAGCTTAATGGGAAAGGAAGGGGTAAAGTGGTGAGGTTGCAGCAGCGGCTAAGCAAGTATGGTGGCTAACATACACAAATAAGAGCGAGAAGAGAAGCAAAGGAACGGTCGTGAAGCTAGCAATGATAAAGAAGTGATCCTGAACTCCTACTTACATCAATCATAACATAGAAACCGTGTTCACTTCCCGGACTCCGCCGAAAGGAGACCATCACGGCTACACACACGGTTGATGCGTTTTAATTCGGATCTAGTGTCAAGTTATCTACAACCGTACATTACCAAATTCCCATCTGCCACATAACCGCGGGCACGGCTTTCGAAAGTTTATACCCTGCAGGGGTGTCCCACTTAACCCATGATAAGCTCTCGCGATCAACGAAGGATATACCTTCTCCCAGGAAGACCCGATTAGTCTCGGAATCCCGGTTTACAAGACATTTCAACAACGGTAAAACAAGACCAGCAAGACCGCCCGATGCGCCGACAATCCCGATAGGAGCTGCAGATATCTCGTTCTTAGGGCAACACCGGATGAGACAGGCTACGAGTAAAACCAGACCTTGAGTTGCCCCGAGGGGGCCCCGCAGGCGGCTCGGTTCGGACAAACACTTAGAGAAGCACTGGCCCGGGGGGGCTAAAATAAAGATGACCCTTGGGTTAATTACTCCCAACGGAAAGGTAGGTGGTGGTGAGGCAAATGGTAAAACCAAGGTTGGGCCTTGCTGGAGGAGTTTTATTCAAAGTGAACTGTCAAGGGGGTCCCATAAATCACCCAACCGCGTTAGGAACGCAAAATCCGGGAACATAACACCGGTAAGACAGAAACTAGGGCGGCAAGAGTGGAACAAAACACTAGACATAAGGCCGAGCATTCCACCCTTTACCAAGTATATAGATGCATTAATTAAATAAGAGATATTGTGATATCCCAACAAAACCCTGTCCACCATGGAGAAATCTTCAACTTCACTTGCAACTAACAACGCTATAAGAGGGGCTAAGCAAAGCGGTAACATAGCCAAACAACGGTTTGCTAGGAAGGGTGTCAAAGGTTAGAGGTTCATGGCAATTTGGGAGGCTTGAAGAACTTATAGGAAGCGCAGAATAGCGAAAGAACAAAGCAACTAGCATAGCAATGATAGTAGTGAGATCCAGGGTGATGGTCATCTTGCCTGAAATCCCGCAAGGAAGAAGAATGAGTCCATGAAGAAGATGAAGCCACGAAGACGAAGCAAGCATAGACGAACGCATCCTCACGATCGCAACGGAACGGGAACTATCGAGAAGAAGCACACAACATAGTAAACACACCACACATGACAAGGCATGATGCACAACCAAGCATGATGCATGACAAAGCTAGATGAGGCTACTCATGGCAAGAGAGGATGCAAACAAGAACAACACATCAAAGCAAGTTTAAATGAGGCCGGAAACAACATATAACAATTTCGTTAAGTCCTCATACGCAAATTTAGAAATTGGTCCAGATATGAATAAACCTTATGTTTAAGTTGTTAAACAGAAACTTAAGATGCAACAAGATGATCTACACAAAATTCTAGTCAAGTTACATATAAAGTGCATTAGATTTGGAGCTACGGCCTAGAAGATATGAGCAAAACAAGTTAAGCATGGCATTGATGCAAAATGCATACAAACATCAAGCAAACACCTCAAAACAAGGATGCAACATGATAATATAGCAACAATCTGTCCAAAATAGCAACTAGACATATTGCAGGCATCAAAACAACATGCTACAACATCTCAACGTAATAACAAAAGGCATGGCCGTGATGTACAGGCAAAGCATAACAAAAGATGAACACTGAGCTAACTCCAGAAATCACTAGAACATGCTCAAACACACATGGCAAGATTGCATATATTAACAGTTTCAGACTTTGCAGAAATAACATCAGGTTGCAATGTTTAGAGCTATCAAGCAACATGTTACAGGAACTTATCATGGCAAACAAAGGCATCGCATGAATCTACTAATTGCATATCACAAAAGTCCCTTACTGACCATGAGCCAAAAAGGCACAAAAGATATGATGGCACCCATGTAAACATGGCAAGTTATATGACAGATTCAAACATGGCAGGAACAACGATAAGTAGACATGTTGGTGATCTTGAAACACTCACCACAGAGCAATACATGGCATGGCAAGCCAACCAACAGTAAGAAGACATGTTTGAGAAGCTAAGAATGGCATGAACAAAATTCATAGGGAGCTTGGATCACTAGCAACAAACATGGCAACATTGAACTTAATGTTAACAGGCTGACATCAACATTATTTAGCAAGTTTGGAGCAAGATTACAACAAGATACAGTAGGCTATAAATGCAACCAAGGGCATGAGTGGATAGAGCATGACATGTATTACAAATCATCCTTAGTGAACATCTCCAGATTATGCATAGAATGACTTGTAGCAGCAGGTTAACATAGCAACAAAATATAATAGAATCAGTCAGGAAAACAGCAACAGTAGGTACCCTACTTCACGAGCTCGATGCACTCAGTACAAGACTCACAAAAATAAATCGATGGCACCACTGCAAAGATGGCATGACTTTGTTCAAAACACATGTAGACATCAACCTCAAAGGATGCACACATCAAACATGGCAAAAATGACAAAAGTGCAAGTTATAATAGTTTCAGCAGATTAACATCACATAACACTCTTGCGACTATGATTAGGGCATCAAGATGGACTCAAATGAACATAATGCAATGGAGTGTAATGAAGTACTTGTCGAGGCGAACAATTTGACATATTACATGCACAAAATGGAGCAGTCTGCAGCAAGTTATGGCATGTCAAAGGTGCACAAATGATGCAAAAATTACTAGGACTTGGAGAAAAACGAGGGGGGGGTCAACCTTGGATCTGGATCGGGCGCCGGAGTGGAAGGGAACGACGGGGCGATGGGATCGGCGGCAGGGCGAGGCGAGGAGGCGCGCCAGGGTGGCGGGGCCAGCGCCGGCAAGGGGGCGGCGGCCGGCGGCGAGCGGTGGAGACCGGGCGCGGGAGGCGAGGCGCTGCGGCCGGGGCAGGAGCACGGGTGCCAGAGGACAGTGGCGCGGGGCGATGGCGAGCCCGGCCGGAGACGGCGCGGCGGAGAAGCACGTCGCCTGCAGCGGCGGTCGCAGGCGAGGCGAGGCACTCCGGCAACGGCGGAGGTAGCCGGGAGGCGGCTGGGCACGGGGCACGTCGGGCCCGGCTTGGCCCGACGCGGGCCGGATCTGGGCTCGGCGGGCCCGCGCGGTGGGAGGCGCTGATCGGCGGCGGGGTTGGCGACGTGGCGGCGTCGGATTCATCGGGGACGGTGGGCGGACATGTCCGGGCGTGGAGGATGAAACGTCCGGCGGCGCGGAGGGGAAAATGATCTAGGGTTAGACCGGGATTTCGGGGGAGATGCACATATATATAGATAGAGGGAGCTAGGAGTGTCCAAATGAGGCACGGTTTTCGCCCACACAATCGTGATCGAACGACCGAGAGCATGGAGGGGAGTTTGCTTGGTTTTGGGCCACTTTGGAACGGATGTTGGGCTGCAACACAAAGAGGGCTTTTACGGTTACCCGGTTAACCGTTGGAGTACCAAACGACCTCCATATGGCACGAAACTTGACAGGCGGTCTACCGGTGCTATACCAAGGCCGCTTGGCAAACCTCAGGCCATTCCGAGAAAGTTTAACACCTGCTCACAACAAGAGACAAAAGGGGAACGCCGAAGGACATAGGAGTGTCGGATTGCAAAACGGACAACGGGGAAAATGCTCGGATGCATGAAACGAACACGTATGCAAAATGAGATGCACATAATGGCATGATAAAATGCAAAACACGAGCAAATGACAAGGCAAGGATGGTGAATAACTGGCAGACACCTGGCGCATCGGATCCGGGGCGTTACATATCGCCTCACGGGCAGCCATCTGCATAGCATGCTTCTCCATAGGCATGGCTCTTCCCAAAAACCGGAAGCGGCGAAACTCAACACGCCCTCCCTTGATTTGCACCACAGCCTGGTGCATGGACAGACGGTCGTTGATCTTGTGCTGGTAGAGTGTGAACTCCGGACGAGTCGATGGCCCGATCGCGATTTTGACGATGGAGGTGAGGAGCTTGACGAACCCCTCAGGCACGTTGGCGAACACCTCGATTCACAGTCGTTGCCGGCCATCTACAAAAGTAGGCACAAATTCTGAATGGTGAGATCATAAATTTATGCTGACTGTCAGAAAATATCTATATTTGCAAAATATTAAAATAGCACTAATTATGCTAATAACCGATTAGCGATCGCACCTAGTGGCTTCCTACAGTCAACCTGGCTCTGGTACCAAGTTTGTCACGACCGGTTTTTCAATAAAAAGCTTATTGAACAACCGACCTTTATGCAGACCAGTATAGGAAAATCCTCCTTACTGGTAGACAAATCTTTGATACAGATATCCAGTAGTATTAAATATTATACATAGTTGAGCTGAGGTTGCTCAACAATTTATTACAAGCATGCCAATATTTTACATAAAGGCGGATATAACACAAGGGTATGGTGGCATACTACTGGCTTGATATAAAAGTGGTGGTGGATATGTCACAGTGGAATGGGTAACAAGACTCCTAGTCTTGCAGCTCATCGAGCATCGGAGTGAGGCTCGATGAATTTATTCGGGTAGCGGAAGCGGATATAATACAAGTGACCAAATCCAGGATCACACGGGACTGACTAGGACTCCTCTAGGCGTCGGACTCGCTATTGTACTCTTCATCCATGAGATCACATTCGTCAACATCTGGCCAAATCAACAAGTCAGGTGAGTACTTTGAATGTACTCGCAAGACAGTTCGGACATAAGATATAACAAATGCAACACGATGCACCATGAGCAATTAGCAAATGCACATTCAAATATTAAGTTTGCACGGCATGTAAAATAAAAAGGAAGTCAGGCGGTAGTCCTCCCGAAATCCCAATAAAAATAATTGGAAACTGATCGGGTGTCTGAAGCGACGCCTCAAAAAGTGGAATAAATAAAATATCATGCCGCAGTCGGGCGTCTGAGCGACACAACATAAAGGGCTTATATTGAAAAGTAAATGACAGTGCGTGCCATGTCGGACGTCTATGCGACATCTCGGAAAGGGCTTATAATGAAAATAAATAACATCAATGCCACAGTCGGACGTCTGAGCGACATCTCGAAAAGGGCTTATAATGGAAATAAATAACGGAGATGCCACAGTCGGACGTCGGAGCAACATCACGTAAAGGGCTTATATTGAAAATAAACAACAAGAGTGCCACAGTCGGACGTCTGAGCGACATCACATAAAGGGCTTATATTTAAAGTAAATAGCAAGCATGCCACAGTCGGACGTCTAAGCGACATCACAGAAAGGGCTTATGTTTCATCATTTATATTCAATAAATTCATGTCACATCCCTAGTTCTGGCCTATCCTATGCCTGCTTCCATCTGAGCATCATGTTTAAATTTTTGAAACATGAACTGAGGAATTTTGGAAGCCTCAAAAACTTAAATAAAAGAGGGGCAGAAACCCTAAAAATCTCATTCATTGTTCCAAAATGCTCTTCTTAAATGTTTGATAATTTTTGGCAAGGGTTCTGGTCCCAACCAAAATATTGAACATTTTTAAGGATTTATTTTGGGACTTTGAATTTAATTCATTAGCTATTTGAATTTGAATTATATTCATATAATTAGAATATAATTTCAAATATCCCTGAATTATTTTATGAGCTTTTGGAAAAGTCCATCTAGCAAAATAAAAATATTCAGAGGAGCTTTGGCATTGTTTGAATTATTATTTTTAATTCAAAACAGTGGCAAAAGAATTAAATAAAAGAAAAACAGAACATAATTAAATAAAAAGAGCAGAAGCCTACCTAACTCACCTGCAGCCCACCTGGCGCCCACCAACCGGCCCAGCCGGCCCAGCCCATCTCCACTCCCTCCCCTGTCGTCTTCCTCCCTGCGAGGAGGACGGGCACGCGCCCAGCGCGCGCGGCCACGCGCCCCGGCCACCTCCTGCTTCCCGGCCACCTCCTGCTTCCCCCGGCCTCCCTAGCGACGCAACGACGAGGCCTCGTGTCCCCTCGCTCCTCTTCCTTCCCCGCTGCATCCCCTCTCTCCTCTGCTCCCTCTCTCTCGCCCGGCCCGAACGGAGCCGCCGCCACCGACGAGCTCCCTCGCGGCCACCGCTACCCCCTCTCCTCCCCGACGCGCTCCCGAGCTCCGCCGGTCCTCCCTCATCCTCCTCGTCGTCTCACGCGACCAGAAGACCCCCTGGATGCCCAGCAGCGCCGTCGCCGACGCCATCTTCGTTCCCCGCACCGACGGCCGCCGTCGACCGATTCGTCGTCACCAGGCCGTCCCCGAGGCCGCTGAGATCATCTACGACCCCGCCGTGAGCTCCTGATCATCCTCCCCCTCTCCGTTATCTCTCTAGCATGCCATAGCCGCCGCGCCTCTCTCCCCCGACAGCACGCCGCCGCACGAGCTCATCGTCGATGAGGCTCCGGTGGCCATTTGGTCCCGTGCGTGCCTCCGTTGGGTTCGTGAGCTCTCGTAGAACGCGTAGGTGCTAACCGTGGACCCTCCCGTGCACGGTGTCGTCGTTTCCATCGACGCCCGAACTCCGGTCGCCGCCAAAGCTCGTCGCCCGCGAGATTCCGGCTGCCCCGTGACCACCCGTCTGGTCCATTAGATGCGCGAGTGCAAGAGCTCCTCCCCGGTGCACTCAGCGCGCCAAACCATTGCCCCTAGCTCAAATCTGAGCCGCGCCGCCGTGCGGAATGGTCGCTGCCGGCGAAACTCCGGCAGGAGCTGACGTGGCTCCGTCATTAGGAGCTAACCCAGCTAATTAAACAACCCACAGCCACTGACAGTGGGCCCCACCCCTGGTCAAACCCCAGTCAGCGCTGGGTTTGACCGGGATTAGCTCCTGTGTCACTGACGTGTGGACCCCACATGTCAGGTTTGACCCGAGCCAGCCCAGTTGACCCTGCTGACGTCACTGTGACGTGGTGCTGACGCCATAATCATTTCTGGATTTAATATTATTCAGGAAATTCCAGAAAATGCCTAAAACTTCTAAAATTCATAGAAATTCAACCGTAACTCCAAATTAAATAAATTATATATGAAAAATTATCAGAAAAATTCAAGGAATCCATCTGTACCATTTTCATGCATGTTAGAACAACTTATAGCTGCTGTTTAGCACAAATCATTTAAATGGCATTTGAATAATCACATATGGAGTTTGAATTTGAATCTTGTATTCAAACCAACTTCATTTAATCTGTTGCTAGTTGCATTAGCTCAAAACACATTCATTTTGCCATGTCATGATCATGCATCATATTGTGCATTGCATTGATTGTGTTCTTTTTGTTTGCCGGTATTTGTCCCCTCTCGATAGACGTGATACCAATGATGTGATCGTTGACACTGATGAAGACTCAGTGTTATCTTCAGAAGTGCCAGGCAAGCAAAACCCCCTTGTTCATTCCGATACAATCCCACTCTCTCGCTCCTGCTCTCTTTTACTGCATTAGGACAACAACGATTCAACTGTTACTTGCTGCGGTAGCTGAACCCCTTTATCCTCTGCATGACCTGTCATTGCCACAGTAAATAGACTGAAACCCACTAGTATGAGTAGGAGTTGTTTGAGCCCTGTTGTGCCTACTCATTCATGCTTGATTGTCATGCCTGCTACTGCTTAGAGTTGAGTCAGGTCTGATTCATCGGGGATGAATCAGAGGCGTGTGAACATGTCCTACTGTGTGTGAGCTAAGTGTGTGAACACGATTTCGTAAAGGTAGCGGTGAGAGGCCATGTAGGAGTACATGGTGGGTTGTCTCATTGAAGCCGTCCTTAGGAACTGAGTTCTGTGTTTGTGATCCATGACTCAGCTACTACCATACATTGGGCCCTGAAATATGACCCCGCTCGACTTCTTAATCACCCTTGTCCTCTGTCCAGGAGTTGCAAGTAGTTTCTGGTGTTTGTAGTATGCTGGAGGCCGTGGACAGCGCTGACCGTAGGGGTGGGCTGTGATGCGGTAGGCACGTGGCCGGGTAAACCGGGCACCCGTTTGGTGTCACGGAACCTTGTTCACATCGTTTGGGGCTGTGAGCGAAACTCCAGCCGGATCTCCTCATGGATGGACCCGAATAGGCGATAAACCTGGACTAGAGACTTAGGTGTTTAGGTAGGTCGTGGTCTACACCCACGTCGGCTTTCGCTTGAAGTCTGCCGAGCACATGTCGTGTGCAGACGCTAAGTGGTGGAAACATGTATGAAGAAGTACACCCCTGCAGGGTTAACATCATCTATTCGAATAGCCGTGTCCGCGGTAAAGGACTTCTGGGTTGCTTATATCAGTTCATAGACAAGTGAAAGTGGATACTCTAAAATACGCAAGATAAGCGTGAGTGCTATGGATGGCGCTCTCGTAGGGAGACGGGAGCGGATCCATAGTGGTGTATTGATATGGGGAATATGTGGACTCGTGTGCGCCACCTCAAAAGAGTTACATTGCAGTCGTAGTTCAGGATAGCCACCGAGTCAAAGCTGGCTTGCTGCAGTTAAACCCCACCATCCCCTTTGTTGATAATGATGCATATGTAGTTAGTTCTGATGTAAGTCTTGCTGCGTACATTTGTACTCACGTTTGCTCATTTTATATTTTTGCAGAGAGATTTCGGTCTCGCTAGTAGTACCGCGTGGACTTCGACGTTTAGCTTGTTACCTCAGCTACGATCTTGTGCCCCGGCAGGATCTGGTAGATAGTCAGGCTTCTCAGCCTTTTTCAGTTATAGATGTCTGTACCCAGACATGATAGCTTCCGCTTGTGCTTTGATTTGTATGCTTTGATTGTTGGGTCATGAGACCCATGTTTGTAATATCTCGCTCCTCGGAGCCTATTGAATAAATTACTTGAGTCGTAGAGTCATGTTGTGATGCCATGTTGTATTTGCACATATCGAGCATATTGTGTGTATGTTATTGAAATGCTTGGTATGTGTGGGATCTGACCATCTAGTTGTTTATCTTTAGTAGCCTCTCTTACGAGGAAATGTCTCCTAGTGTTTCCACCGAGCCATGGTAGCTTGCTACTGCTCCGGAACACTTAGGCTGGCCGGCATGTGTCCTTCTTCGTTCCTGTGTCTGTCCCTTCGGGGAAATGTCACGCGATGAATACCGGAGTCCTGTTAGCCCGCTACAGCCCGGTTCACCGGAGTCCTGCTAGCCCAGTGCTACAGCCTGGATTCACTCGCTGATGACCGACACGTTCGATGCTGGGTCATGGATGCCTGTCCCTGTAAGTCTGTGCCACTTTGGGTTTACGACTAGCCATGTCAGCCCGGGCTCCTTATCATATGGATGCTAGCGACACTGTCATATACGTGTGCCAAAAGGCGCAAACGGTCTCGGGCAAAGGTAAGGCGACACCCGTGGGAATACCGTGCGTGAGGCCGCAAAGTGATATGAGGTGTTACATGCTAGATCGATGTGGCATTGAGTCGGGGTCCTGACAGCGTTGGTATCAGAGCTTGACTGCCTGTAGGATTACCAAGCCAAACTGGTCGAAGTTGAGTCTAGAAATTCTTTAGCTATATAAGGGAATTGATTGTGGGATGGAACGTAAGGCTCTTTTTACTCCTTATACCTTATGCCTTCTGATCTGAGTCATCATCTTCTCTTCTACGGGGGTTAAGGAACTAGGATATCTCCTCTTTCTATCAGGATCACGTGTTACTAATCCGTAGACTTATAGATTGTTGGACTTAAGCCTCGTTTCAGTTCCGATTACTTCCATATGCTAATTGTTGATCTCGAAACCTTGATATTGTGCTTCTGAGTGGTTATGCCACCATTTTTGTGAATGTCTCAAATCTTTTTTGAGAATTTACAGCCGTTACGCTGTCCGAGTCATCTCAGGTCTCTAAACAGTCTGATGCACTTGCAAATTCCTTCCTCCCGTTTCAATGTTCCTTTGGGCCAGATTAACCACACTAATTAGTGAGTTGAGGTACTCTATTACCTTGACATATATGTTGGAGATATTATTATGACCCTAGGTGTCTTAGGGGATCATCTAGTAATTTAGCCATGATTTGTGTTCCCAGTGTGATGATTCTGGCCATCATTCTCGACAGCATCCCGTGATGCTACTTAGTAATAGGTATTCTGTCCCTAGGTTCTTGAACCCGAGATTCACTCTACCTACTTCATGTTGATAGTAATTGCTAGTGCCTTCAGGATATTAGTAACCTTTGCGATAGTCCTTGAAGTCCGTGGTATCTTCTTCTTCCAAATACCATGAACTACTTATGGCAGAAGTTCCTCGTTGAACTGAAATATCACAACAGGATTATTCTTGAGGACTTCTCCATGCATAAATCGTGACTCTGCCAGTTCTACCTTTCTGCATGGGTTATCCGGAAGAAATATGTTGAACTTGGTTCGACATACTAATCTATGCATCCACAACTCAGAAAATTATATGTTCCTTTGAGTTGTTCTCTTTAGTTGCATTCTGACCCTCGTCTATCAATTGATAGTCAAGAGTATGCGTGCGTTCGTTTATCGATGCCTATTACTCTTGTGGTCCGTCAAGCCATTCTATCGCAGAATGAATAGGAGAAACAAACTCCAGTACCTCTTCCATATCCAGGATTGGGTCAAAGAAGTTGTGCTCCGCAGATCAAATTCCTAATCCAGCTTTTGTTTTGTTCTACCTTGGAGTATTACCATCTTTATATCGGAATTGTTATAGGAATTGCACACCATCCTATGAACTCTTGGTACAGTGATACTTCTTGCCATCATTAGTCATTCCTCGGTCTTCGTGTTGATGCAACCGGAATACCGACAAATGAATTGTGATGTGTGAAATCAATACGCCTAGCAACCTCGTTGCTAGGTAGTTAAAGGACAATAATTTCATTCTTAGTGTGTTGGTTATTGAATCATCATTCTAAGATTGATCGTGCTACCTAGTCCATTCTCCTGGTTCACTCCTCGATCGATGAGTTAGGATTATTTCAAATCCTTGCTCTATTGATCATATCGTCTTGCCCTGAAAAGCAAGATTGTTCTCGAGCTTAGTAACATACCGGTGGTTCGTGATTTTCTGAATATCTTCTCAGAAGTATTACCAGGTTGTCACCTGACCGCTATGTTGAGTTCGTGATCAAGTTGGTTTATTCCTGTAAACCACCCCTTCTCCAAGAATCCGTGTTGGATACCCTGAGCTAGTTGGATAAGCTAAACAACAACTTGGAGAGTTGGAAGATAAAAGCTTGTCCGACTTAGTTCATGTTAAGGGATATCTTTTTGTGTGTGTGTGTGTGTGTGTTGAAGAAAGATGATATCTTCATCAATTGGTCCTTGTGAACAATTGTTGGATCTATTATCTTACCCAAACCTTTGATTGAGTATGGGCTATCATCCAATCAGACCAGAACCAACGATATTCATAATGTTGTCTTACTCGTGGTTGATCCCTCGAGCATACACCATTATATCTTTTGGGTCTGACCAATGCTATCACTTGTTCACTTAACTATGGAATTCCTTTTAAAAGGAAACCCAGATGAATTGTTGTTGTGCCCATTGACAACATCCTTGTCTTCTCCATAATTTTGCTGAACATTAAGCTAGTGTTGGAAACTTTTGAAAGCATTTGTTCATGCTAGCTCATGAAGCATCTGTTCGGATGTAAGAAGTGACTTCCTCTAGTTCGTGTGCATTTGATGCAGGGTGCCACCGTGAACTCGAGAAAGTCAATGTTGCTTCCTCTGGAATCATCGCAAGTTAGTCATGCACATGTGCGAAGAATTCTGTGGTTTGAAGACTTGCAACCTTCAATCTATATGTATCCCTAGCACACCAAGCCACTGATTGATTTGTTCAAGGAGAATAAGTTCCTTCTTAAGAGTATACCTTATGCAAGGATTTTGATATCCTCGTTGATGGTTCCCCACCTGAACTCGGTAGTGTTTTATTATAAGACTACCACGTGGTCATGCTTGTCTGGGACAACGTGTTCACATGTTTATAGCAGAACCAGCTCATGTTTTGGAGCTTACTATCGTAGTTCATTTCCCGAGAATCTCGCAACGTCATCTCGTTGATTTGTGTTGCAAACTTTCGTTCTCCTTCCTAGACTCGATGAGTCTGGAATATCCTGACACCAACCAGATCTGAATCTCAGGCAGATATGATGGTTTGGAACATTTCCCAAGAACTATAATATTGGTCCCTCGGAAACCGGTAAGGTGGATGTCGTGGCCAACACACCCCGCCAGGAGACCTATTATTGTAGTATCTTGATTGGAGAAGTTGGCCACCTCCCCATAGGGATTTCGTAGGATTTACTCCCTAGTTGCCCCTATGGATTTTTGAGATCCCGAAGTCCGACCTTTACTTGATGTCCTAGATGTCAAACCATATCTATGAATGGATTATGCTATCACATCATGGAGAACATTAGAAGCGGAGTGCTAAATGTCTCTCGGTCGATCATCCAGATTTTATTTCCTTGGCCCCGCCAAGGGTGAAATCTAAGAAGGTGTTATCTTCCTTTGCATCGGCATCTTCCACCGGTATTCATTATGGTAATAAGTTGTGTTGCCAGAATCCTTGACACGGATATTGGTAAAACCTTGATGGTTATGGAAATGCTCAAGTTCTTGAGAGCACGCACAAGCGTTAGGTGTTACCATCGGCACTAACTAGGTTTGCTCCCAACTTCCTCGGTTATGCTATAACTTCTCAAACAGTGGATTCACTCTCTATTGTTGGGTTCTTCCCCAGTTACCAGAATCATTCCCAGTATTTGCATTTCGTTCCCAGCTTGCACCGCCAATGTGCCATTCTACCATGGGTCTCTTCCATTTCCGGTGATAAGCAAATTCATCCATTACGTTGTCTTCAACAAGGTAATCCACATCAGCCAAGTCCGAGTATACCATTCCACCGAACCCCTCCAAACGATTGCTCGAGAATTGCCTTAGGCTGGTTTAAAGAGTCTCAATGATCTCTGAATCAAAGGTAATTCTTTTTGCCACTTAAGGGGATATTTCTACGAGTCACCTTCCCTAAGGTGCATCGTTATGGTATCATGGAAACTCAACTCCTCGCTACGTTGACAACCGTTCACCACCCTCTTAGGTGTGGAATTGTGGTCTACCTAGTGAACCTTCGGCATCTGCTCCACTCCATTCCTCTAGAGGTGTGCTTCGTCTCTCAGCTCGAGAGATGTTGCTATGTCCCATTCCGTGAGTCAATCCTGAGTTGTTCGTTCCTTGAGAAGATTAATTCTTCTAGAGTTTTCCTTCCCTCTTCTTGTCATGTTAGTTGGAGTTCTTAGAGAAAGACTTCGAGGCAATGATGGTGATCAAATCAACGCTCCTATGAAGTGCACCCTGGATCGTGAAGATTATACTAGTTGCGTTTTCCCTTCACCTTACCCTACGCTTGAATCTCGGGACGAGATTTTTGTTTAGTGGGGGTGAGTTGTCACATCCCTAGTTCTGGCCTGTCTTATGCCTGCTTCCATCTGAGCATCATGTTTAAATTTTTGAAACCTGAACTGAGGAATTTTGGAACCCTCAAAAACTTAAATAAAAGAGGGGCAGAAACCCTAAAAATCTCATTCATTGTTCCAAAATGCTCTTCTTAAATGTTTGATAATTTTTGGCAAGGGTTCTGGTCCCAACCAAAATATTGAACATTTTTAAGGATTTATTTTGGGACTTTGAATTTAATTCATTAGCTATTTGAATTTGAACTATATTCATATAATTAGAATATAATTTCAAATATCCCTGAATTATTTTATGAGCTTTTGGAAAAGTCCATCTAGCAAAATAAAAATATTCAGAGGAGCTTTGGCATTGTTTGAATTATTATTTTTAATTCAAAGCAGTGGCAAAAGAATTAAATAAAAGAAAAACAGAACAAAATTAAATAAAAAGAGCAGAAGCCTACCTAACTCACCTGCAGCCCACCTGGCGCACACCAACCGGCCCAGCCGGCCCAGCCCATCTCCACTCCCTCCCCTGTCGTCTTCCTCCCTGCCAGGAGGACGGGCACGCTCCCGGCGCGCGCGGCCACGCGCCCCGGCCACCTCCTGCTTCCCGGCCACCTCATGCTTCCCCCGGCCTCCCTAGCGACGCCACGACGAGGCCTCGTGTCCCCTCGCTCCTCTTCCTTCCCTGCTGCATCCCCTCTCTCCTCTGCTCCCTCTCTCTCGCCCGGACCGAACGGAGCCGCCGCCACCGACGAGCTCCCTCGCCGCCACCGCTACCCCCTCTCCTCCCCGACGCGCTCCCGAGCTCCGCCGGTCCTCCCTCATCCTCCTCGTCGTCTCACGTGACCAGAAGACCCCCTGGATGCCCAGCAGCGCCGTCGCCGATGCCATCTTCGTTCCCTGCACCGACGGCCGCAGTCGACCGATTCGTCGTCACCAGGCCGTCCCCGAGGCCGCTGAGATCATCTACGACCCCGCCGTGAGCTCCTGATCATCCTCCCCCTCTCCGTTATCTCTCTAGCATGCCGTAGCCGCCGCGCCTCTCTCCCCCGACAGCACGCCGCCGCACGAGCTCATCGTCGACGAGGCTCTGGTGGCCATTTGGTCCTGTGCGTGCCTCCGTTGGGTTCGTGAGCTCTCGTAGAACGCGTAGGTGCTAACCGTGGACCCTCCCGTGCACGGTGTCGTCGTTTCCATCGACGCTCGAACTCCGGTCGCCACCAAAGCTCATCGCCGGCGAGATTCCGGCTGCCCCGTGACCACCCGTCTGGTCCATTAGATGCGCGAGTGCAAGAGCTCCTCCCCGGTGCGCTCAGCGCGCCAAACCATTGCCCCTAGCTCAAATCCGAGCCGCGCCGCCATGCGGAATGGTCGCCGCCGGCGAAACTCCGGCAGGAGCTGACGTGGCTCCGTCATTAGGAGCTAACCCAGCTAATTAAACAACCCACAGCCACTGACAGTGGGCCCCACCCCTGGTCAAACCCCAGTCAGCGCTGGGTTTGACCGGGATTAGCTCCTGTGTCACTGACGTGTGGACCCCACACGTCAGGTTTGACCCGAGCCAGCCCAGTTGACCCTGCTGACGTCACTGTGACGTGGTGCTGACGCCATAATCATTTCTGGATTTAATATTATTCAGGAAATTCCAGAAAATGCCTAAAACTTCTAAAATTCATAGAAATTCAACCGTAACTCCAAATTAAATAAATTATATATGAAAAATTATCCGAAAAATTCAAGGAATCCAGCTGTACCATTTTCATGCATGTTAGAACAACTTATAGCTGCTGTTTAGCACAAATCATTTAAATGGCATTTGAATAATCACATATGGAGTTTGAATTTGAATCTTGTATTCAAACCAACTTCATTTAATCTGTTGCTAGTTGCATTAGCTCAAAACACATTCATTTTGCCATGTCATGATCATGCATCATATTGTGCATTGCATTGATTGTGTTCTTTTTGTTTGCCGGTATTTGTCCCCTCTCGATAGACGTGATACCGATGATGTGATCGTTCACACTGATGAAGACTCAGTGTTATCTTCAGAAGTGCCAGGCAAGCAAAACCCCCTTGTTCATTCTGATACAATCCCACTCTCTCGCTCCTGCTCTCTTTTACTGCATTAGGACAACAACGATTCAACTGTTACTTGCTGCGGTAGCTGAACCCCTTTATCCTCTGCATGACCTGTCATTGCCACAGTAAATAGATTGAAACCCACTAGTATGAGTAGGAGTTGTTTGAGCCCTGTTGTGCCTACTCATTCATGCTTGATTGTCATGCCTGCTACTGCTTAGAGTTGAGTCAGGTCTGATTCATCGGGGATGAATCAGAGGCGTGTGAACATGTCCTACTGTGTGTGAGCTAAGTGTGTGAACACGATTTGGTAAAGGTAGCGGTGAGAGGCCATGTAGGAGTACATGGTGGGTTGTCTCATTGAAGCCGTCCTTAGGAACTGAGTTCTGTGTTTGTGATCCATGACTTAGCTACTACCATACATTGGGCCCTGAAATATGACCCCGCTCGACTTCTTAATCACCCTTGTCCTCTGTCCAGGAGTTGCAAGTAGTTTCTGGTGTTTGTAGTATGCTGGAGGCCGTGGACAGCGCTGACCGTAGGGGTGGGCTGTGATGCGGTAGGCACGTGGCCGGGTAAACCGGGCACCCGTTTGGTGTCACGGAACCTTGTTCACATCGTTTGGGGCTGTGAGCAAAACTCCGGCCGGATCTCCTCATGGATGGAACCCGAATAGGCGATAAACCTGGACTAGAGACTTAGGTGTTTAGGTAGGTCGTGGTCTACACCCACGTCGGCTTTCGCTTGAAGTCTACCGAGCACATGTCGTGTGCAGACGCTAAGTGGTGGAAACATGTATGAAGAAGTACACCCCTGCAGGGTTAACATCATCTATTCGAATAGCCGTGTCCGCGGTAAAGGACTTCTGGGTTGCTTATATCAGTTCATAGACAAGTGAAAGTGGATACTCTAAAATACGCAAGATAAGCGTGAGTGCTATGGATGGCGCTCTCGTAGGGAGACGGGAGCGGATCCATAGTGGTGTATTGATATGGGGAATATGTGGACTCGTGTGCGCCACCTCAAAAGAGTTACATTGCAGTCGTAGTTCAGGATAGCCACCGAGTCAAAGCTGGCTTGCTGCAGTTAAACCCCACCATCCCCTTTGTTGATAATGATGCATATGTAGTTAGTTCTGATGTAAGTCTTGCTGGGTACATTTGTACTCACGTTTGCCTATTTTATGTTTTTGCAGAGAGACTTCGGTCTCACTAGTAGTTTCGCGTGGACTTCGATGTTTAGCTTGTTACCTCAGCTACGATCTTGTGCCCCGGCAGGATCTGGTAGATAGTCAGGCTTCTCAGCCTTTTTCAGTTATAGATGTCTGTACCCAGACATGATAGCTTCCGCTTGTGCTTTGATTTGTATGCTCTGATTGTTGGGTCATGAGACCCATGTTTGTAATATCTCGCTCCTCGGAGCCTATTGAATAAATTACTTGAGTCGTAGAGTCATGTTGTGATGCCATGTTGTATTTGCACATATCGAGCATATTGTGTGTATGTTATTGAAATGCTTGGTATGTGTGGGATCTGACCATCTAGTTGTTTATCTTTAGTAGCCTCTCTTACGGGGAAATGTCTCCTAGTGTTCCACCGAGCCATGGTAGCTTGCTACTGCTCCGGAACACTTAGGCTGGCCGGCATGTGTCCTTCTTCGTTCCTGTGTCTGTCCCTTCGGGGAAATGTCACGCGATGAATACCGGAGTCCTGTTAGCCCGCTACAGCCCGGTTCACCGGAGTCCTGCTAGCCCAGTGCTACAGCCTGGATTCACTCGCTGATGACCGACACGTTCGATGCTGGGTCATGGATGCCTGTCCCTGTAAGTCTGTGCCACTTTGGGTTTACGACTAGCCATGTCAGCCCGGGCTCCTTATCATATGGATGCTAGCGACACTGTCATATACGTGTGCCAAAAGGCGCAAACGGTCCCGGGCAAAGGTAAGGCGACACCCGTGGGAATACCGTGCGTGAGGCCGCAAAGTGATATGAGGTGTTACATGCTAGATCGATGTGGCATTGAGTCGGGGTCCTGACAATTCATGAAGATATGTCACTCATAGAAAATACTCAGCACATGATAATAAACGGGTTAGTCCAACCACAGGAATAAGCCATTAACCGGACGAAACACTCATGTTTGTTCACCGGAGTTTTGTCACTGAGACTGATACTGACAGAGATAGGTTGAACATAGTTGTTGATCAAGATATGATTACTTGAACGATTTTTTTGACTCTGCAGAGTTTGTATTATTTAACCAGAGCCAACGGATTTCAGTAGTCAGGAAAGACTAGTTCTGTTTATGATATTTCAGTAAAAACACATCTAACCAGTACACACCCATTTCCACCTCACGATGCCAGGAATCACCATAGGCAATGTTCAAGAAAAACTTTGAGACGGGGAGGCTACAACCTCGAATAGCATGGGATCAAATTTATATACGCGCGCTCTAAGGGTTGCTCCCCTCTCGGTCCCAACCGAAAACACCCATGCCCCCTGACCGGATGACTGGCTTTAATCCAGGGCCATGGAACCCTGATCACGGCCTCTCTATCTGGTGTGTACGAGGAAAGAGGTTTGCAACTTACTAAACCATATTCTTTGCAGAAAACATGTGGTAGCACAAAAGGAAGGAATGGATGATAACGTGACTTGTTCCACGTTAACACTGGAGTTAAATGGTTTGGCATAAGACTGGCATGCTACAACACTGCCATCTTACCACCTCTCATGTCACCACATGATCATATAAACTCACATCATAAAGTATATTGAGTTTCGAAGCTCACTTGCATCAACTTTGCATGTAATATACCACATACTGCTTATATATATGAAAATACCATAAACTAGCTACTCAAAGCAAACATGCAGAAGACTCATAATATCGAAGGTTCAAACATGCTTGCCTGGTTCGGAGTAGTTGGAGTCTAGCTCGGTGAAGTTCGCGGTTCTGTCACCTCCTTCGGTATCTAAGGTATAAAGAAAAATATGTTCTAACGTAAATACCGTGTGTGCACAAAAAGTGCTCCAAATATTTTTCAAATAAACGTGATAAAAAACTAGACAGAAAAATAAAGGTGATAGAAAAAGAATCACTCGAAATTCATCTTCTGTTTAAAAGATTAAAGTTTTAGCCCAGGAACTTGATTGTAATGAAACAGAAACTTTCCAGGGGGCTGAACAGAAAAAGCCAGAAAAACGTTTCAGACTGAAAGCGTATTTTGCTCGAAGGTGCTTTCTAGAGAAAACGGTTCGAATAAAACAGAGAGACTGACGAGGGGGTCCCACTCGTCAGGTTTGAAATTTGGAGGGAGGAAAACAGAGCGCGCCGGCGCCCGATGGCTGCAGTGGTCGCCGGCGGCGATCCATGGCGAGTTAGGAAGAGCGGGTGGTACCTACGTGTTCCTTGAGTCCTTCCGCACCTGTGGGTGGTGGAGTTGGTCATCGGCGAGCACCACGTCGACGGCGCCCTCAACTCTGGCGAACGGTGGTTCGGTCGTTGCTGGACCTCGTCGGGGAGAGCTACGGAGGTGGAATTGAAGCTTGGGTTAGAGCACTGGGTACACCAGAGGGCTACTGACGAGGTTTGGGAGGCGGGGCTGGCCTCACCTGAGTGGATCGAGCTGGAGCCCGAGGAGGAATGGGGCGGCCGGAGACGGAGGAGAAGGCCTCCTCGGGGTCCTCCTGGTGTCTTGGCAGGGCTCTAGTGAGGTGGAGGGAGTAGTGCTGGTCGAAGGCGAGCTCGGGATGGCTATTTATAGCAGGCCCGAGGTGGTTCCCGTGAACGGGATAACTCCGGCGGCGATTACGGTGGTGCAGTGGCCGGACGGGTGGTTTAGGCGGCTTGGAATCAACGTGGAGGTCCACTGGATTCAGTCAGCAGCTAACCTTGGTTTGATTTGGCTTGCTTCGCGGTTTGGACGGAACGGCGCCTCGCGGGCCCGTCGGTGGCAGAGAGCGCGCCCTATGCTCGCCAGGCCACGGCGATGGTGCTGTGGCGTGCACTGGCAAGTAGACGGCCACAGAGGCCTCGGGTGCTCTGGGCGGTGCTGGACGGCGCAGAAGGCTGGCGCTGGCTCCCGCTGGATGCCACGGGTGGCTCTGCCACCGCAGAAGCTGCCGGCGTCGGTGAGGCACGCCGCCACCAGCACCTGCGCCCGTCCAAGAGAGCGTGTGGTGCTCTGGATAAGAAGGAGAAGCAGTGCCCAAGGTTCCAGAGTGTGCACTGGTGAGATCGACGCCAAGACTCTGAAGAAAACGACACTGACTATCGACTGAAACACTGAATTTTCTAAACATGCACAGTAACAGTGCAAGCAAGGTGTTCGATGAAATGATTTTGGCATGTGGGAAATTTATCTGGGGCTGATCTTTGGTGAGGTGGCCTCTCAATGCACCTGGGGGTTGCCTGATTTTTGGTAAATTTTTTGGGAAAGAGGAAATATGAATTTCACCAAAAATTATGAACCTGGTCCAAACTTGTAGTGAGTGAAACTTGAAAATTTTGAATTGTGGAAGAGTGGATCTTGATGGATCTAGGTTGTGGGTATTAAGGACTAGCCAGAGGAGTTGGTTTGAGATCAAAACTCAAAAGGGATTTGGTACTTCCTTTGTAAACCACTTAGGTCCAAAAATAAAAACAGAAATAGTTTTTGGAGAAAAATAAATGGAATAAAAATAAAATATGAGCTGAACTTGCTGGGATTGGTTACTTGGCTTGCCCCAAAGTGGAAGGAGGTGTTTTGGGGAAAAATTCTAATATGAGACTTGGTGAAAGGGGATGGTTGGAAATAAAAAGGAATAGACCAAAACTCATAGGATTCCTTCTTAAAAGAAAAACTTTCAAAAATAATTTGTGGTGAGTCAATACCAATGAAGGACTTCAAAGCCAACCATCAAGGTTGAGGATAACCCCAAAAAGGATTTTATCATAAGAGAAAATATGTAGAGGGAAAGACTTTTTTTAAAAGATTTTAAATAGCCTCCTTCAAATCAAATCATGAATTTTGCTGAAAACCAAATGAAATTTTTTGGAGTGTCACACTTCTATGGCTGGACATATTGCTGGCCTACTCAAGTCATCGCTACAAATGGCTGTTACAGCAGTATGTTACTTTCCTATGATATCATGATGGCTTGCTTATATTACTGTCAACATTTACTGAAAAAATATTCATGCTCATAACATGTTGTTCTTAAGATTGACTAAATCTAGAGCCCTTTTTATTTGACTCCAACTTGATATGATGTTGTAGGCTGCCTGGTGTCCCTATCCTTCCTAATCCCAGAACCTTTCAAAGAAAAGCTGCATGGCAGTTGCAGGTGGTTCCTGGCTTGATCAGACGACGGCGAAAGATTGATGATCGTTCGCACGTACCGGACGTGTTGTTTTGTGGAATACAATCACAGTCACTACAAGGTCTTTGAGCAGGATCCCAGCTTCTCTGGGCCTTCAGGAATTTTTGACTGGAGGCTGGTAAGTAGCCTTCGTACACGCTCTCTGTTTGTCCGACTGAATTATCCACTTAACCAGGAGATAACCGACGGCAAGGATCATGATGGCAGCACGGTTTCGTTCATCAGGCAAAACTGTGTGTACACAGCGTACCATGCGTCTCTGCATGCACCATACCCTGATATGTGCCACCACGCTCTGCAGCCCAAAGTAGGAGAGAGGGTCACAAGTATCAGACTTCGACCTGCTGGCTGGAGTTTCCCCCGTCAGGCACCCATCTAGTTCAAGTCGTCAACCAATCTCCGCAGCTTAATAAATAGTAACGTCTAACTGAGCCAGTTAGTTAGATGCATACACTTGGTGTAGTAGGATCTTTATTTAGTTTGATGCATACACTTGTTCTTTCTTGGTAGCCATTTTGTAATGATGGCTGATGTTTGGTTTGGAAGAGAGAGCTGCGGCTTCACTCTTCTGGCCTGCTTACTGCTTCTGTTGCACCCCCAGCCCTGGTTGCTGCTGCTGCTGTTTTCAATGTACAATCAGTCGTATATTTCGTTTGTTGGTTGAATAAATGTGTTGTTAGAATGACAAACACAATGTTTCGGAAGTTGTTGCATGGTTCGATCCTTTAGTGCCCCGTACCGTACGTAGCTCATACTTTTTTTCGTATGGAACACATTTTCCACTTGTTGATAACATGCAACCCACTGATGGAGGCCCAACAGAGAAGCCCATAATTAGCTGGAAGGGAGGCTCTCACATGAATCCGGCCCAGGTACATGCTCATGGTCATCTAAACATAAATAAGTAAATAAATAAATGAAGCTAAATGCTCATGCACCAGTTATTTGGGAAAATAGGTAGCCTAGTATTTCTTTTTGAAGAATACCCAAGCTAGGCCTATTTGGTTTCTCCGAATTACGGGGCTGCAAATCTTTCAAGACGAGGAGGGATGTATTCCGGCCTGGCCAAAGAGTATGGTCAATGTCTGTTAAAAGTAATATCGAAAGGGGTTGAAAATTCCAAAAAAATTATAGCAAATGGGATATTAGTTTTTCTTGGTTTTTGTTCTTCACTGATATCTTATGCGTATTTCATTGGATTTAACATGACATAGTACTAATTTATTTTTAAATTTGTTTTAGTATGGCTATTAATTTTTTGATTAAGAATATTTCGGTCCCCAGAAAAAAATTGTGAATTTTCAAAATTTCCCACATATTTAGTTAATTTTTTGACCCTGGTACTGACCAGAAAATGGCCAACAATTCTAAAAATGGAAAACAGGCTGCAATAAATTCCATATGAATTAGAAAATGAGTAAAAATTATAAAAATAATAGCAAATGGGCTGTACACGCCACAGATTTCGAGGCTAACTTGTTTACGCAAGGATTTGTCAGTGAACACACGATTCTAGCAGCAGTGACTGTTGGATGTCCATCCAACGGCCGACATGTTTCTTCAATCTCTGATCTTCCTACTCCAGCCGCCTAAACTAGCACCGGCGGGACTACCCGCTCCATCCTCTTGTGGCCCGCTGTGATGCCGCGCAGGCTTCCCCGGCCCACCCTACTCCCTCTGCTGGCCTGGCCGCACGCAATCAACTGCCTCCTTATTATGCAAAAAAAATGATTCTTCCCACTGACATCTGGGGCGCACCGGTTGGGAGGCTGACCTGTGGGCCTACTACGTTGACGCGTACGTAGGGCTTGTCAACTTACTCAACAAACGATTCTAGCAGCAGTAACCGTTGGATTTGAATCGAACGGTCCTGCTGCTTCTTCAATCGCTGCTCTTCTTGCACCAGCCGCCCAAACCAGTGCCGGGGAGACCGCCTGCTCCTGCCTCCAGTGGCCGGCTGTGCTGCCGTTGAGGCCTCATCGCCCCCTACTACTCCCAGCGCTAGCCAGGCCCTGCAGCAACGGCAGCCTCACACCGCAGCCGAACCAGTGAACCCTCGTACTCCTCTCCGTGTGGGCATCCACTGTCGCGTCTTCCCCGGCTCCGCCTCGTCCCCTTCCTAGGCCTCGCCATCATCCACCGCCTTGGTTCTCTCGGTGCGACGTGGTCAATGTGGTCAACGACATTCCATCGGAAGAGTACTGTACGTGGAGAGGCTGACAGCTAGGTCCACAGCCACAGCCTAGTTTTTTTGTGATTTGCCAAGTAAGTCGCTTTGTCAGGCCTGTTGGGCTGCAAATATTTTAAGAAGAGGAGAGCTGTCATTCGGCTGGCCGAGAAAATGGCCCTTCAGTAATGAGAAATGGGTTTTACATTTTTAAAACACATCAAACCGACAATTAGTTTCAAATATCTTTTTTTCATTTCAAGATTTTAAATTATATTAATTTTTATGCATGGAGAATTTGTTGGATTTTATATTACTATAGATTTATTTTTAAAATTAGTTTGAATGTGAGTCGAAATTTCAGGATTAAAGACTGTTCGGACAGCACCGAAATATGCAAACTTTCGTATAATTTTTTAACCGTGGCCACAATATGGGCAGTAATGCTAACAAAAAGAATATGGGCTCCAAAAAAACCTTAAAAATTAGCAAATGGGCTATAAATTACTAAAAATAATGGCAGATGGGTTGTATGTTGTTTTCCACAGATTTGAGGCTTTCCTAAAAAAAAGTTTGACGCATAGGGAGTGACTGTTGGATGGCCATCCAACGGCCTTCGTGCTTTTTCAATCTCTGCTCTTCCTGCTCCAGCCGCTCAAACAAGCGCCGACGGGACTGCCTGCACCCTTCTCCCCGCGGCCGGCTCTGACAGCTCGGACCCACCAACTATATCTTCGCACGCAAGGAAGTGCCTCCTTATTACGCACAAAAAAAATGAATACTCCCCCTGTTAGCTAGGACCCAGTATAGTGGCAGGCTGACTTGTGGGCCTACTAAGTTGACGGGGACGGAGGGCTTTGTCAACTTAGTCAATATGCATGATTCTAGATCCAGTGATCGTACTATGTCCATCCAATGGCCGTAGTGCTTCTTCAACCTCTGGTCTTCTTGCTCCAGCCGCCCAAACCAGCGTCGCTCGTGTCTCATGCTCCTGCCTCCCGTGGCCAGCTGCGATGCGGCGGAGGTCTCACTGCCCCCTACTACTCCCACCGCTGGCCAGGCCGTCCCTCTAATCACCCACACCCCCTATTATTCTGCGGCAACGACAGCCTCACACCGCAGTGAACCAGTGAACCCTCGTACTCCTCTACGCGTGGGCATCCACGGCCGCGTCTTCCGCGGCTCCGCGTCATCCACTTCCTAGGCCTCACCATCGTCCACCGCCCTGGTGCTCCCGGCGCGGCATGGTCAATGTGGTCAAGGAATGGCTTCCATCAGACGTGGATTGTACATGGAGAGGCTGACAGCTGGGTCCATGGCCACAGCAAGGAAGTTCCTCCTTATTACGCGCAAAATAATTATTCCTCCACCTGACAACGGGGACCCACCAGACGGGCCACCATATTTCGTGAAAAAAACGTTTCCCCCCTGACTGCTGGGACCCACCAGCTACACCTTCGCACACAATGAAGTGCGTCCGGGCAAAAAAAAACAAAAGGACTCGCCCCCTGACTATTGGGACCCACCAGCTACATCTTTGCATGCAAGGAACTGCGTCCGGGCAAAAAAAAACGATTCGCCCCCCTTGACTGCTGGGACCCACCAGCTACATCTTCGCTTGCAAGGAAGTGCGTCCGGGAAAAGAAAACAAAACGATCCGCCCCCCTGACTGCTGGGACCCACCAGCTACATCTTCGCAGGCAAGGTAGTGCTTGACAGTCGGGACCCACCTGGTCAAAGCGTATGTTGCATTGTCATTTTGGTCGCGGACGTCTAAGTACATACTGGTCGATATAGAGGCGCACACGTGTCATAGTAGAGGCGCGCACGTAGCATGTACATGTACGTACAACGGCGAGGGTGCAAGAAAGAAAATACGGCCACGTACGTACATACAGGCAGGGTCTCGAACGCCTACTCGCGCATACGTACATGGCTGGGTCGGAACGGAGAAATAGCATCGTCGTCGTGTTCATGGGGAGCCAACCGGCCGGGTCGGAACGGAATGCATGGTCATGTTCATCGGGAGGGCTTGGACGGAACAGGCGACGGAAACAAGGCCTGGCATACCGCACAATGGAGGAAACGGCCTTGTGTTTGACCAGCCACGTTCGAAAAGGGATCCTGTTGATCGGGAGGGGCCTGGCGTAACGCAAAACGGAGGAAACGGACCTCCTACAGTCAAAACGGGGGTCCTGTTGATCGGGAGGGGTGTGGCGTTCCACAAATCGGATGAAACGGACCTCCTACGGTCGAAACGGGGGTCCTGTTGATCGGGAGGGGTGTGGCGTACCGCAAAACGGACAAAACGGACCTCCTACGGTCGAAACGGGGGTCCTGTTGATTGGGAGGGGTGTGTCGTACCGCAAAACGGATGAAACTGTCACACCCTAGCTAGTCATGCATCAGAGTGTGTGCATCATGTTTAAAATTCCATTTAATTTGAAATGGGGATTTGTGAAACCCTCAGAATCATTTTGAAAATGACCCAAATAAAAATTTCTCCAAAAGGGTCCAAGAAAATGCTCATGTTGCTCTCTGAAAATATTGGACACAGATAATAATCAAACCAATATTTTTAAGAGCTCATAGGTATTTATTTTGGGCATTTGGAATTAATGCATAAATATTTGCTTTGGAAATATATTAATTGTATATATTAATATATGTCCAAATATTATGCCATTTATAAAGGAGCTCTGAAATAATATATCTAGCCCCTGCAAAAATTGGCATAAGTTAAATAAATGATTTAATATATTATTTAAATCAAAACAAATGTCAGAAATTAGAAAACAGAAAAAAATAAAAGGGAGGAGCTTACCTGGGCTCCTCCCTGTGCAGCCCAGCCAGCTGGCCGGCCCAGCCAGCAGCCGGCCCAGCCCACCTCCCTCCTCTGTCGTCTTCGTCCTCGACAGAGGGAGGGGAGTGTGGCCGGCGCGCGCGTGCGCCACCGCGCCACGCCACCTCTCTCCCTGCTTGCCTGCCCTCCCCTCCTCGCTCGATGCCCCGGACGACGCCAGGCCTCCCCCTGCTCTCTCTCACTCGCCCTCGGCTCTTCCCTCCTCTCCCTCGCTCTCTCTCTCACACGGCCGAACACCACCATCGCCGCCGTTCGCCATAGCAGCCGTCTCCGGCCACCCCTCGCTCCCCGACTAGCTCAGAAGCTCCGCCACAACCCCCTCTTCCTCCCCACCGCTCCACGGGCCTCCGGAAGCCCTGCATCGCCGCCACGTCGCCGTTCCCCTCTTCGGGCTCCGACCATCATCGCCGTCGAATTCGCCGTCTCCAGCGCGTCTCCGAGCCCGCTTCGACGCCCACTGCAACCGCGGTGAGCCCCCGAGTCGTTTCCCCCTTCTCCCCTGGTCTCTTTCGACCTCTAGACCTTAGCCCCACCTTGGCCGAGAGCTCCACGCCGCCGGCGATGTCGCCGTCGTGGCCACGGTCACCGTAGCGCCCAACCGAGCACACTATCGTGCTCCACGCCTCACTAGGAGCACGCAGCACGCACCAACGCCTCCCCAAACACCCTGCAACGCCGACTCCGACCGCAGCCGAACTCCGGCCGCCGCTCACGAGCTCGCCGTCGACGGTACCGGCCACCCCAGGCTCGGCCACCACCACCGTTCGACGCGCGGGAGCAAGAGCTCTCCAACGAGCCCAAGAACGGCCTCGCCCGTGCCCTGTAGCGTGATCCCGCATCGCGCCGCCGTCTCGGGCCTCGCCGGCGTCACGTCGCCGGTGGGTTTGACCCACTTTGACCACGGTAGGACCACCCCTGAGTCCCTGACAGGTGGGCCCAGCCCTGTAGCTAATTAGGATTAGCGCTAACCACTGTTAGTTAACCCCCTGACACTGACCAGTGGGCCCCAGCGCCACTAATCCCTAATTAGGATTAATTTAACCCTGTTAAACCCCCCCTGTCACTGACGTGTGGCCCCCACACGTCAGGTTTGACCCCAGCCAGCCGCAGTTGACTACTGACGTCATGCTGACGTCATGCTGGCGCAATAATTATAATTTCTGGATTTAATTTAAATCAGGAAATTCCAGAATATTATTTAAACTTCAAAAATTCATAACTTTTATTCTGTAACTCCAAATTGGACAAATTATATATGAAAAATGATCAGAAAAATCCAATCTATCCATCTGTACTATTTTCATGCATGATCAAACAAGTTAAATTGATGTTTCAAGCAGAACAAGGAAAAGCACTTTAAGAGGCCATGTTTGAGTTTGAAATTTGAATCTATGATTCAAATTTGTTCAAACCCTTCTAGTTTTAGTTGCATTAGCCCAACACACTCATATTGCTATGTTTCATGCATGCATCATATTGTTGCACATTGTTTGGTGATGGTTGTGTATCGGTGTCCTTTGCGACAGGTTCTGCCTCCGAGGAGTACCGTGATTACCCTAACGAAGAACCGTATCAGTGCATCAATCCCATGTTCTCGCTCCTGCTCTCTTTTACTGCATTAAGACAACGCGATTCAAACTGCTGTGTGCTACGGTAGTTGAACCCATTTCCTCTGCATGACCTGTCATTGCCACAGTAACTAGATGAAACCCACTAGCATGTGTAGGAGTTGATTGAGCCCTATGTATGTGTTGTTCCTACCTTGCTATGCCTGCTATGCTTAGAGTCGTGTCAGGTCTGGTTCATCTGGGTGATGGGCTAGAGTGAAATGATTATGTCGGTAATGAGAGTGGTGTGGTGAACACGATTTGGTAAAGGTATCGATGAGAGGCCATGTAGGAGTACATGGTGGGTTGTTTCATTGAAGCCGACCTTAAGCACTGAGATCTGTATGTGTGATTTAAGAATCAGCTACTACCATGCATTGGGCCCGAAACCAATGGACCCTCTCAGCTTCTTATTCACCCTAGTTCTCCATCCAGGAGTTGCAAGTAGTTTCTGGTGTTTGTAGCCTACTGGAGGCCGTGGACAGCGCTGACCGTAGGGGTGGGCTGTGATGCGGTAGGTACGTGGCACGGTGTACCGAATACCCGTTAGGTATCTCAGGAACCCTGTTCACATCGTTCGGGGCCGTATGGGAAACCTCGGCCGGACTCCCTGCGGATGGAACCTGGATAGGCGATAAACCTGGACTGGAGGCTTAGGTGATTAGGTAGGTCGTGGCCGACACCCACGTTGGGCTTCCGCTTGAAGGTTGCCGAGTACATGTCGTGTAAACGACGGTAAGTGGTGAGAGTGTGTATGAAGGAGTACACCCCTGCAGGGTTAACATGATCTATTCGAATAGCCGCGTCCGCGGTAAAGGACTACTTGGTTGCCTATACAGTTCATAGACAAGTAAATGGAAACTACTAAAAGCCTCAAGATAAGTGTGAGTGCCGAGGATGGCTCTTCCGTAGGAAGACGGAGGTGGATCCTCGGTAGTGTATTGAAGTGGTGAGTAGTGGACTCGTGTGCGCAAAACCATTTCAAGTTGGAGTATCGTAGGATAGCCTAGCCAAGAGTCAAAGCTGGCTTGCTGCAATAACTCCACCAACCCTTCTTGATACTATGCATGTATGTAGGATCTGATGTAAGTCTTGCTGATTACCTTTGTACTCATGTTGCTATAATCTACATTTTTACAGAAGACGCTGCAACCCCTTCTGATGGGTTCTATGTAGACGTTGACATCAACGAGTAGGCTAAAGACCCAGGTGGTGACCCTGAGCTTGTGAAGGACCACGTAGTATAGCTAGGCTTTCCAAGCCTCTTTTATTTTACTAGTTGTCTGTACTCAGACAAGTTACTTCCGCTGCTGGTTTGTATGACTGTATGACTTGTATGTTGGGTCGTGAGACCCGTACCTTGGTGTATGTTATGTATGGCTCCCTGAGCCTTAAATAAAGTACTTGTGTCGTAGAGTCATGTTGTGATGCTTCGTTGTATTTGCACATATCGAGCATATTGTGTGTATGATTGAAATGCTTGGTATGTGTGGGATCTGACTATCTAGTTGTTTATCTTTAGTAGCCTCTCTTACCGGGAAATGTCTCCTAGTGTTACCGCTGAGCCATGGTAGCTTGCTACTGCTCTGGAACACTTAGGCTGGCCGGCATGTGTCCTTCTTCGTTCCTGTGTCTGTCCCTTCGGGGAAATGTCACGCTTTGAGTACCGGAGTCCCGTTAGCCCGCTACAGCCCGGTTTACCGGAGTCCTGCTAGCCCAGTGCTACAGCCTGGACCCACTTGCTGATGACCGACACGTTCGAAGCTGGGTCATGGATGCCTGTCCCTGTAAGTCTGTGCCACTTTGGGTTTACGACTAGTCATGTCAGCCCGGGCTCTTTATCATATGGATGCTAGCGACACTATCATATACGTGAGCCAAAAGGCGCAAACGGTCCCGGGCAAAGGTAAGGCGACACCCGTGGGAACACCGTGCGTGAGGCCGCAAAGTGATATGAAGTGTTACCGGCTAGATCGATGTGACATCGAGTCGGGGTCCTGCCAGCGTTGGCATCAGAGCCGGACTGCCTGTAGGTTCTTCAAGCCAAACTGGTCGATGTTGAGTCTAGAAATTCTTTAGTTATATGTAGGGGAATTGTTTGTGGGTTGGAACGTAAGGCTCTTTTTACTTCTCTATCTTATGACATTCTGATCTGAGTCAGTCCATTCTTCTACCGGGGGTTAAGGAATTAGGATCTGTTCTCTCTATCAGGATCACGTGTTACTAATCAGTAGTACCTTATATGTTTGATGGATACAAGCCTAGTTCAGTTCTACTACCACATTATGTTGTTAGAATGGTTTCAGAACTTTGATATGGTGATGTTGAGTGTGTACGAAATCCTTTGTCAAATGTCTCAAAATCCTTTTTGAGCATTTACAGCTGTTATGCTGCCGAAATTTTGCTAGAAATTCTAATGCCTTTGCATTATGATTGTGCTTTCAGATGGCCACTCGCGACCTCAATCAAGTGGTTCGCCTGACTCGATGCCTAGATGTACCCGGCCATACTGCCAAGTTGGTCAGGGTAATGACTGAGGCTGGATACCGCTGGTATCCTGAGTACACGGTCGAAGAGCAATTCCGAGACTTTAATCAAAGCCAGTATCTCTGCACTGTCAGGATATTTCCATCTTATCCTGGATCCACCGAGCCTCTTCACTGCTCCTATGGACTCGGGGTTACTATTGAGATGGCTGTGCAGGACGCCGCCTACTCTATGATGACCATTATGCGAGTCAGATCTGGTTTATTTCGGGACTCTGATTTCCGGTATATGCCAGTATCACTTCCGGGAGCACAAGGGTATCTCCAGGCTATCTATGCTGACCCCACTCAGGAGGATTCACGGACTCGCACCACTGCTGAGATGCTCGAGGATAAGGACCGTGAAAATCGGGCCTTAAGGTTAGAGCTCTTCAATACCCGTGCTGACCACTGGGCCACTTTGACTTGGTTCGCACCGGCGGTGCAAGCTGGATATTCGGATATGCGCGATCTCTATCCTGTGAGATCTGCTCTGCCGGACGTGATGGTTTGGCGTGATGTAGGAGGCATCACCCCACCTCGCGGTCCCCGCAGGCCACCGTCTGTTGGTCCAAGACCTCATCCTAGCCCCTATGGTCCACAAGCTCCGCGAGATCGTCTGTTTCCGGATGATCATGTTGAGCTTCCAGGCTATGGAGGCGACTTCTACGAGGACTACTACGGATCGGTCTGAGTTAGCGATAGTATCACTAGTTCGCACTAGCTGTGTCGTCTATCGTCCCGCGTGACTCGTGGGATATGACCTAGTTTGTACTCTTTCCGGAGGTGTAGAAAAATAATGTATAGGAGCTTGGAATGCCTCCGATGAGATGTAATCCTCTTTCACCGTAATAGTACTTTGTTTGGTCTTGTACTAAACCCTGTATGGTGTGTATGACGATGGAATAAAGAAGCAGTTTCTGTATTTACCATGTCATACGGATGATCATCTTGCATTCCGAATTATTCCTTACATTTTATGTCCTATGTCGGAATTTTATCATCCTGACTAAATCATTGTCTTGTTTACCTAGGATGGTCAACACGCGCACTAACCCTGCTCCTCAAGAGCAGGCCGAAGGCAGTGAAGGCAGGAATGAAAATCTGCCTCATCCTCCTTCACTAGCCGAGGTTATGATGGAAGCTGAGAGAAACAAGCGGGAGACCAACCGTTTGTTGGAGCGTATTGAACAGAATACAGCACACCATCAGAGGGCTAACGTGGTGTCACTCAGTGATTTTATCAAATTGCATCCACCCACGTTCCACCACTCCGTCGAGCCTCTCGACGCTGATGACTGGCTTCGCAGTATCGCTCACAAACTGCATTCCGCACTGGTAGCGGAGGCTGACAAGGTCACCTTTGCTGCATATCATCTTGAAGGCCCCGCCAGTCTATGGTGGGAGAATTATGGAGCTATGCGCCCAGCGGGCCATGTCACTACCTGGGCTGAATTCAGCGAGGCTTTCCGTGAACATCACATTCCGGAGGGTCTCATGGACCGTAAACGTGAAGAATTTTGCAGTTTCACCCAAGGCCCACTTTCTGTGGATGCCTATAGCAGGGAGTTTGGTAATCTCGCCCGATATGCAACTGAGGAAGTGTCTACTGACGCCAAGAAGCAAGCAAGGTTCCGTAAGGGCCTTAGTCCTGAGCTTCGCCGCGACCTCCGTCTGCATGAGTGCACATCTTTTCAGAAACTTGTCAACAAAGCCATCAGTGCTGAAACTGGTCAGACTGACTATGACGCAACACGCAAGCATGGCCGTGATATGGGTTCCTCATCCGGTGCTGGTCCTCAGAAGCGCCGCGTGTGGGTGCCCAACACCGCCCTGCCACCCAGGTTCACACCGAGGCCATCTTTCCAGGCGCCTCGCCCTGTTCAACAGTCTGCACCGGCCAAGCCCTATGGGGGTCCAACCAACAATGCTCCTCCACGTACCAGTTCCGTGACTTGTTTCAAGTGTGGGGAATCTGGTCACTATATGCGTGAGTGTCCCCAGACCAACCCCAACCAGTCTGCTAAAGCTGTTGGCCGTGGCAAGCCGATAGGGAAAATATTCCACGCCAAACCGGTCACCGCTTCACGTGGCCATGTTAACTGTATCTCTGCCGAAGAAGCTCAAGAGGATCCCAACGTCGTTCTCGGTACGCTTCTTGTTAATTGCCACCCGGCATCTGTTCTTTTCGATACAGGAGCCTCTCATTCTTTTATATCTCAAAACTATGCTCGCTTGCATAACGTCGCATTCGGTGATATGCCAACCTCTATGGTAATTCAAACTCCGGGATCCAAATGGCAAACTTCTAGAGTAAGCCCTGGAAATGAAATCCAAGTCGACAGACTTGTTTTTCTCGCATCTTTGATAGCCCTTAAATCTTCAGATATTAATATCATTTTGGGTATGGACTGGATGTCAGCTCATCAAGCCAAAATTGATTGCTTCTCTAGGACTGTTCAACTCACCCATCCTTCGGGGAAGATAGTCAATGTCTTGACCCGAATAGCCAAGCGACAATTATATTCTCTTAACGCCAGCCCTTTGCCAGACCTTGAGGACGTGCCGGTAGTCTGTGACTTCCCGGATGTCTTCCCAGAGGAATTGCCAGGTGTTCCACCTGACAGGGATGTTGAGTTCGTAATAGATCTCATTCCAGGAACCGTTCCGATTGCTAGAAGACCCTATAAGATGGCACCCCTAGAACTAGCCGAGCTTAAGAAACAACTCGATGAGTCCTTGAAAAAGGGTTTCATCCGACCTAGCTCATATCCGTGGGCTTGCCCCGTCCTCTTCATCAAGAAGAAGGATTGTACGGACCGGATGGTTGTAGATTACCGACCTGTCAATTTGGTCACAATCAAGAACAAATATCCACTTCCCAGGATCAACGACCTGTACGATCAGCTCGCTGGATCCTCAGTCTTCTCCAAGATGGATTTGAGGTTGGGCTACCATCAAATAAAAATCAGAAACGGGGACATCCCTAAAACGGCCTTTGTTACTCGTTATGGCCAATACGAGTACACCGTCATGTCCTTCGGTTTAACCAACGCTCCAGCCACCTTTTCTCGGTTAATGAACTCAATCTTCATGGAGTATTTGGATAAATTCGTCGTAGTTTATCTCGATGATATACTCATCTACTCCAAGAACGAGGAAGAACATGCCGAACATTTAAGGCTAGTGTTGAAGAAACTTCGAGAGCATCGCCTTTATGCCAAATTTTCGAAATGTGAATTCTGGTTGTCAGAAGTGACCTATCTGGGTCATGTAATATCTGGTAGAGGTATTGCTGTTAACCCCGAGCGAGTTCAAGCCGTCCTTAATTGGACTCCACCTGAATCGGTCAAGCAAGTTCGGAGTTTTCTAGGCTTAGCGAGCTATTGTCGTCGCTTTGTCGAGAACTTCTCCAAGGTTGCCAAACCTCTAACCGAACTCCTCAAGAAAGATAAGAAGTTCGAATGGACTCCACAATGTGAGCACAGCTTTCAGGAACTGAAAAGACGCCTGACCTCTGCTCCCGTACTGGTACCGCCAGACTTCTCCAAGGACTTTGTTATCTACTGCGACGCCTCGCGACAAGGACTAGGTTGCATTCTCATGCAAGATCGACACGTAATTGCTTACGCTTCACGGCAATTGCACCCACATGAGGAGAATTATCCTACTCATGATCTAGAGCTTGCAGCCGTAGTCTATGCACTTAAGACTTGGCGACATTACCTCCTCGGTAATCGTTGTGAAATATTCACTGATCACCAAAGTCTGAAGTACATTTTCACCCAACCGGATCTGAACCTCAGGCAAAGACGTTGGGTTGAGTTGATCACAGACTTCGATTTAGGGATAACCTACACCCAAGGGAAAGCCAACGTCATGGCTGATGCGCTAAGTCGTAAATCTTATTGTAACAACCTGATGTTACAACAAAGTCAACCGCTTCTCCATGAGGAATTTCGGAAGCTTAACCTTCACATTGTTCCTCAAGGTTTTCTTTCCACCTTGGTGGCAAAACCTACCCTTACGGATCAGATTATCAAAGCACAGAAGGTAGATCCGGGAATCTCCCGCATCAAGAGAAACATTCAGAAAGGAATTGCGAATTGCTTCTCCATTAATGATCAAGGGGTCGTATACTTCGGGAATCGACTAGTGGTTCCCAAAGTGCGGAACCTGAGGCGTTTGATCCTTAAGGAAGCTCATGAATCCCCTCTCGCCATTCATCCCGGTAGTACTAAGATGTATCAGGATCTACGCCAGAGGTTCTGGTGGACTAGGATGAAGAGAGAAATTGCTCAGTATATTGCTAATTGCGACGTTTGTCGTCGTGTAAAAGCAGAGCATCAACGGCCTGCTGGCACCCTTCAACCCTTAGCTATTCCTGAATGGAAATGGGATAAAATTGGTATGGATTTCATTACCGGTTTTCCCAGGACCAAGAGAGGGAATAATGCTATTTTCGTCGTGGTCGATCGTCTTTCCAAAGTAGCCCATTTCTTACCTGTTCGTGAGAGTATAACTGCTAGTCAGCTGGCAGACTTATACATCTCCCGAATAGTGTCCCTCCATGGTGTTCCTTTGGAAATTAACTCGGATCGAGGAAGTCTTTTCACCTCTCGATTTTGGGAAAGTTTCCAAAATGCTATGGGAACTCGTCTCTCCTTTAGCACCGCTTTCCACCCTCAGTCGAGTGGTCAAGTGGAACGCGTCAACCAGATTCTAGAAGACATGCTTCGAGCCTCTGTTATCTCATTCGGAATGGACTGGGAGAAGTGCCTTCCATTTGCCGAATTCGCTTACAACAACAGCTATCAATCTAGCTTGGGTAAAGCCCCTTTTGAAGTTCTCTATGGACGACGATGCCGAACACCCCTTAACTGGTCAGAGAACGGGGAAAGACAATTCTTTGGCCCGGATATGATTCAGGAAGCAGAAGAACAAGTTCGTATCGTTCGTGAAAAGTTGAAAACAGCCCAATCCCGTCAAAAGAGTCAATATGACCGAAAGCATAAGGCTATGACTTTCGAGGTTGACGAGAAGGCTTATCTTCGGGTCACCCCTCTGAAGGGAACCCATCGTTTCGGTATCAAAGGCAAATTGGCTCCTCGTTACATTGGACCTTTTCGCATTCTCGCCAAACGAGGAGAAGTTGCCTACCAGCTGGAACTACCTCCGCATCTCTCCAGAGTCCACGATGTCTTCCACGTTTCTCAACTCAGGCGTTGCTTCTCGGATCCTATCCGTGAAGTGGACCACGAAACGCTTGATCTCCAAGATAATCTTACATATCGAGAGTACCCCGTTCGTATCCTCGATCAGGCCGAACGTATCACCCGACGT